>NC_140271.1:12770931-13030931 GCF_964030765.1 Micromesistius poutassou | reverse complement strand
TCGTCGTCACACCCTCCTCCACCAACATCAGGTTATAGTATAAAGGGGTCAAACCTGCACAACCTCTGACCCTGGCGTACGTACATTTACTTAATCTACACACTGATTGTCTGATGAATGTCCTGGCACTTGAAAACAGTACTTAGCATTGTGTAGCATCTTACCCTAGTTATCTCTGTTGTATACGGGGAACGGGTTAACCTAGTTATTGTTAGTGCTTGGCACTGCTATATGCCTTCAATGTAACTGTAATGTGAGGTGACCATGCCATCAAGCATAATGCCGTGGGTCTCTACGTCAGTGATTGCATACATGGTTTTATGCGACGTAGCCATAGTAACGTAGGGACCTACGGCGTAACCACGGTGATGTAGAGACACTCGATGTAGCCATGGTGACCTACAACCTACAACATAGCCAGATTGTCTATTCAATTCAAAAGCATTAATCAAGCAACTTGTCCAAGCTTACACCTGGACATTAAGCCCCCCACCCCCCCCGCCCCCCGCAGACCCTCAGGTCACACGGGGGGGTGCGACCCGGCAAACCCGTCCTCACACTGGAACCTCTGGCTGGAGGACCGCAGGCCCGGGCGGTCTGGGGGATTAGGGACCACATCACACAGGATTACACACTGGTGACACCGCAGCTGCTACCTCCTCTCACATCAACGACCAGAGAGAGAGAGAGAGAGAGAGAGAGAGAGAGAGAGAGAGAGAGAGAGAGAGAGAGAGAGAGAGAGAGAGAGAGAGAGAGAGAGAGAGAGAGAGAGAGAGAGAGAGAGAGAGAGAGAGAGAGAGAGAGAGAGAGAGAGAAGGAAGGGTAGAGTGGTGGTGGAGGAGTCGGGAGGGTGGAGGAGCCGATAAAGGAGGAGGAGGAGCAGCAGGGAGGAGAGGTCCTATCCCCAGACTTTCATCTCAGAGTGCTGGTACCTCCTTGGTTTGCTCCTCCTCATCTGCACTTAAAAGGAGCGCCACATCAGAGACTCACTTGATCAGTCGAATACGTTTCCTCCGCCTGACGAATCCCCAACACACGGGGAAAAAAATAAAGATTTGTCTGTTCATTAATGTTTTCATTTTTTATACCCTCCCACTCCGTCCCTGTCGCCACGGGAACCATGTGAGCAGCTCTTTTGTAGTTTTACGCTTTCATTCGCCTGATGCGCTCTGCAGCTGCCGCATGCACACGGACACAAACAAACACACAGGCACGCACACACCTAGACACACAGACACACACACAGACAGACACTCATCCGGGCTGTGACCCAGCAAAGAGAGGCAGTGGTTTCGGTGTAATTGGCGTCTGTATGTTCCAAGCGTGACTCACCAAGGTCATACAGTGTGTGTGTTTCAGTGGTGTGAAGGGTGTATGTAGGAGTGTGAGATGATGATCCCCTCGCTCTCTCTCTCTCGCTCTTTCATATATACCTGGCAGTATGTGATCAGGGACAAAGCAAAGTCCTCTTTCAGCATCATGTGACGTTGGATTGCGCAAAAACAACCAAAGTGGTTACAGGTCAGCGCCGGGGATGGAGCCCAGACCCTCACTCCCCCTCACCATTAGGGGGTGAGAGGGCCTGGGTTCCATCCCTGGAGCTGACCTGCCCCCAGCCTCCCCTCCCCTCCAGCCTCCCCCTCCCATCCCCTCCAGCAGCACCTCCCCTCCCCTCCCCCTCCCCTTCCGCCTCCCCTCCCCCCCAGCCTCCCCTCCCCTCCGCCCCACCCTCCCCTCCTTCGTCTCTCTTTGGTCATTTCCCGGAGGAATCAG
This sequence comes from Micromesistius poutassou, assembly GCF_964030765.1. Lineage (NCBI taxonomy): Eukaryota > Metazoa > Chordata > Actinopteri > Gadiformes > Gadidae > Micromesistius > Micromesistius poutassou. The sequence continues at coordinate 13,029,158 of NC_140271.1, read as the reverse complement.
AGAGGTTCTTACCGTAAGGTCTACCAGAGAGACTCGTTGTGTGTCTCTTGAAGTCGGCACCCATGCAGCGGGGGGGGGGGGGGGGGGGGGGGGGGGGTTCTGCGTCCTTCTGGATAAAATGCTCCACTCCTCTCTGCTCACTCCTGTGTTTATATAACCAGGCTGGCCGCCGAGCTCTGAACCGAGCCCCCCACCCGGCCCCCCAGAGGAGGAGACCGGGAGCACACACCGCCTCCGCCACTGTTCCGCCCGTCACTGTGGATTAAGGACGACTCCAACGCTCCCCGCCGCAGCCCGCCGTCGTGTCCCCCACGGGGAGACAAACCCACCGCTCTGCAGTATTAATGAAGCACTCCCAGGCTTTCTGAATGAGACCAAACGGCCACTGAACACTGGGCAGCCAACTGCGCTGTTCGGTCTCTCCGCCTTCAAAGGTGGAGAGACTTCAAAGGTGGAGAGGCTGAACAGCCCAGGGACTGTTGACTGTTCATTTGGCTGTTCGCTCTCTCCACCTTCAAAGGAGTAGAGAGTGAACAGCCCTGTTCTTGTCCTTTCATCTCCGCCCAAACGTTCTGGGGTTGAATCCCCATCCCATATCTTCATATCTTCATTCATGTATACTACTAGTACTGATGTAGTACTGGCTGTAGGGGTTAACTGTATACTGTGGATGTGTATTATTGAGCCCCATCCTCACCAGCCGACTCAGTGAACCGTGCAGAGTGGTAGGGTTGGGATTTACACTTGATGTCACGAGAGGGAAGATCTGGTAATGGCGAATCAACCTCAAATGGTGCTAAAACAGGTGTCCTTAAAGGACACAGTATTTTGAACATTGAGCCCCCTTTCTGGTTTGTCTAGGATGAAAAAGAGTGGTTGACACAGAAATTTTGTCTATTTCTGACGTGTTTTATTTGGCATTTTGTAAATCCATTGATTTCTGTTGGAAGACTCTTTGCTCGTTGACCAGAAACGGAAAGGGGGGCTGGTTGTAGTCTTTTCACTCGGTTGTAGCCCTACTGTTGAGACGGAGAACCGAGCGAATAGACTACAACCAGACGTAAACAACCCCCATTTCCGTTTCCGGTTTTGGTTTCTGTTTCAATGGGATTTACAAAATGCCAAATAAAACACGTCAGAAACTGTATTTCACTACGATACTTGATTTGGAACATCAACGAACACCACTAACCACTCGGTGAGTTGTACATTCTGAAAACGAACGTTTAAGGTTGTTTTAAGGACAGGTTTTTGAATGCCCGTGGCCAGCTGTTCTGAAGCAGGCAGGGGTGATTCTAAATGAGCCAAATACCCGAGACACGACCAATAGTCAAAATTTCGGTGTCAACCACTCTATTTCATCCTAGAAAAACCAGAAGGGGGCTCAATGTTCAAAATACCGGAATTGTCCTTTAAGTCTTTATTAATGAACTGTTTGTGTAGTAGAGGTGTGCTTCTTTGGCAATTTAACATCTGTAAACAGACTGAGCTGTCAATATCAACAGCTTGGGTACACAGGCGGAAAAAAGCAGCAGTCAGCAACAGTTCTGGTTGAAAAACCAGCCATCAATACATGCACGCACGCATGCATGCACGCACGCGCACACACATATACACACACACCAATACACACACATCCTTCCTATAGCCCTCCCTGAAGTCCGCTGACAGTCCGTTCTGTGGATCATTAAACCTGAGAAATGTCCTCTCCCTCCCTTTCCCTCCGCTGTCAGCATGGTCTTCTCTAACTACCGCCCTGGCTGAGGTTCAGCCCATACACACCCACACCTGAGTTCGCCTCTGCTCCCCAAACTACTGGGAACAGCCCTGGCTCTCCCATCCAAATAACTCTCTCGCGTTCTCTCCCTCTTCCTCTCTCCCTTCCTTCCTCATTAACATGTTTCCTCAGACAGCCTCCTGCCCTGGGAAGTGGACTCAGAGATGTGGGTGTGGGTGTGAGTGTCTGTGTGTTTGGGGGGGTGGGTCGGTGGGTGGGTCTTGTTCTTTCTGCTGAAACGTTAGTTAAGGACAGTGAGAAAACGTGAAGAGGAAGCCATTATCCTCTCTCCCTCTTACACTCTCCCTCCCTTCTCTCTCTCTCTCTGTCTGTCTGTAATCTTTGTCTCTTTAGTCTTTCTCAGTCTCTCTCTCTCTCTCTCTTTCTCTCTCTCTCTCTCTCTCTCTCTCTCCCTCTCTCTCTCTCTCTCTCCCCTCTTAATTATCCATCCAAATTTGTCTTGATCTTTCCTTTTTGATCTTCCCGTTTGAAATAAATGGACAATTTAAATCCTTTGAAAATGATAAAGCAATTTTGGATGTGTGTGTGTGTGTGGACACATGAATTGGTGCTAAATTGTCAACGGCCACCACATAGCATTTATATGTGAATAAAGTTCACAGTCCAATGATAACTGATCAGTCGTCATGGAGCAATCATGTTGGCTGTGTTGCTGTCACTGAAGGATCATTATGGAGCTGCTCTCTATGTGTGTGCGGTGTGCAGTGTGCATTCTTCTCAAACCCAACGAGTAGAGCCAGGGACCACAGACTAGAGATGACTGAGGTGGTCTTGATACAGTACTGTACTAATCAGCATAGGTGATTATGCGGTCATCATCTCTGTCCTCATTGGACGGTGGCTTAACAACCTTCAGGCCCAGGCGTCAATTAGCAACACGTGATCTGGTAATGACCCGTTTAAGCGGATTAGCTCATGGGGTCGTTTTTCTTCCTTCAAAGGGGTGTTGATTTAGTAACGTTATAATCAGAGCAGATAGAACAGTCGTTTTCAGGACCCCATTATTGTAATGAAGTTGGCCAATCAGACACTGGGAGCATTTTGGGGAGCGTCGTTTAGGGATTCCTTTAATCTTAGTTTAATTTAGTCATTTATATTAGTATTATATTATCAGTATTTTTCACAGTGAACCTTGTTTACATCTCAAATTGTTCTGTTCGAATAAGGGATAGTAAAAAGACTATACCCAACTTCACAAAAAGATTTAATTTGATACTGCAGGGGTATATAAAATAATATCCTAAATAATATATTTTAAGAATCCTTACTTCATACAGTATACCTCCCTGATGAAGTTAACCTGAATCTATTCATCCATCAAACATCTACCCCTCCACCTTCCATTCATCATACATCTATCAACCTCTTCATCCACCCACACTGACCTGGTGTGTAAGGCTGTGACACACACACACACACACACACACACACACACACACACACACACACACACACACACACACACACACACACCGCTGAGGGCTTCCTGCTCATTAGTGGTACGGGGACAGGACAGGACCGTGCCACTGTTAGCGGCTAGCGGTTAGCTTCTGTATGCGCAGAGCCAAATCCATGATGGGAGCTCTGGGGTCCAGACAAATCCTCCTGACCCCCTGACTCTCTGCCAGGGGTCCGGAATAATCCACCAGCTACTTTCTACTACAGTATTATACTTTAGCACAGCACTGAGGCCATAACGCCTGATTAGTGATGTAGGGGATGACTTTCACCTCAAGGTTTTACTCCCTTCTGTTCCTCCCTCCCTCCCTTCCCTCCATTCTATCTTGCTTATATCTTACTCCTTCTGGGGGAGAGACATAGTTTATGTTCACTAGAAGTTGGTAACTGCCTCCAGTTTTCGGTTTGTTTTTACCCCCCAAAAAAGTAAACCATGGGGCTAACTAGACCGGAATTTAGCTGAACTTAATAACTTTCACAACCACCTCACAGACTGTGGCGTGTCTGAGCTCCTGTCCAGCGTTATAACAGAGGGACAGAGAGAACCATGGGAGGGGACAGGAGTCTCTCAGCCATGGAGGTACAGCAGGGGAGCAGGGACAAGGCCACACCCCACCCGCGTGGCTAACCTTAACCTAACCTGAGCAGAACCTCACTGTTACATAGCTAATCCTACCACGCTTATGCTTATAAGCAAAAGTTATCTAATTAATTTATTCGCTAAAACAAAGCTTATCCTCGTGACTAATTTATGACTCCCAAAATATATCCCTTAATATATTTTTTTTTTGTGCATGGCAAGCACGTGTGTGTGTGTGTGTGTGTGTGTGTATGAGTTTGTGTGTGTGTGAGTGTGAGTGAGTGAGTTTGTGACTTTGTGTGTGTGTGTGTGTGTGTGCATCTGCATGTGTGCGTCTGGGTGTGTGCGTGTGTGTGTGTGTGTCTGAGTGCAGTTTGTTTTGTGCCGTTGCCTGGACGCTTGTGTAAAAGCTTATTTTATAAGCACTCCACTTTCCCAGGATGCATTGTGCCATCAAACAAAAGCTGTGTGCAAGTCTCATTACGGCCGGTGTGCAGAATGTACCGCATCGACTCGATGACAAAACCGCTTCCGTCCTCGGCTAGTTGGAGACATACAAGTTGTTTTGTGACTCTGTGTTCCGGAGATTAGATTAGCCGCAGAACTCTGAAAGGCGTCGTGCTGAAAGGGAGCCCTCCTACTCCTCGCTTTGTTGGTTTTTTGTTGTTGCCTCAAACACATTTACACACGCACACACGCACGCACCCTGAAATGTGTCAAAATCCATTCTAATCGTCCTCTGAAGTGTTAATACACTAACATTTGCAATTGGAGGTTACACACAACTAACACACACGCATCCACACACCCAGATTTGTGCTTGAGACACCACAAGGCTTCAAACTTCTACTGTTAAGGTGGTAGTCATCAGGTGTGTGTTTACAACCTCAGATAACCTCAGCCTCACCTGAGCCAAGCAATGGAACCATCTGGACTACTACACAGTAGAGGCCCACAGGGGAGTATAGACTCCTGCTCCCAGCATGCGTTGTAATCCCCTCAGACTGTTCACTACTGTTTAGTCACTTGGCTCTCACCCAAAGTGACTCTCAGTGAATTCAGATACAGGTCGTTAAGGAGCAGGTAGTGGGGACAGACTTCTAGCTCAAGGATGGGAATTGAACCTGGTATCCTTAGTAAAGCGAATAAAACTACACACACTGTCCAGACCGCCTCAGATATCACAAACCGCTGCCGAAGTCAAGCCGTTATCAATGCTTAATTAAAACGATTGATGCTTGTGTAAAATACATCTATTCTTGTTAACAATAATGAACATATCTTGTGAGTGTCGTGTATTGATTTATACCACGAGGACGACCACAATATGTGATTTATTAACAAGCACAGCTGAGCGCTCCAAAGCGCTCCAAAATGATCACTCCCTCTGGGGGTAATTTAGTGCTTGTTAGCATGACATCTGCTAGGTTACGAGCTACTCCAGGCTGGGACGACTCACTCAGGTATGGAGGGGTGAACACCAGCTGCTGGCTGCTTGGGTGACTGGTTTGGTGGCTGGTTGAATGGTTGGAAGACTGCTTTGGTGGCTGGTGGCTGGTTTTGGGGTTTGCGCACTGATTTGCTGACTGGTTTGGTAGTTGGTTGGATGGTTGATTCATTTGGTGACTGGTTTGAAAGCTGTTAGTCTAGCTATAGATGCACCATCTGGTTGACCTTGTGGTTTGGTTGGTTCGGTGACTGGTTTTGTGGATGGTTGACTGGTTTTGTTGATTTTTACCGGATTATTGATGTCCTGAGTGGTTACTGGATGGCTCTGTGATTCCAGCGATGAAAAGGTGTATGCAGCCATAGACCGCCACAGCTAGTAGTGCCTAGCTGGCTCACTGTCTGGCTGGCTCACTGTCTGGCTGTCTGTTACAGCCTGGTGATGTGGAAAGGAACTCCCCCTGCTGTGTAGGAATCTATTATTCACCCCTGGGCCTGGCAGCTATAGAGCCAGTCATGGCGCAGCCCCGCGCCAGACGCCCCCTGTCATTCTGCCAAGATCCACCAGCCCCCTCCCCCCTCGGTGCCCCGCCCTACTGCCCTGAGACCCACCAACTAAGAACCTCTCTGGGTTGAGCTTCCCAAATGAATTCAGGAGACTGGGAGCTAAAGGTCAGCCCTGCCAGACCGGAACGTTCTGCTCTCCAACACTGATGCTCCTAATGCCTCACGCGGAGCATTAAGAGAGACGGGTGGGGGGGGGACTCTTAGGTTCAACTCTTGTGCTGAGGCCAGGAGAGAAGGCATGGGGCAATGGTGATGAGTTTATTTGTATTGCAGCCTCTCTCTCTGTCTCTCTCTCACACTCTCATTCTCTCTCTTACCTCTTACTGTCTCTCCCTCTCACTCTCCATCTCTCTCTCTTACCCCTTACTCACTCTCTCTCTCTCTCTCTCTCTTTCCTCTTACTCTCTCTGTCTCTCTGTCTGTCTCTTCGGCAATAGTGATGAGCTTATTTGGATCGTATCCTGCTAGCCCGTTAAGATAGCAGGGGAATACTTTTGAAACTCCTGCAGGTGAGACTCTGTGCTACTTTACACATCGACCCCTCAATCAGTTTCTCACCTCGTCCGGTCTTCTGGACGTCCTTGCACTTAAAAATAGTACTTTGTGTAGAATGTTATCCTAGCTATCTTTTTTGTATATGGGGAATGGGTTAACCTAGTGATTGTTAGTGTTTGGCACTTGGTTCTATGAACATCCTTACTGTACCAACAGAGCGATATATTGTTGTTTCTATTCTTCTGACAATACTTATTGTAAGACGCTTTGGATAAAAGCGTCTGCTACATGCCCTAAATGTAAATGTGAATATTAGATTGTATAATATTATAAGGATTCCCATCAGAGCAGGCTGGCACGTAAGTGTACCTGTATACCTTTAAAACAGTAATAACCCAGAATGCAGTGCAACACAGGTCACACAACCGGGACCTCATCGCTTCTGTAACGACGTGCTGGAGGTCAAGAATGCCTGGAGGAATGGGAAGAAGATAGATGAACCTACGCAAAAGTAGTGTGTGTGTGTGTGTGTGTGTGTGCGAGATTCATTGATTGTATTCTCTTAGATCTCACCACCAGGGTCACAGGTTCAAATCCAAGAAATAACAATGCAAGGATGACCGTACAGTATCTCTCTCCCACACACATGCACACTTGTGCATGCACACACACACACACACACACACACACACAAACCCATATACACACACACACACACAAACATGCACACACAGACACACATTTTAAAATGTTGACCTGTATTGACCTCTCTGTTCCTTTCTCTTTTACTATAATAGTCACACTCAAACATAAGCACTCATCCTCTTTCTCTCCTCCCTCCTCTCTCTCTCTACCCCCCCACTCCCACTCTCTCTGAAACACTCTTAAACCGATAAGTCTTTTATTTTTGCATTTTATTATAAAATTAGAACATTTTTAATCTCCAAGTCTCAGTGCAGCCATGCGTGGATCATGAAACAATACGGTACAAAACCCAGACCGGGCGTGTCCGCAGTCGTAACCACGGCGACTCGGGGGCGGAGCTCCGGTCAGGAGGGCGTGTTTCATGCAGCTCCTCCCTGTTCACCTCACCACCCACCTAAAGTACAAACTCCAGCCCCCGTACGGTGCCGGACCCCCGCAGGGAACAATGAAACTAGCTTACTTTTTAAATCAACTCTAATTCTTTATCTTACAAACTGTCACGTTGCTCCGAGAATCGTGTTTTTTTTTTTTTTTTTTCTCAGATAGAAAAAAATAAAGACAAATTCACAGAACAAACCAAACGGAAACACTGACGGCGAACAGAGACTGCAGACGATGGCGGATGCGCGGCGTTGCGTCCACGGCCCAAAGGCACTCTTTGTCGGCTTCCGTACGTTGGCAAGACACCGCTGTCACGGAACCACTGAAGCTTGGGGGGGGGGGGGGGGGGGGGGGCGGTCGACAATGGAAAGCAGTGGAAAAGCATGGCCCGCCCGCCTCTCTCTCCCTCCCTCCATTGCGACCTACATTCTACCAACGGTTTCTACCGACGGTTCCTTCTGTCAAATGTCTCCGTGAAAATGTCCGGGCCGGCCGCAACGGCAAAATAACTCAGGACCAGGAGGAGGAGAAGAAGAAGAAGAAGAGGAAGAAGAAGAAGAAGAAGAAGGGAGGGATGTGCGCCGTCTGAGTGCGGGGAACCCAGGCGGTCCGCCTCAAACCTGGGTCTGTGATGGCGGCACAAGACCACCGGCCGGCAGTTTTGTCAGGCCGATTACCGCGGTCACTGACGGTTACCAGCGGCTTGACTCCAGAACGGAACCCGGGACCGGTCGGAACCGCTTCTCGTCAAAGGCCCACCGTGTGTCAAAAATCCACTTCCTGAAAATCCTCATTTTTTTTCGAAGCCAAAATATAACTCTAGTATCAGGTGTCCTCAGTTCACCAGAGAACTCTCCCGCACGCCCCCAAAGTCAGAACCGGACACCGAACGTCCAACTGTCCAACTCTGAAAAAGTGAAACCGTCCAACTGTTCAACTGTGGCTAACAATGACAACGGTGGCTCTGATTACCCCCCCCCCCCCTCCTCCCCATGTCCTCATTGGCTGGTCAGACCCCCAGGAGGGAGAGGGAGCGTGTGTCTTGGGGTCCCCGGTTCAGTTGAGCTGGCGGCAGGCTTCGAAGGTCCACTTGGAGGCGCCTCCGTAGACGTCCAGGCTGGTCTCCAGCCAGGAGAAGACATTGCCCACCTGGGCCTTGCTGCTGCATGTGGACAGGTTGTAGATCTCGCCCACCGACAGCTTGCGGTCCCACATGTGGAAGTTGGCCAGGTCGCCCACAAAGGCCTGAGTGGCGTCGAAGCCACCGCCGTACGTGTCCTGGAACAGACCGGGGGAAGAGGAGTTAAACACGGATGGAAAGTTCCCTTTAGAAGGCTACGCACCTGGACTCTGCGTAGCCTCCCCCCCTTACCTCTCGCAGACCACTCTTACACACTTATAGGAAGAGGTCCGAGTATACAATCCCTCGTGTGACACATTTTTTGTGTTATCAAGACGACCAGATGTCACTGAATTTGTGACTTTTGCAGACTTTTGTCACGTTTAGAATCTCTGATGCGGCGTAAGGCTTAAACTTTACTGTGGAAGCTATTGGTGAAGAGGTATGATTGGGCAGTCAGGAGTGTGTTCATCTATATGGTAAATTATGTTAAATGACGTGTTCTGTGTGAGTTCTCCTGAGGATTTTGATCGAAGAGAATGTCCTTGAGTTTGGTTTTTTTATTTGAAGGATGTGGAGTCATGGAACTCCAGTGGGAGTTTATGGAAACATAGTTTTTATAAAGAATTTACAATTAGCATACTTCATTTCACATTGCACACATACACATGAGCCTCATGGGAGATGAGAAAGTGAATTGAATCAGGGAAAAATGGCTTGATGGCTTTTAATATAAATCATGTCAGAGACTGGGTGACGTTTAAAAGATTTCCCTTGATGGTAAAATCTTTCAACAGAGGAGTTAAACGTGAAATGGGAGCTAGAAAGTTACAAACTCAATCAGAAGTAACCAAGAAAAAAACGTTAAGAAACTCATTAATTTTATTAAAAATATGTACTTAAATTAGAATCTAATTAAAAGGCATTAAATGAAACTGGGGCATTACCTGCTCTTGGCCCAGGATGAGTAATCCCTGCGGTTTGATTGGATGATACGGGGCCAGGTTCTCGCCACTGCCCCTCATAACTCCGTCCTGGAACGCCTCCCACACGCCGTCACGAGTCGTCCACGTCACGCAGATGTGGTGCCACTTGCCGTCGTTGATGAGGAACGGCAGCTTCGCGACCTGCAGCGTTTAGAGCGTCGAACCTTTCAATTAATGCGTCATGGTGAATCTGGATGCTCCAGTTTGTGCCATTTCTGCATCAGTTTATGGTGGAAAGGTCTTGATTTATGTCAAGGAAAACACATACAACGTAGGAAACTGAATAGCTTAATGTCTATGAGATGTTCTGTATTTTAGAAACAAAATACCCCACAAAATAAAAGCAGTATTAAATAAATAACATGAGTGACGAATTATAAAACCAAACCACAAGGTCAACCAGTAAAATGAATTATAAATACAATATGTACAAGGTGCAAGTGCATTCGGCAACACTGAAGATAGAACCTATTTAATGACTATGAATTATTAAATAATAAAATTTGATCCCCGCCCCCCCCCCCCCCCCCATGCCAAGGGCCGGGCCTGTCTCCCACCGGGAGGATCCATTTATGCTGTGCGCAATATGGTCCAATGTGGAAGGCCTACTCTTAACGTAATCCCTCAGGTCCATCACGTTGTGAGTCGGTCTAACGTCAGCCAAACCAAGCGAGACAGGGTCTTACCTTGTCGTTAACAAGCAGCTCCATGGGGTTGTTGCCCCACTCGATCAGCACCAGCTCGTTGGCCTGTCCGGGCACCGCGTAGGAGAAGGGCGTGCCCACGCCCGGGGACGCGTTGGACTTGAGCCACATGCACACGGTGAATGCGTACATCTCCGGCAGGCTCTTCTTCACCTTGGCGTACATGTAGTTGGTCCTCAACGGGAAGGTGAGCTGGAACTTGTCCAGTGGCCGGTTCTCTCGCTGTCCTGGAACGGACAAAGTTGGAGATGGATTCCCTGGAGTTGTGGCGCTTTTAAGCTTTGACTGCTGCCGTAATTATCAACGGATAATTCATAGGAGGATTTATAGTTTATAAAGGATTTTAGTTTATAGGAGGATTTTATAGAGTATAAAGTGTGCGGGTTTAGGGGATGTTTGTGTTACACAACATGTGTGTCATACAAATATACCCTAAACTCGCACACTTTATGGTTTATAAGTCACGCACTCCACTGATACAACATGTGATATATTTGTGTTATTTTACACTGCGTAATATCAGCGGATTGGAGGATTTATAGACAATAATGCGTGCGGGTTAATGGGATGTTTGTGTAACACAAACACATCGATGCATACATCAGGCGGTGTCTTTCATAACTGATCAACTTTAATGTATCTATTTATGTATTCACTTATTTTGCTTTCTTTAATTTCTTGCTTTTTATTTCTTAGAAAAATCGTTAATTTATTTATAAGTCTTGTAGCGTTTAATTGAAGTTAATTGCGTTTAATCTAGTATCCATATCATTATTGAGTCGTTGAGTCCGGGGGAAGCCCCCCCACGCCCCGCCCACCCACCCACCCACCCACCTTTCTCCAGGTCGGTGATCCTCTGGTGCATGGACGTCAGGGTGGTCTCCACGCGGCCCCGCTGCGCCGTCTGGTTGCGCAGCAGCGTGGGCTGCCGGCCCTCCTCCACGCTGTTGACGCGCGACAGCACCTGGCGCTCCAGCTCGTCGATCTTGGTCTGGAGGAGGTCCTTCAGGCTGGACGCCTGGCCCGAGCTGTTGCTCCGGCTGAACTGCTGCAGCCGGGAGGGAAAAGGAACACACTTTGTTTGGTTGTTGTGTTGTAACCGGAAGGTCGCTAGTTCGATCCCCGGCTCCGACTGTGTGCCGAGGTCTCCCTGAGCAAGGCATTGAACCCTATCTGCTCCCGAGGAACCAACTTTTTTGTTATCTCACGGGGCGGCATGTGGCTCAGGGGGTAGAGCGGGTTGGCTGGTAACCCGTTGCTAGTTCGATTCTCGGCTCCTCCTAGCGGAGGTGTCAAGGTGTCCCTGAGCAAGGGACCTCACCCCGACTGCTCCTGACGAGCTGGCTGTCGCCAAACATTCGCCTATTCATGCACACGTGTGCATGGATTAATGTGTGTACGTGAATGCTTTGAGTGGCAGCAGGTTAGAAAAGCGCTTTATAAATGCGGTCCATTCAATGAAACGCGCACGTGCGTGCATCAGATGTTGGCGCGCGTGCCCGTCACATATTTACGGTGATCGGTAAATAATCCGCGGGAGAGGACGGCGGGAGATAATGGCGGGATTAACGAGCGCAAAGAACAGCTCTCGTTCCACGGATCATGCGGCAACTCAAACTAAACGCAAACAAATCAAAAAAAAAAAAGGCGCTGGTTTGAAGCTCTGGACGTTAATGGGGACGTTGAAGGTGATATTAAATCTGCCTTAAAGGGGACATTAAATGGGACATTAAAGGGGAAGTTAAAGGGTTTGTGTTTAAGTGTGAAAAACCGTTTCAAACAAGATTCACCGGTTAAACAATAAACCTGATCCGGTGGATATATATCCTACATGCGGTACGATGTCGCACCGTACACTAATTTCGGAGTCCCGCTCCAACTTAAGCTGACTGAGTTTAACGGGTCTATCAGCCGGTGAGCGCGTGCTGTACCTCCAGGTTCTCCAGCCTCTGCTTCAGCGACTGCAGAGTCTGCGCAAGCTGCGTCAGGGTGTCGGACGGCCCGCGCGACACGTGGTCCCCCATGGTGTTCTTACTGCCCCCCGCCGGGTCTTTTCTCCGGCCGCCTCGCGCGTCCCCGCCGCCCCCGGGCTCCGCGCCCCCGCTCTGGCTCTCGCAGCGCGCGAGCTTGGAGGTGAGCTCGCGGATGGTCTCCTTCTGGTTGATGATGGTCTCCTTCTGCTGCAGCACCGTCTCCCGCAGCTGCAACACGGTGGTCTTCAGGTCGTCCCCTGCCGCCGCCGCTGGCGGCACGCTGTTGCGCACCGTGCCTGCGCATATGTCCATATCCTTGGGCACGCTCGTGCAGATGAACTGCGTCTGTCCTCCTTGCGCCGAAGTCTTCGCGAGCAAAAGCGAGGAAAACAGGAAAAGTCTCCAGTACATCCTGTCCCGCGCGAGCTGCATGCTGGCGGGAAGTCGCCTCGCGCCGGGGTGCGTCCGGTTGGGTTAAGTTTTGGGGCTCGTGGTTGTCGGTGTTTGCGGTGCAGAGCGCGGAGTGAAGAGCGCGTAGGTTTTCAGCACCACGGAACTGTCCCCGTTCGCGGTGCGCGCCCTCAGTTTATATACCGCGCGCGAGGGCTTCTGCGCAGAGGCGCCAGTCCGCTGCGTCACGGCAAGAGAGCACCGGGGAGCCGCACTTCCCTTCTCTGTAATCCACTTGGCAGCGTCACGCGCTCGCACGCGCAAACGCACACGCGTGCGCGCACACATGCACGCACTTTCGTGGACTCAAGACTCGATTTTCTCCCTCCCCGTGTACCGCCTGCCGTTTCTTGCCTGGTGAATATTTAATTGTCCGACTATTAAAGAGTTGTCGGTTCCCATCCCACCTGAACCACGGCTGAGTTCAATGTGGCCGATAAAATGTCAAATTATGTCCCTGCTGGCGTTGAGAGCCTAAACGTTATTGACTAGCTGCTCTGCTCACTCTCTCTCACCTTTCTGCCCCTCACTCTTCTCACTTAAGGTTTTCTGTGTTTCGGCGATCCATAGAAATATGGTTGTTATCATTTTAATAATTCAGTTGCTGATGTGATTGGAGCCATCTGTAGGCGCTGCCATCCATTATTCACAACAAGCATTCACATCGTCTCTGTTGCCAAGTCTGCTCTTATTCAGTTAGTCCGTGTGGGTAAAGTATGAAAGTGTGAAAGGGTTTCTCCTAATTCTGAGTGTTGTTGACGGGGGATTGAGGGAAAGCTAAGAAAAACTAACATGGGAATCTGACGAGGCTTGGAAGCAACAGTATCTGACCAATAGACGACTGGTATTCTGACCAGACTCACTGACTGTGTGTGTGTGTGTGTGTGTGTGTGTGTGTGTGCGTGTGTGCGTGTTTGCTTGTGTGTGCATGTGCATGTATGCATGTGTGAACAAGCGCATGTGTGTCTTTGTGTCTGTGTGTATGTGTGTGTGTACTTGTATGTGTGTGTATGTGGTTGTTTGTTTGGTTGGTGGTTGACCATAATAGTATAGCATAGTGCTCAACCAATTAGAACAGTTTCATGGTATGAACTGGGATTTAAACTCATCATTTATCTTTTTATTTAGTTTGGTGTTTATTTTTTTGTATTGTTTATTTTCTTGTGTTTTAGCGTGATCTCACCATACATTGAATGCCGTAGAATTCAGTGAATTCATTGAATTAGTTTTAATATTTATTCATTGTGTATTGTCTCATGTTTCTCACACATGATGTTAATGGATGTGCAGAACAGTATAGAGTAGAGTATAGGCCCAACAAAATCACAGAACACGTCTGATGTGATGAGGTCACGTGTCTGTGTGGATTAACCACAATGCATTGCTTCAGAGTTAATTCCACTTTTGAACGGTTATCCGTAAAGGTATTTTAGCAATAGTTTAGTACTTCCTACAAACTTCTCAGAGTTATCTCGAGTGGAGGTTAAAGAATCCAAATAACAATAAATGCAATAAATAATTTCATAGCAGATTATCTAACTCTACGACATCATCTGTAATATGAAAGGAAGGAATCTGGGACATTTTAAAAATGTTATCAATTCAACAAACGATTCAGAGTACAAACCCATAGCTCAAGGCCTATAGGGACCAAAGTTTGTGAGAGAGTCTGTCGCCCATCGCCTCCCTAAAGCTATTGTTAGGATTCCCCAACTGGTTTACAGGAACATTTTATAATTGATAAGATCGGCCAATCACTCCGCTGCGTCTCGAGTTAGCAGCGGCTAACAATAACATCTTCCTTTGTATTCTGTTGTTACCGTAAACACTGTTAGAACAGTCTGTACTGTAACAATGCACTCTTTGTGTTTCTGAAAATCTCAACAAATATGGCAAAAAAGTTTCAGAAATAAATTATCTAGCGTAGCTTTAACAAACGTGTTAATTAAAAATAAGCATAATCGCATTTTAATTTGGACATGAGAGGAGGCCCACACAGCCGGAGACGTGAAGTGGCTCATTCAACCCTCGACCCTCTCAGACGCAGCGACTTACCGCTGACAAAACAACAGCCATCGCTGCTAAGTCTGGTTAGCTTCATTAAGAATTAAGGGCTTTCCACACTAGCTAGCTCCACAACAGTCCTGAGTTTAGAGAGGAGCTCTCTTCTCCTCCTCCTCCTGCCTCACTTTCTCCTTAGCAACCTCAATAATACCTCATTCTTTCTGTTTGCCTCTCCTTCTACTGCTTCTGCTCTCCTACAAACAAAACAAAACACACAAAAACACACAGACACAGACGCACGGAGAGACAGAGACACACTAAAACACAGACACAGAGACACACAAACACACAGACACAGAGACACACAAACACACAGACACAGAGACACACAAACACACAGACACAGAGACACACAAACACACACAAACGCACACCATTCACCGGACATTCATTTCAAGGACTAGCCCTTTTCTCTGTTGCCTTCCCACTTTCTTCCTGGTGAATTAACAACTTATTCTTTCTGTGTGTCAAGAGTTCACCGTGAATCATCAGGAAATCGACCATGGCCCCCAAAAGAAGGCGTTGTTCTCTTCTTGTTTTTACGACGCCTCTCTCCTCATCATGTGTCACGGTGCATGGATAAATAGTATTAATAATCACCGGGGCGGGCTGTTGTGTTGTGTTGTGTTGTGTTGTGTTGTGTTGTGTTACTGAGGCGTGATGACAGCCTACATGCAGGAGAGAGACTCATCAGTCAGGCTGAGAGGCCGGACCTCCCCACCCAGGGTCCAGACCGCGTCCTGGAGCCCGGGGGGGAGGGACCGGGCCCCGTCTAGGCTCCATTTACCCCCCGCGGTAAGCAGCATCTCCCAGCAGAGATCAATGGAGGTAATCGGGAGGGCTGGCACCCTGCCTGGATCCTCTCTCCTTCTCCTCCTCTTTCTTTGTTTCCCACTGCTTCTCTCTCACTCTTTTCTCTCACTCTTTTCTCTCCCACACACTCCTTTCGCTGTTCCTCAGTCTCGGTTTTTTTCTTTCCTTCTTTCTTTCCCCCAGTCTCTTTTTTTCTTTCTACATCTCTCTCTCTCTCTCACTCTCTCTCTCTCTCTCAGTCCGTCTCTCTCCCCTACCCTCTCTCCCCCCCCCCCCGCCTCTCTCTCCCTCTCTCCCCCACTACCCTCTCTCTGTAGCTCCCTGTAACACCTCAGCTCTCAGCCCCTAATGAGCCCTCTGTCAACCTCTGTGTTTGGCGGGGGTAATGGCGGCCATGTAAGCTTGAAGTTCCAATGGCGGACGCCAGCCTCAACTCTCCACTTCCACTCATTAATTATGACATGCGTCGTTCTTCAGTGTGCAGAGGACGGTTTGCGTCAGGCACCCTGTGGGGCTCGAGCTGACACAGAGCTGACGTGACTATAGAGGGGAATCTCGGAGAGCAGATTTTTC
The DNA here is from genome assembly GCF_964030765.1 of Micromesistius poutassou. Taxonomy (NCBI): domain Eukaryota; kingdom Metazoa; phylum Chordata; class Actinopteri; order Gadiformes; family Gadidae; genus Micromesistius; species Micromesistius poutassou. The sequence goes on along the minus strand of NC_140271.1, from coordinate 13,013,045 downwards.
TGGGATTGTTTGCCATATTCCATTCCTGTTTCCCAAAGTAGGCTGAATCCTCGCAGGCACGCAGGGAAAACTAATAAATGGGTGATAGGAGGCACGCTGCGTCAGATGAAACGATGAGCCTGCGTTATGCAACCATGCAGCCGCAGAGAGAGCGCATGTGTGTGTGTGTGTGTGTGTGTGTGTGTGCATGCATTTGAGTGTGTGTTTGTGTGTAAATGTGTGTGTGTGTGTGTGTGTGAGAATGTATGTGAGTGTGATGATGCAGCCTTCCCCACCAGGTCAGTATGGGTGGATGAAGAGGTGGATGTATGTATGATGGATGGAAGTAGGAGGGGTAGATGTTTGATCGATTATTAGATGGATAGATTTATGATGGCTCTGTGTGGAAGGTAGGGCAAAAACATAGCAGAACCTTCACATTCACTTTGGTAACTTTTTAAAATACACACCAGTGACGACTTAACTATGAAGTATGTCTTCTCCTTCCAGGAGCTCTCATCTCTGCGGCTAAATGGTGAACAATCGGCTGACATTTTGGGGTCACCCAAACTTGACTTTTCAGAGAACAAGAAATGTCAAGTAACTGAGAATTTTACAATCCACCAGAGGTTAATTAACACAGAGACATTAGTACTAATAACTTATCCTCCTTGTGCAATGTTTGGGTATAAACCCCTATCTCTAAATTACATATTTTACCAATTTTACCAATTTACATAATTTATAAATCACACTTTCGTTGTCTCCCCCTCTTTCCGCTTATTGTTCACTCTTCTGTAAAACACTTTTCTTATCTCATTATTTATCTTTCCCTCTTTGTTTCACTCTTTGTTTCTCTCTTCCAAACTAATTTCTCTCTCACTCTCTCCCTCTTTCTTTCTTTCTATCTCACTCTTTATTCCTCACTCTATCACTCTTTCTTTATTTCTCTCTTTAGCACTCCTCCCTCCCTCTCTCTCTCTCTCTCCCTCTTTCTCTCTCTCTCTCTCGGTCACCAGAGAGCCGCTATGGCTCTGACTCCAGATCTGCTGGAAGCAAACATTTCTGCCGTTAATAAAACCATGACGCATCATTCTGGGGGCGTTTGTTTTGTAATAAAAAAAGCTGTGGACCGCCGCCCCGGAGCCTGGGGGGGTCTTTATGAATCACACATCAAACATTCCCCGCCCCCCCCCCCCGCCCCCCCACAGACTGGCCTGGGTATTGGATATTCAATCTCACTCTGTATTCTCCGACAGACAGAGAGTTCCGATGCCAGCGGCCTCGTGTTTTACATGTTGGTTATTACTTCTGCTGCCCAATCACCTCGCCCCCTCCCCAGCCGCTGCTTAGCTTAGCGTAGCTCCTTGTAGCGAGCGCTAAGGGTCGTTGACCGCGGGAGATTAGCTAATGAGCCTGAATGTTGACCTCTCCCGGTTGTCCTGTTGTTTTTCATTAGCAGCGATATTAATAACGAGGTTAAAATTAAATGGAAGCTGTTATTGAGCACCGCGCTCTGCATGGGTCTGAGTTGCTGTGTTTAGATCTGTTTTGGGGAGCGGGATTCTGGGGTTTGAGTAGTATGCTTGGCTTGCCGTGTTTTGGATAGTATGTTTGGATTATTATTCTTGGTAGTAGTAAAATGTTTGGCTTAGCATTTTTTGGTTAGCATGTTTTAGTAGAATGTTTGGCTTGGCATGGTGTTGTTAGCATGTCGTATGTTTGGCTAAGCATGTTTGGTTAGCATGTTCTGATTAGCATGTTTTAATTAGTATGTTTTAATCTGTATGTTTTGATTAGTATGTTTGGCTTAGCATGCTATAGTAAGCATGTTTTAGTAAATGGTTTGGATTGGCACGGTGTTGTAAGCATGTTTGAAAAGTATGTTTGAAAACAATTTCAAGAGATCGAGGCGTCTGAAGTTTGAAAGGAAGACGGTTCTGATGATGAGGTTACGATAAGGATGTTATGATTATAGGGTTGTGATCAGGAGGTTATGATGATGCTGTTAGGAGTATGGAAGTATATATTATCTTAATTTAGAGGCAGAGGCAGGTATCAGCCTCCTCACCGAAGGCTGTCTGTAAACCACATGGTCTCTGGATGAGTCACCACAGCCTCTACATCTGTTGGTATCTGATCATCCATATGTAGTGAGCTGGGAGGAGGAGAGGAGTTCAGGGGAGGTGGAGGAGGACTCGGGGGCGCAGGATGGAGGAGGAAGGGGAGAGGGAGTTGGAGAGGCACAGGTAGAGGAGAGTGAAGGAGGAGAGAGAGGGAGGGAGGGAGGGAGAGTGAACTAGGAGAGAGGTACACGGAGAGGAACAGGAGAGGGAGACGGAGGGAGAGGCAGAGGGAGTGCTGTGTAGGAGGAAACACGATCATCTCCTCCACGTGCTGCAGCAGTGACAGGAGGAGGAGAATGCAGCACGCTGCCGTCTCTTTCTACAGGGGAGGTGAGAGACATCGCAGGGCATCTCCTCCTTTACCTTTACAGCTCATCTCTGACACACAAAACCATCTCTCTCTTAACCGCTTTCTGAAAGCTTTCTTAAATCTATCTGTCTCTCTAGCTCTTTCTACCTTTATCTATTTATGTATGCTTCTCTCTATCTATCCCTGGATGAGAGAGAGAGAGTGAGTTGTGGAAGTTTGGATGCAGGTCAACAAATTCCCGCCCACCTGCTCCCTATTAGCCAATCAGTGTTCTCGGGCGGGGCGGGTAGGAGTCGTTATTGATTAACCACAATCAGGAGATGCTGAACGAGAGCTCAGCGAGGTCCGTTTACACTTGGCTAAACATCCCTACAGTCTTCCTCTGACCCGACTCAGATTGAGTCAGAGTGCTGGCCCGTTTTGACTTTTAGTTTAATTAAGGTTCCCCTCGCTGACGAGCTGGACTCTAACTGTAGGAAGCTGAGGTTCAGTGAACAGAAATCATGCAGGAAAAGTTTCTTTGACTTCTGTTCTGCTTGCAGAGAGACCGTGAGTCAAGTCGAACTAGCTACACAAAGACCAGCTGGTGCTAGTGTTCTACAGTTCTTTATATGATATTATATTTAATGCTGTTAAAGATATATATATATATATATATATATATAATAATATTATAATAAGGCTATATTTCTTCATCTTTGTAGTTGGAATAAAGTACATATTGGCCTTTTATGACACATGGTCCCACCTTAAAGGTTCCTGGAGCCCAGAGAAGGAATTAATGTAAGTTTAAGTATTACTTCAGGGAGCATTGAAGCACAAGCAATATTGTGTTGAGCTGATTTCCAGGTGGCTAGGAACCCAGAAGGCAAACGTGCTCACTTTGTGTTCAGAGTCCTGTGTTGCTGTAGGTTCTTATTGTTTCTTGTGCTTACTTTGAAGAAGCTTTCACAATATTGATTGTGTGTTCTCATAGATTCTATGCCTCACTTCACTTGTAAGTTACTTTCTCTCTCTCTCTCTCTCTCTCTCTCTCTCTCTCTCTCTCTTTCTCTGAAAAATTTTACGCCTTACTTGTAAGTTTCTTCAAAGGGATAACCTTGTTTTCTAACTAAGTCTTGTATATAACTTTTGCAACTGTATAACTATCCATACTTATTAACTGTTTTTTACCCACTTGGAGGGAAAAATGTGCAGCTTTGGTCGACTCTGATAAACAGAAATCCTATCTCCTAGGAGGTATAAATGGGGCACTGAGAGGCATGTTGATTAGGGAGGAATCTAGCTAAAAACCAGACATAACTCCCTCTCCTATTGGATTCACCAAGAACACCGTCAGGCTCGATCGGAAAACCAAAACCAAATGCTCAATTGATCATCTCTTCTGCATCGTAAACCAAGCCCAGTACCTGTGAAACCTGTTTAGTACATACAGTCACACATGTATGTATGTACTGTATGTATGTATTATGTATACATTTATTGATTATAAAAAAGCACACAGCCAGTATTCTCTCATTACATTCATCCAGATTTAAAAGATTAACTGGAAGGATGTTAATCCCGGCCATGCATTCATTCCGTCAAATCAGGAGCAAGGGCGTAGCATGAGAGCTGGGAGGCCTTCCTGCAGCCGGGCGCCACACAGGCGGGGCTTATCCGGTGGTCTTCATGGGTGGATTTATTAATGACCACCTGATTCAGGGCCAGCCCCTCTCCTCCTCCTACTATTCCGCCTACTCTTCATCCTCCTCCTCATCATCCTCTTCCTCCTCCTCCTCCTCCTCTTCGTACTATTCCTGCTCCTCCTCCTCCTCCTCCTCCTCCTCCTCCTCCTCCGACTCCTTCTCGTCCTATCCCTTTCCTCCTACTCTTCCCCCTCCTCACCTCCCCCTCCTCCCCCCTCTCTCCCCCTCCGCCCTCTCAGGGTGGGCCCTCATGCTATGGCTCAGGAGGCCTTGGACTCTGCATGGTCGGTGGGTGGGGGGGGGAGGGGTAATAATATAGTATGATGAAATGTCACAGATGGTGGTCTAGAGGGAGGCCAGGTCTGTATTGATTATTTGTTTGTTTAACACACACACACACACACACACACACACACAGGTTGTTTTTCATTATTCCGTTATTCATTCAGTCTTTCTCTCTCTCTTAATCCTCTGCTTCGCTCCCTCTTCAACCTCTATTCCTCCCCCACTTCTTCTCTCTCTCTCTCTCTCTCTCTCTCTCTCTCTCTCTCTTTATTTCTCATTCCTGGCTGCCTATAGTATCTGTCTATAAACAGCTGGTTGTGTGTGAACCACTGGCATCCATACACACACACTTATACATGCCCACACAAATTATTCTTCCAACTTCAGTTTCTAAAGTAAACACACACACAACCAACCACGCACCTTGTGTGTGTGTGTGTGTGTGTGTGTGTGTGTGTGTGTAGGTGTGTGTGTGTGTGTGTGTGTGTGTGTTTGTGTGTGTGTTTGTGCGTGTGTGTGAAACTAAAGTTGTAAGAATAATGAGGATCATTAACACATAATTATATGTACAGTGTGGGGGATGCAACAAAAACATTGAACACTGGATGCTGAGCTCTCTATCTTTATTACTCTCTCTCTCTCTCTTTGTCGCCCCCCCCCCCCCTCTCTCTCTCTCTCTCTCTCTATGTCTCCCCTCTCTCTCTCTCTCTCTCTCTCTCTCTCTCTCTCTAAATGCTTCATGGATCTTCTATGATCAGCCATTGCAGATTCTCCTCTTCCTAGTTCTTCTCTTTATTTAGTGGTGCACCAAGCAATGTACTAAGTACACACACACACACATACGCACACTCACCCACCCACAACCACACACACACACACCCACAACCACACACGCATGCACACAACCACACATGCACTCCCACACACACACACACACACACACACACACACACACACACACACACACACACACACACAGATCTGTGTCTGTGTGGTCTGTGTCTCTTCTCAGGCGAGGTGAGTGCTGCTTCTCAAGACAGCATCAATAAAACACCAGACCCCCCCTCCCTCTAAAAATAGACCTCGTTTTGCCTTCAATATTTCATCCACCTCTCCTCTCTCTCCATGTGTCTCTCTGCCGCTCGGCCCCTCTCCCTCTCCACCACCTGTCAGGGTGTCTCCCCGATTTCTGGGGTTGCAGGCCTTCAGAACATGGGTCAGTATTATGGTCTGTTCCCCCAACCCACAAAGGTCTCTTCTCATTGGTGAGAAAGGGTTCTTTCTGCCATCATGCACCTGTGGGCAGAGGGACTCGTCAGAGGACGCCGTTGACATGTTTGCCTTTGAATTCAGAATAAACCGCTTCTAGCATGAATAGATTAGTTTAACGCTGAATAGTTAAGTGGTTCGGGCGTTCTAGCTGGAATGTTCCGGGTTTGATCCCCAATGGCTGCATCTTAACCTCCAAACGTCCTTGAGGAAGATTCACCTTAACCAACCTAAACCAACCTTAAACTGCTCATCACTGGTGTGACAGTGTAACAGTACATTGTAATATCATCACTCCATGCATCATCCATTGTATTTGCATTATAGATTAAACTAACTGGACCTTTCGGGATGACACATGAATATTTAATTAATGGAGGTTTAAGACACAGTGATTCTATCAACGTGAGCCATATGTTGTCAAGGTGCGTTCACTGGTGATAATCACAGGCAATGGACATGTGATATAAATCCGTTTTTTCATCATTTCTGACGACTAAGGCTTGTTTAGCACCTCTTGGTATAGTATTGACTGTTTCTCATTCCAATTAAATTTCTTGGAGCCGTTAATGATAGTCAGTCCCCAAATAACTCTTCAAAGGGGCCATTGACAAACTTTATAGCCTCACCTTGTTAGCTCGACAACAACAACAACAGCAGCCTACGCAAACAATTCTTGGAGGAAGGCACAAGAAAACGAGGGAGAACAAGGTTCTTCATTGAATGCCGCTCCCTTCGGTCGTCATGTAAGTATTTCTGTTGGCTCGTTAGCTAGCTGCTGTGTTTTCTTCTGCAAACACCGTCCACCCCCACTTCCTCATCATGAGGGTTGTTTTAAAGCCAGAGAGAGAGCAGCCAGGGTTATGACCTGTTCTGTTCCTACTGCTCCATAAAGCACTAGATTTACCCCGATGTCCAGAGCAGGTGGGACAGCAGAGGACCATCCCCGTAAAAAGCCCATCGCCATGCAGCTGAAGCATAGATTTTAACTAGTAGCACGCAGGTGCAGCAAAGCTTTCAGTGTGAAGACTTAGCACAGCTTTTAGCTAGTAGCATGCAGATGTAGCAAAGCTTTTTGCATGTAGACTTAGCACATCTTTTTGATAGCATTTTGATATGCATATGTAACACCACTTTTAGCTAGCAGATGTAGCAATGCTTTTGCCGTGTAGACTTAGCACAGCTTTTAACTAGTAGCCTGCAGATGTAGCAAAGCTTTTTGCATGTAGACTTTTCATCTTTTTGATAGCATTTTGATATGCATATGTAACACCACTTTTAGCTAGCAGCACACAGATGGTGCACAGCATTCAGTTAGATATAGCAGAACTTTTTGCCCGAAGGGTGTGGATGTAATACATCTTTAAGCTAGCCAGCAAGGCGCAGATTTAGACCAGCCTTCTGCTGGAAGAGGCCAGAAGTAGCCCAGCTTTCAGCTAATGTCTCCCTAGTGACCCTGGCATGCTGCGCTTGACTTACAGGAAGAACTAGGACGAGCAGAGAAGTGTTCTGTCTGCAGTTATTAATTATTTATTTTCACCGCAAGTTATATAACTCTGTCCTTGGGGACCGCAGAGTTGCTGATGTGTTCTCATTTGCAGGTGGACTTCCTACGCTAGACTTAAATGACAGCTTTTCCAATGTCTGTTTGTTTCGGAAATGCCACCTGCACACGAAAGCCAGCCAATTATTCTATTTGATTCAATTTTGAAGAGCAAACCGAGCTATCATTAGAGGGAGGAAGGGGGAATTAGAGGGAGGAAACCATGAGTGTATACGGTATATGGTATATTACAGTATTTATACAATACCTGCAGGATACACATATATCAGCCATTAGTCATTAGGCCATTAGTGCAGACACCTATACTTACAGTATAGTGGATGTTACAATATATACAGTGTAGCTGAGGTGTATCATAAATTGTATTTGACTCTATATTTACACCATACTGTTATTGTGACAGTATTGACAGTGTACACTAAGCGTTAATGTGTTTATGGTTACTGGTGCAGTGCCAGAGTTCCCATCCTTCATATGATGAATCTCTGAAGGCACCAGGAGGTGATTTGTGTGGTCCTGGGACAGCCAAGCGTCCCAGAACGACATCCTACCACGTACGTAAGTGTGCTTGGTTTTGAAAAAGGGGAATCTTCGGGTCGGCTGAGCTCAGGAGGTAGAGCGAGGTAGATGTTGAGTTACCTTAGTACCCATAAGGTTGCTAGTTTGATTGCCGGCTGCTCCTAGCTGAGTGTCAAGGTGTCCCTGAGCGAGACGCCTAAACCTGACTCCAGACCAGCTGGTTGTCACCTTGCATGGTTGACACCATCGCTGTGAATGGTTGTAAGACACTTTGGATAAAAGCATCTTCAAAATGCCCTAAAGGTAAACCATGTAACCATGTAAACCACTGCGTTGCGGGCCGGATCACGATGGTCCAGGGGCCGGGTCCAACCTTGGGGCCGTATGTGGGCCATGTCGCCCTAGGTGTGTAATGTTATGATGACCTGGACGCTATGGTTGATTCAACACTAACGCCTAGATTCCACCGGGGACGTAAGCGCCGCGGAACGGCTGCGCCGCGGTCACCGCTGCTGATCGCTGCCACTCTAATCAATGAAACCATCCCCACCGGGCGCGCTGCGGCGCGTCTCAGCAGCGTCCCAGGAGCGGCGCACCGCGCCGCAGCGCTATCTTTACGCAGCACTTCTATTTTGACGCGAGCCGCTGCTGAACCGCGTCAATTTCCACAGAGCAGATCGAGCCGGGCAGGAAGTGAAATAATAAAAGCCATAGAGCATCCGGTCAATTTTCAAAATAAAACACAATACTCCGCTCATGTAGCCTATACAACTTCACATCAACATTATGTCATGACCGGTGGCACCAGGTCAGCAGTCAATCAATCAAAGGGTCTCAGAGGGTCGGCAACATGGACGACGAGAGACTTATTATCTAAGTGGAGCAACATAAAATAATTTACGAAATCAATCATCCTTTTTATAAAGACAATGTGAGAAAGGATTTCCTTTATCCACACAGTTAAAACGTTCAGGATTATCGCGTGATCTCGTGATCTCGCATGAATACGGCTGGCTCGCAAGGCAGCGCGCGCTGCCGTTACACGCCCGGTGGGGATTGACGCAGGGCACAGGACGCAGCCGTTCCGCGACACAGCCGTTCCGCGGCGCTTACGTCCCCGGTGGAATACGGGCGTAACGCTAACACCCACCAAAACTTCCAGAGCAACACAGTGTGTTTTCTATCCCATGTTTTGTAGCTGTGTTATCGGACAAGTTCCGAGGTCTTTCAAACATTCAGAGTTCTATTTATTTTAATTATTATTATTTAATCTAATTTTAAATCCGCTCAGGTCTTTTACACCCTCTGGCAACTTTTCACAGCGGATCCTAATTAAGAGATTTAACCTGTCAATCATGATCTTTGGATCATGGCCAGACTAGAATAACAAGAGCTACCGCATGTCAGGCAAACAGAGAGCGATCATCTGGAAACACAACATAGGGAAAGGGAATAATGAAAAGAGCCCACCAAGCAGTACTCCCGCCTAATGACTTCCATCTCCAGGACCGATCTGACCTGAGTTACTGGTGAGTTACTGGTGATTACTGGGATCAACTATTCAACCATCAGAGGACCTTGGTCACCAGCGGGGCCAATCGATGGGGAGCCCGGTGTGATAATGGTCTCTATACCCCAGGCATGCTCACTAATCTCTGGCCATCGATCGCGGCGACAGGGGGTAGGGGGTAGGGGGTGGATGGGGAGGGGAGTGTGTTGAACAGAAATGAAAAACGTACATTGCACCTGCTCAGTGGAGCTCATCTGAAGCGCTGGCTGCTCTTAATCACTCGTTCTTTTTCTCTCTCCATTCCCCCAGTCTATAGCTCACTCCCATCCCTCTGCTCTCGTCACTGTCTCTCTCTCTCTCTGTTCTCTATCACTCACCTCTCTATCACCCTTGCTCTCCCTCTGTACATAGTCCTGTTGCTCTCTTTCCTCTATCACTCATCCCTCTATTGCTCTCTCTCACTCTGTCCATACTACTCGTCTGTGCACCATCTCTTCTCTTCTCTTCCTGTATCACTTCCCTCATCTCCTCCCTGTCTGTCTCCCCATCCTCTATCACTCCTTTCTCCTCTTGTCCAACTGTATTGCTTTATCTCTATCCGTATCAGTCAGTTTCTCTCTCTATCTCGCTGTCTCAACTGTCTGTCTCTCCAGCTCTCTCCAAATTACACTCTTCCCTTCCCTTCTCTCACGCTCGCTCTCTCTCTCTCTCTCTCTCTCTCGACATTCAATATTCAAAGGGCTTCATTGCCATGGAAAACATACATTCACATTGCCAAAGCACCTGCTCTCTCTCTCTCTCACTTCCTGTCCCTCTCCCTCTCCATTTGTATCCCCTGTCTCCCCCTCGCCTCTCGTCTCTGCTTCCATCTCCCCAGCAGTAGCAGGCGTTCTCTCTCTCCCATCTTCCGGGGCCCTCTTTGTTCACGGCTGTCTGAGTGTGCTCCCGGCGTGGGGTTTGATACTTCTCATGAGCTCACTCCACGATTCTGTCGTAAACATGATTCGGTGCGGCGCGGGCCGCGTGTAAACATTGAGACCTGATCTAATTAGTTAGAGTCCCCTCAGTCTGTGTTGTTTCCCTGCTCTTTGTTTACCCCCATACATCCAGGGGCCCGGCGGGCAGCTCGGCTGGGGACCCCGGCCCCTCAGGGAGGTGGGGTGAGGTCGTCACCCAAACATCACAGACAAAAAAGTTTGGGGTTGACTTTATTTTTGTTTCTTCTTCGCTTAGCCAGATACTAAAAGCTACAGTATAGGGTCTCTGGGGAGCGGGCAGAGCAGCGGTACACTTATCCATAGTGCGTCTATGCTAGCGCTTGGCAGACATGCCAAGCAGAGGCTCTATATTTACCCTTAAAAGCCCCTAATGTTCCTTCTGGATCTGAAGCTCCGCAACTAGGATGACTTTTGTTTGATGAAACCAACTGCTTCTTTTCTCCCCCTCCATCTGCTTATGAATTTGGAAAATAAAATGTCACCATGGAGATCTTTGCAGAAGAGGCTTTTCAAGGAAGACGCCAACCCCTACCTGCTCCTGAGAGTCGCTTTGCATAGAAGTTGTTTTGAATGTTGTTGTGTGTTGAAAGCATCTGTAGACATCAAATTAAAGATTTAATCTTTTTCTATATAATGTGAAATTTCTGACAGCAAAGGCTGTGGTTTGTTGATATACATTTCTGGTTTCGACTGGCAGAGAGAATCATAAAAAGGCTTTTTGAAATGTGATTCCTTGTGTAACTTAAACATGTTGTTTTTTAGTAAGGGAATTGGTTAATAGTGGTTAATACTACTCCAAACACAGGTTGTTGAACAGTCTAAAAGTATAGTGATGGTTCAGCAGTGAAGCCAGGTTTTATTTTTTTTCAGGGATTGAGCAGCAGGAGGAGCTGAGCTTGAACTTGAACCTGATCTGAGCTCTGCAATATCACCTCAAGGCTTCTGGTCTATCGATCGATTTATTGATCCGTTCTCTTCTGTTCCTTCTGCTTCTCTGCTCTCCATGCCTCCACTGCTCGTCCTCGCCAGCCCTCAGCGCTCTACTTCTATCTGTCCACCTCTCCATCTCCACCTTCCTCTCCAGCGACCCATCTCCACCTCTCCTCCCCACCTCCCCACTCCACCTCTCCATCTCCACCTGCCCTCCCAAACACTCCATCTACACCTCCACCTTCCCTTCCTCCCCACCTCCCCACTCCTCCACCCCTCCGCCTCCACGTGCCACCAGCAGAGCATCATCTCCCTGCTGGGTGTTTGTGTGAAACAGACACAGAGGAGCCCAGTGCAGCCCAATAAAGAATCACCAATTTACAGACTGCAGGACCTCCTCCTGGAACAATAGGAGCTCCACCACCGGCACTACTGGCCGGGCTCCCAGATCTCCAGCCCATTACAGACCACCTTCCCCAGCCTGAGGCTCACTGGCACGATGGAGGAGGCACTGGTTCCAAGATAAGTTTTAAAAAAATAGGAATAATTCCCAAGTCACCGCAGAAACTACAGGAGAGCAGTAGAAGATAAAAAGAGAGCAAATTAGAAACAATGTTAAAACTGAAAACAAATATATACTGAAAATTTACAAAAGAGTAGAAAAGAGTAAGAAAAGAGTAGAATAAGCAATGTGGATACGATTTACGTCAAGGTGTGGCGTCATTGAGCAGACTTTACATTAGTCATACATTTCACCGATAGAGGACGGAGGATGGGGTCACCATCGCCTGAAACCTGAACTGACCCTGGGAGGAAGACCTTTACTGGCCCAGCGGTTCAAAAACAAACACTGGTTTGTTTACTGGTCAGGGGGAGCCTGGGGTTGGACGAGGCGCCCAGAACGAACGCCGTCATGAAGGACGCAGCCAGCGTGGGTTATTCTATGGCTGCTTTCCCTTTGCCATCGTGAGTCATTATAGTCTCTTGTCTGTTTCCCGCCCTGAGCGTCACCGCTTATTAAGTAGCGTCACGTTGGCGAGCATGTTCCCTCCAGCTCCGTCTCACGGTCGCGCATCAGGCGGACAGGTGACCTTGAGGAAAAAGATGTCCAATTACAGGGAAACATGCAAAGAGAAGAAAGGGAGAACGAGAGCTCAAGGTTAACAGAGGTCTGTTTAATTAGAAGGGACGCTGGTGGGGGTGGGGGGGTACTGGTGGCGGTGGTGGTACTGCTGGTGGTGGTGGTGGACATGTGTCACAGAGGCTTTCATTCGTTGTTTCATCGTACAGGACAGACCACACCCCCACCACGAGGGATCAGCTCTGTATGGGTAACCTTCTGAAGGAACGCAGGGAGGGCTAGCATATCTTTAGCCCCTTAAAATATAATATATAAAAAATAAAAATAATTGCCTATGTCATATTTGAAGGTTCATCTTGTATTTAGCGTCAAAAATGCCTAGGCAGATAGTGATTATGGAATGTAAAAAGCACTCTGATTGATGACTGATTGGACTCTGAGGCTGTGAGGTGAGGCTGCACACCTGTGATGCATTGAGCAATCATTGTGCACAGGTGAAACCTGCCCTCACCACACACACACACACACACACACACACTGGTGTTGCATCAACACCAGCCTGTGTGCTGTGGTCGCAGGAGCCCAGCAGAGCCCCCTAGGCTCTGCCATCAAAGGTACTATCAGGCTATTCTATCCTGTTCTGTGATTTCACATCACAATATATTTTGAAACTTCAGTTCCTTATCGAATGTTATCGCAATAGTTTCTTTACTTTCTTTTGAATTCATTGAAAACCCCCCAGCGCAATTAAAATAAAGCGTTTCCCACGCATAGACAACCCTGACCTCGAGAGCACAAAGAGGCAGTATCAGCTTCTGATTCATTCTTCTAAAGATCGCAGTGTTTGAACGGTGAGCGGGCCGTGAAACGGCAGGCAGAAGGGGCGTGTCGATATCAGCTAGCGCCAGCTTCCCCTCCCAGCGATGGCTCAGTCGTGTGTGGGCAGAATACGAAGCACTGGGAACCGGAGCAGACTGAAACGGCTGCGCTGAGCCGCCAGCTAGGCTTTTTATAGAACACACCTGGGCTATCCTCTCTCCCCTCAGAAGCAGGAGAAGCCCTTCCAGGTGTAAACAAGGCTGGCCATATGCTAGTCTGGCGGAGAAGGCCTTTTCTTACGAAGCGTCTGGGACGCAGTGTTGACTACCTGGGTCGAGAACCGCCTACGTCAGGAAGGGGTCTTGATTGACGTCGAGAAGAACCAATCACGCACCGTACCACGGGTACTTCTAGATGAACAGACCATTGGTGAAAGGAGTATGATTTAAAATGTGATTTACTTAACTTTTATTTATGTAAAGATTGCTCAGCGGTCAAGGAGCAGATACAAAAATATATTAACAGCTACAGTATATGGTCGACTGAACATCCCATGGATGTAAATAGAAAAATACAACAGATTTACCGTGTAATGCAGGAGCTACGTCTACATTTCTGTGTACATTTACAAACAATATGTATAATCAATGCATACAATCATGTCTTGAGTTTATTGAAGATGCTGCATAACTTCTCTGTATCATATGTACAGGACCATTGTTGGGCAGTAACTAATATTATTACTTTCCACAGTAAGGAATAGTTTAATATATTTATTACAGTTATTATATTACAGTTAATAATCCAAGTAACACTGCGTTGCCACGTGCTTGTTTTTGTGCTTGGTAGTCTTATGATGACGTGTACGCGCACAAGGGCAGGTCAGATCGACTCCTAGCAAAGGATTGAGGACGAAGTAGAGCGGCATAGTTTCAACAGCTGGAAGACTTCTCAGTATTTTAAATAAAGATGCAAAGAACATTGTCGTCTGTTGTAAACTTTGTGCAGGCAGCGAAACGCTTTCAACCCCAAAGAACACAATATACATTGTATTGTTATGTATTTTTTTCAGAATTTATTGAAGCATCTGATACGGCAGAACAGCCATTTGAAACTTGTCGAAGGGAAAGCACAGCCGCTGATGCTGAGTACCTTGTAGAGGAGATGTTGCCTAGTTTCACAGTTGACTCACCCTCATTCTGATGCACCATAGAGAAAATACCCACCAAGGGCAACGTCAAACTGCCACCGAGAAAGTCGTACGCGAGAGACAGGGAGGGTGATTATGCAGTGATGGAATCCGATTTAAAGGCCACACTCGGAGAGGTAGTCTTTGTTTCCGCCACAGCTGACTTTTGAACAGCTAACAGCAAAAGTTTTCAACAGTTCATTGGATTAGCAGTTCAGCGTCTGAGTGCAACAAGGTTAGCATGTGAAAGAATCAGGGGAAGGCACACATTTGATGTTATTGGAGCCGTGGTAGAGCCAGTTAATTCATCAAATGGACAAAGTTGTGTCTACCTTGATGGACAATGCATCCAATTTTGCAAAGTTATTTAAAATATATCAGCCTGTCGATTCAGAGTCTGATTCTGAACAGGAGGAAGACTTTTACCGATCTCACAGAAGCCCTGTCCTCCACTGACACTGATGGTCAGGTTCAGGGGTGTGCATCACGTTGCATACGCTACAGGTGTGCATCGCATACAATTCCCCCCTGATGTTAAGAATACTTCCAGTGCAGACACCAAGGCTGTATGGGAGTAGTATCACGTTCTGTTCTGTTGTACTGGATGGCAAAGACTCATGCACACCTGTGGAGCAGCTCTTCAGTTTGGGAAGTTTGGTGCTCACCCCCACAGCAACAGTCTGATGAGAGGTTTGAGAAGCTTTTGCTGATTAGATGCAATCATTGTTTCTCTGCCGAACATTAGGAACTAACTTAATGTCTCAGGGCAGAGATTAAACAAGAAGCTGGACACGATATCTGCCTAATGTGGTGTTATGCAACGTTTTATGTTTTTTAAAACCATTAAAAAATGCCTTGCTGCTCTTTTGAGTGAATATGCAAAAACATATTAGTTCAAAAGTCGGGAGAGACTGTAGCTTTGTTTTAGTTTTTTTATACATATTCATACGCTGTATACCATCAGGTTTGAGAAGCTGCGATGTTTGCAGTTTGGTGGATTGTTGAGTCCTTCTTGTAAGGTTATTTATTGTTCCAATAAAGCGGATTCAGTCTAAAGTTGTCTAAGGATCTGGCTAAACATGTTTGTCACTTTTCCCAAAGTAATATAGTAATATAATGAGTAACGTAACTTATTACACTACTTGGCCAACACTGGGACAGCACAAGTCACATGTTGACATAGGGCAAATTAACGGAAGAGGCGGAGATTAGCGGAATGCTAATGTCCTGCTTGTGTTGTGGCTGCACCTCAACTTCCTGTTAAAGAGGAAGTTGAGGCAGAGTGACAGTTGAGTAGCGAGTTGCTCTGCTGGATAGGTCAAAGGTTATTGGAGTCCACTGTTACTGGTACAGCAGCCTTGTATTATTATTCGTACCGGCAGTCTTTTTGTTGTTTTGTCGACGGTCTGTGGTGAGTGCTAAAAACCAAAAACAACACAATACATTGAGTTTCCCTTGTCGACATTACATTACCATGGATACAAGTTTGTTTTGCTTGGCTGAGCTTACTTTGGCTTTGTTGTATTTAGATTGTTGTTTGTACAGGGTTGTGTGTTTGTACAAGGTTGGATGGTGAAAAGTGTGTGTGTGTGTGTGTGTGTGTGTGTGTGTGTGTGTGTGTGAGTGAATGTCCTCTGTCAAACTTGTGACTTCCCCAGCGTCCCCCACCAAGAGACCCATGAATCATGAAAAAAATAAAGTCAATGTGCACTCACTGGAGATACTGGAATTTGACACACTTTCTCTCTCATTATGGTGTGTGTGTGTGTGTGTAGTATGTGGAAATATCCATATATCAGTGAGTTGTTCAGAGGATATATCTGCATGTGTCCCATTTCGTCCTCGGTCCAAGTAAGCAGGTGGTGAAAGCAATCCAGCAAAAAAACGAAAATAAAAAGAACACGTCATTATTTTCACAACTTCAAAACAAAAGTCCTGCGTGATCCGGCTGGACTTGGCATATGGGGGCTGTTGTTCTGCCGGACTGCATAGACAGCAGGGGGGTGCAGAGATGGCTGTCGTCACCGTTTCCTTCTGCCCAAGGCATTGCTGTGTGCTCAGCTCCTCCGTGCCAGGCCCAGCACATGCTGCTCCTCCTCCTGCTCCTCCACCTTTTTGTTTCTCTTGCTCCTCTTTTGGCTACTCCTCCTCCTCGTCCCAGTCTTCCTCCTCCTTCTCCTCCCGATCTTCCTCCTCCTTATTTCCTTCTACTCCTACTCTGCTTCCTCCTACTCCTCTCTGTGTGTGTCTTTACTTTATGTCCTATACACTTGTACCGTTTCTTCAATTGGACCAGAATACATCCTGTATTTGCCTGTATTCCCTGATGAGTGTGAGTTGAGAATGAATGTTGGTGTTCTGTGGTATTAGGAGCGTCGTGTCTTCCCAGTATCGATCACGTGGGCCCTGCTTAGCTCAGTTACCACGCATGCACACACATGGAGGAGGAGGAGGAGGAGCTTGTGTTCTGTGGGGTCTTTGAAGAACAAACACTTCCCTGTGGTTTGAAGAGGAGCTTCTAGAATACTCTGGGTTCCGTTCTGCACCTGCTGGCCTCTGATTGACTCCCTCTGTCTTTGACACATGTAGCAGAGGCCGGTTCGACTGCTCGCGGGTCTCGAACCTGCCACCTCTTGAACTACAACACTACCGGCATGGGAGTCGAACGCTCTAACCACTGAGCTAAAAGCCCAGGCTTCTAACTCAGTGGCTAGAAGCGTTCTTAAGGCTAGGGGTGTGAGGATTTACAACGTACTACCGCCAGCTTGCCCAGGCTAGTTGGCATCCACACACACACACGCACACACGCATACACACACACACACACACACACACACACACACACACACACACACACACACACACCTCTCAGTCCTCTAATGGATGTGTAAGTAGCATGAGGTGTGTGTGTCTGTGCACGGAGACGTGCGTGCGTGTGTGTCCAGATGTTGGAGGTCAGGAGGGAGCCGCCAGCTGCTGTCTCTGCCCTATATACCCAGCAGGCCTAACAGAGCTAACAGTTTACCTGGAGAGGGATCCCATTCCACTCCTCTCATCCAGCTCCCACCGTCTTAAAAGGCATATTGGGTCCTAAAGCCCAAAGTCAAACCAAGTGACTAACGATTATTATTCAGGCCTTTAATCATTCATTTCCAAAGCAACGGACAATCGGACGACATCCACAAATAAGGAAACTGCTTTAAGTGCTCCATTGTGGGCGGCATGTGTCTCAGGAGGTAGAGCAGGTTGGCTGGTAACTGGAAGGTTGCTAGTTCGATCCCTGGCTCCTACTAGCTAGAGTGTCGAGGTGTCCTTGATCAAGGCACCTCACCCTGACTGCTTCTGATGAGCTGGCTGTCGCCTTGCATGGCTGACACAGCCATCGGTGTGTGAATGCGTGCATTAATGAGTGAATGTTAGGCAATATTGTGAAGCGCTTTGAGTGGCCACTGGTTAGAAAAGCACTGTATAAATGCAGTCCATTTACAAGAGATGGAGAAACTTTTTAAAAATGTATTTTGCATTATATTTTGGGCTTACATCATGGATGAAGATGAAGCCTCAACAGATGAGTTTTGAGTCTGCAGCAGAATATTGGTGGGCTTCCAGCTGTCCTGAGGTCGGTGGGGGGCTCGCTCCTCCGTGGTGACGCCAAGGCCGTAAACAATGGAGATGTTGTTGAGCGGCAGCTGGGGTCCCCACGAAGGGAGGGGGACAGAGGACTCCCGGTTCTGGGAGGCTGGAGAGGAGGATCTGGTGGTTCACTGTGTGGAGCGCTGCTGGACGAAGCAGTGTCCTGGTTCTGGGAGGATGGAGAGGAGGATCTGGGGGTTCACTGTGAGGTTCTGCTGGAAGGAGCAGTAGACTCTCTGTTCTCTGAGGCTGGAGAGGAGGATCTGGGGGTTCACTGTGAGGAACGCTGCTGGAAGGAGCAGTAGAAGGACTGCAGAGGGAGGTGGTTCTGGCAGTGTGGAGAGGTTTCAGTGAAGCAGCCTGCTGCCTTGGGTACAGGCTGGTGAGGGCCAACAAGATGTTCTGCTGGAGGTACGCAGAGAGTTAGGAAAAGACTGTATGCTCAAATGTTTGGTAACAATACACGGTGCAGAGATGACCAATATAACCAAAACATGATGGGTCAATTCATGACGAATCTGGAATGGCTAAGAATAAACTCCAACTCCTTATAGGAGGAAAGAGAATTCTGTTCTTGTGAGAAAGAGATGTCTGGTCGTATGAGAAAATTGATTTCTTGAGTTATGAGGAAATAGATTTCTAGTCTAGTGAGAAAGAGATGTCTGGTATGAGAAAATAGAGTTCTGGTCTAGTGGGACAGATAGATGGATGGATAGATTCTTCTTTTTGTTGTAGTACAGCTCTCTTCACCTATATATTCTTCGCCTCACCTGTCGTAGCCTCTCCTTTCCCTTCTCTTGTCTCCCCCTCTGTCCTCTCCTGTCTCTTACTATCTCTCTCTCCTCTGGTCTCCCTTCACCTCTTTCTCTCTCCCTGCAATTCTCTCTCCTCTCTCTTCTCATATTTTTTCCGTATTGCTCTCTTCCCCTCAAACCTCTCTCCTTTTCTCCCGTTTCATGTACTCCCATCTCTCTTCCCTTCCCTATCCTAACCTCTCCTCTCATCTCCTCACTCCCCTTTCTCTGCTCCCTTTCCCTCCCTCTGCTTGCTCTCTCTCTCTCCCTCAAACCTCTCTCGTTCCCTGTCCTCTCATGTCTCTCTCCCCTCCCTCCCCTCCTCCCTCCCCTCCCTCCTCCCTCCCCTCCTCCCCTCCTCCTCCTCCCTCCCCTCCTCCTCCCTCCCCTTCTCCCCTCTCCCCTCCCCTCCTCCTCCCTCTCCTCTCTACTTCAAAGCGAGGCTTGGATCAATAGCGAGCGCGGTGGAAAGCCCACTCCGTGACGCGAGAGGAGATGATGCATTCAGCGGGAGTCGGCGTGGAAACCGCTCTGCATCCCACTTACACGCGGTGTACTGTACCCTGGGGCTCCCACGCCCGGCAGCCGACCAATCGCAGCGTCATTACTCATAGATTGGCATCCCCCCCTGATTTGGTGCTATTTAAAAGGGCCAATTCCCAAATTGGGCGCCAGGCATAATGTTAGCTTGTTAGTGACAAGCATTGACATATTTTCATCGTCATTGGGTTATTGCTCACGCTATTTAATATTAGCATTCATTATTTATGTTCATTGCTGCTTTATTTGCATAATCAAAGTGACCTTTACGAGTATCTGTCATATGTGTTCAGGTTGGTTATAAAATATCTGATTTAAATATTCACATTCTATGTTATATTTTATACAAAGAATGAAAAATAATGGAACAAAATAAGATAAAGTGTATTCTCTATGTGCTCACAGATGAACAGCCAACCTGATTATTTAAATGTGGGATTATGCATATATTAGCATAACCTTGTTAGGGAAAGAACTCTTCTCCCACGCCTCCCTTAACCTGTCATCATCAATCACCAGTATAACCTCCTGGGTCATATGACCGCCCCTCTGCTGCATCACATGACCAGGAAGTCATCTCAGATTGATTTATCTACCAAGGGCCGCAGGCCTCACCTCAAGGGCCCTGAGGCGGACGGTTTAACACCGGCTGAGTGACAGCTGAGTGACGGGGCTCAACAGGGCTGTGTGTGTGTGTGTTTTGGTGGGGGGGGGGGGGTGGGTGTGTGCTTATGCGTGTGTGTGCGTGTGCATGTACTTTTGAATATTTTTTTGTGTGTGTGTGTGCCAGGCAGTGTGTATGGATTTGTCTCTGTGTATGTGCATTTACGTGTGTTTGTGTATGTGTGGGAGAGTGTATATATTTGTGTGTGTGTATGTGTGTGTACTTTTGCGGGTGTCTGTGTGTGTACTTTTGCATATGTAGTTGTATGTGTATGTGGGAGGCAGTGTGTTTGTATCTGTCTCTGTATGCGTTGATTTAAGTGTTTCTCTGGGAGAGTGGATTTATCTGTGTGTGTGTGTGTGTGTGTGTGTGTGTGTGTCATTGTTTGATGTGGAAAAGATATCTGAATAGCCTTTAGGTTTGACCAGTGAGTTTTAAGGTCAGCTGTATGTGTTTATTAGAGGCTAAACATCTGTGTGTGTGTGTGTGTGTGTGTGTGTGTGTGTGTGTGTGTGTGTGTGTGTGTGTGTTGACTCATTGTCAACATCCTGAGGGTTGTTACATTGAAAACACAACGTTTAAAATCTCCTATTTTCATCATTTTAGTGAAACGTCTATAATCCTATAAAACTGGATGGGGGATATGTTCTGTTCAATCCATGAAAGACAAAGCGAAACACGAATCCTCGCTTGAACGACAACAAACGTTGATGTTGAATTATTGCAGAGCGCAACTTTTGTCTCGATATTGACTGTGATGTTTGAGATGTGTGGGCTCGCTCCCAGGCGAATTGTAAATCGCCGTCCTTGGCCGACCACAGATCTCTGTTGTAAAAACAATATGTAGCGGGGGAAAAGAAATTCAGCAGACAGATTGACACGAAAGGAATGGAGAAATGGAGGTGAGGGGAGGAGAGGGAGAGGAAAGGGTGAGGTAAAAATAAACATGAAACAAATATCCGCACCGGCCTGGCATTTCCCTGTACAGAGAGAAAGAGAGAGATAGAGAGAGTGAGAGAGAGAGAACAATAGAGTGAGACAGACTCAGAGGGAGAGGGGGTTATGGTTATGGTGAAGGTGGAGATGGAGGAGTAAAGAGAGGAGAGGAGAATGGGAGAGGGGACAAGAGGCGAATGTTATGGTGAAACAAAAGGGAAGAGGAGAGTGCTACGAACTTGAACGTTGAGAGAGGGAGGGAGATGTAAGAGGGGAGAGAAAGGTGTAGGAGTAGAGTGCTTTGTTGGGAGTTGAGGAGACGGGAGAGGAATAGGGAGTGGGGAGAAAATGAGGGCAGTGGAGAGGAGCAGAGCACACAGGAATAGAAGGCTCCCTACATCCGTTTATCAGGAGGAACATGGGGTCATGAGCCGCTGGAGCTCAAAGCTCCAGGGAGCGTCTGACAATAGTTCTCGTCTCCCGGCGCCTCCTAATGAGCAGATTTGCTGCCGGGGACACCTCCTCCTCTCGTGTTGCCCCGGCACGGAGCTCTCTGCTCTGCGGAGCCGATGAACCGTTCTTCTGGCTCCCTTCGTCTTGCATCAATAGAACTGCAGCGTTGTAGCACGATGTAGCGCAGCTAGCACCAGTTAGCTCCAACTGGTTTGTGCTGGAAGTGTTTTGAATAGGGCCAGTTCCGCTTGGGTTGAGTATGTTCCATTTCAGTTTAGAATATTCCTTCTGGGTGTGAAATGTTTCATTTGAGTTGACTCAATGGTGAATGGACTGCATTTATACGGCGCTTTTCTAACCAGCATGGTTACAATATGGTTTAACATTCACCCATTCATACACACATTCACTCACTGACGGCAGTGTCAGCCACGCATGGCGACAGCCAGCTCGACCTCCTGAGCCACATGCCTCCCCAATATAATAGTATATTCCTTTTTCGGTGTAAAATGGTTTATTTGAGTTTACAATGTTCCCTTTGAGTTGACAATATTCCATTTGAGTTTACAATATTCTATTTGAGTTGCAGTCGTTGTACTCGAGCGGATAATTTATTATTTCGCAGTTGAACAACATTATATTTGAATTGGGACGATTTGATTGAAGTTGAGAGAGTCCTGTTTGAACTTGAGAGCGTTCTATTGGATTTTGAGGGCCTTGTAGCAGAGGCTTGTGAAGAGCTACCCGAGGTTTGGGATGAGTTCTGGTCGTGTTCCGCTGATCCGGGCCGAGCTCCTCCTCCTCCTCCTCCAGGAAGATGGACACCAGGGGCCTCATGTACTAAGACTTACAAAAAAATCTGGATGTATCAATCCTTGCATAAGCACGATTTCACGCAGATTCTCTTTGTACATCCCAATTAACGTGAAATTGTACGCACATGCACGAGCCCGTCTCTCCACCCAGTCTCCTCCCTCATTTAATATGCTAATTAGTATAAATAGACCTGCAGTAGTGCGCTCGTTAGAAGAAAGGAGAAAATGGAGAAAGGAAGAAAAAATAACTTTAGTGAATGCAAGGTGGAGGTGCTGATTTCGGAGGTAGAGGCCAGAAATAAGATCTTGTTTGGCTCTCTTTCCTCCGGAATCAGCACCTAAAGCAAAAAACTGGCATGGGAAAACGTTGCCAAGTCGGTCAATGAGGTTGGGGCGGAAAGCCGAACTGTGGCTTACATTAAAAAAAAGTGGTCGGACATCAAGGTCGTAAAAAGAAAGGTGTCTGCCCACCGGAGAAGCGTGGGTCAGACGGGCAGCGGGGCGGAGTCGGGGAGCTCGCCCTATTTGAGCAAAGGGTGGCAGCTGTGATTTGGGATTGGCTCCTTTTTGACCAAAAAATCATAATAGTTGCGGAACACCCGTTAATTTTGAATGCGACCATCTTCTAACAAGGCCAACACTGCCATTGTCAACCTATCGATTATTGCCACATTTTGCGCATGCTTTTATATTCTCATTTATTTGGATGCATGCTGACGATAGGTTGTATCCATACACCCAATGTGTCAATAATATGTAGGCTACATAATTCGAAATTGGCCGACTGGTTCATTGATGGATTGATTTTAAGTAACAATGGCTTGTGCTTAATCCACTCAACATCACATAATAATATTGCAGTCAAGAATTTCACAACAAAAGTGTGAAGAGAGATCATATGTCATGCGTGGTCCGGAAAATATGTAACGTTTAATAAACAAGCCATCGCTGAAAATAATATTGCTGGGGCTTCCTTTTAATTCCAATATTGACAATTTTGTTTAATGGGTCTGTTTAAGTTTAGCCTAACAACAGTGTCACATTATGCGTCTCGACAACAATAACGCATGATTGAAGCGCATTAAAGATCACGCATTCTGACGTTCAAATCCACTTTGAACTCGCCTCATATCGCAATATTATTTCATGACTCGAGATCGCGTAGGCCTAATGTTGTTGCGCTGCATTGCCTCTATGTGCCGCCAACTGACAAAATGCAGCAGAAATGTGCGTAAGCCAGGCATTTAGTTTGCGTGGAGAACCGCACTTTCTCACGTCAAGTCAGTCTTTGTACATCCGAACGTTTGCGTGAGAAGTTGCTTGCGCAGCTTTTTTGTGCGTAAGCAAGCTTTGTACATGAGGCCCCAGGGGATCGGAGAATAGTGTACATGGACCCTTTTATCTAGTTCAAAAAACATAAACCATCCATTTAGACAGCAGATGTTTCCATATATATATATAAGTTAAACATCTCTGTCTGTCTGTCTGTCTGTCTGTCTGTCTCTCTCTCTCACTCGCTGTCTCTCTCTCTCTCTCGCTCTCTCAGTCCATTGCGTTTGTGTGTACATTTAAATGAAAGCCAGCCTCCCCTCTCACCTCGTCGTCGGAGAAACACAAACAGAAGTAAACAACAGCAGCAGCAGCTGTCAGCCCCCACAGTACAACAGCGACCACATGTACCCACAGAGCCACCCCACCTCCCATAATGCAATGTGACACTTTCTCTATTTTTTCCGAGAGGCAAAGTGAAGACATGCGGTCTGTTTGTATGTCTCTCGCTCCCGTCTGTCGTCTTTCCCACCTGTCACTCCTTTAATTCAATATCCCGCTGTCATCGCTGTGTCAACCCCTCCACCCCCCACCAGAACACACTGTTATGATGGCTGTTTTGTGTCTCTTCCGTGTGATTCCATCAGCGAGGCCTGGCAGGGCTCTCTCAGGTTAATTAGTTCTGTCTGGTCCGTAACCACGGTGACTGATGAGGGGGGGGGGGGGGGGGGGGCGACTTCTAGGGCGTTATGGCAGCTGTGAGGAGGAGAGAGGAGGATAAGGACAATGAGGATGAGGAGAGAGGAGGAGGATGAGGACAATGGGGTGAATGAGGAGGTGGAGGAGGAGGACGACGAGGACACTGTGGTGGAGGAGGAGGAGGAGGAGGAGGAGGAGAAGGAGGACGACGATGTGGTGAAGGAGGAGGAGGAGGAAAACTGAGGGGACGGTGGAGAGATGCCAGATGCTTGCAGAAGACGTGTTCTTGGTCTCTCCTGCTGGAGGAGAACAGAGTTGGCATTGAGCAGCAGACACATGGGGATCCACGGTGATGAAGACTGCATACAGATGAGACGCACACAGACACACATTCATGCTTACTTGTGCAAATACACACACACTCACTCACTCACTCACTCACTCACCCACTCACTCACTCACTCACTCACTCACTCACTCACTCACTCACTCACTCACTCACTCACTCACCCACTCACTCACTCACTCACTCACACAGCATACAACCATAAGGGAGAAGCATATGACAAGGTCATAAGAATAAGAGAAAAATGTATGTGAGAATATTTCAAAAACAGGTGTAGCAACAGACACGCATACACAGACATGTGCACTCACACAAACACACACATACACACATGCACAAAGGAACTGGGGGGGGGGGGGGGCACCATTATTATGTTTTGGGGTTATGTTTCAAATATAGTTTCAAATGTCCAAGCATACGACTTCGTCCAATTCATAAACAAGGTGTCACATGTCACATGTCAACACCCCTTCAGTGACGCTGGTCCTTTGAGCTCAGGAGTGAAAGCGGACGCATGTGGAGATGATATTTAGGCGCTAAAGAGTGAAGTTCAGAGGTCAACGAGGAGGTGGAGGCGATAGGGTGGAGGCGATGGGGGCCTGTGTGTGGGAAAGGGTTGATCGCTTATTTCTCAGGGATAAATAAAGAATCTTGATGATCGATGGATGATTCTGCAGATGAAATTGATTGATATACCGTCGTGTGTTCTGGTAAACCACAGGAGCTCTCTGTATCGACTAGGTTAGTTAGTGTAAGTTATGGAGTACATGATAGAGCAGGTCTTTACTCTACTCTACTGAGTACCTACTCTAGTCACTCTGCCCCTCCACCCCCTCATGTTTCATACTTTATATCGTTAGCCTCAAAGCATAATAGCCTATGTCATATGTTAAAGTCAGTGATTCTTGGCCGAAACATAAATTATCACATTCATCTGATCTTTCCTCACGCTCCGCAAGCTGCTCGCCCCATAAGCAGGGGGGACCAAAACCAAAATAAATAGTATTCTAACCAAACACCGACAAGGGATGGGTGTTGCGGGGTTTTGCGCTGCATTCATGATAGTTTACTGGATGCGCGAATACGGAAGGGAGGGGCAAGCTGGCTCTGATTGTTTGGGATCTCGCTTCAAAACCAACAGAAGTGATGTCACCCAACATCGCTGATACAACCTTTAAGGTTCATCTTGTATTTAAAGTAAGTCAAAATATATGTCCTAGGCAGATTGTGATTATGGATTGTCAAAAACGCTCTGATTGGTTTAGAATATAGCCAATCAGAGTGTTTTTGTGATTATGAATTGTCAAAAACACTCTGATTGGTTTAGGATATAGCCATTGAGGCACAGTGAATCAGCAGCATTAGGAGCGTAGAGATAGGTAAGATATCACAATTTGGCCAAAATATGACCATGATTATGCTATGAGGCTAACAATATGTAAATATGACCATATATACATTTAGTTGAGTTTATTTGATATCCTGCAGTTATGTATTATTAATTGTTCAGCTATTTGTATCTTGTATTCTGCGCCACAGCAAATCCCCTGTAATAGACTTATTTATATGGAGCCTGGCACCTGGAAGGTTGCTGGTACAATCCCCGGTTACTCCTAGCGTCCTCGTATCGAGACGCCCCTGAGCAAGACGCCTAGCCCTGTCGCTGCTGTCGACGTACGAGTGGGTCCATGAAGGTCACTCTGTCTGAGTGGCCACAGGTCAGAAGAGCCGTTTTTTAAACACAATCCTCTTCTGATTCCTGTTTCCTGGGCGGCTGTGAGCTGGGTGGTCACTGGCTGCACTGTGATGCCATGTGTGTTCAGACCTCTCTCTGTCTCTGTCTCTCTGCCTTTCTGTCTCTGTCTGTCTTTCTGTCCGTCTGTCTGTCTGTCTGTCTCTCTCTCTCTCTCTCTCTCTCTCTCTCTCTCTCTGTCTGTCTCTCTCTCTCACTGCGAGCCGGTCTGCTCAGACCTCTCTGTCTCTGTCTCTCTGCCTTTTTGTCTCTGTTTGTCTGTCTTTCTGTCCGTCTGTGTGTGTCTCTCTCTCTCTCTCCCTCCCTCCCTCTATCTGTCTGTCTCTTTCTCTCTCTCTCTGTCTGTATCTGTCTCTCTCTGTCTGTCCCTCTCTCTCGCTGTGAGCCGGTGTGCTCAGACCTCTCTGTCTCTGTCTCTCTCTTTGTGTGTGTGTGTGTGTGTGTGTCTCTCTCTCTCTCTCTCTCTCTCTCTCTCTCTCTCTCTCGCGCGCTCTCACTCTCTCTCTCTCTCTCTCGCGTGCGCGCTCTCGCTCTCTCTGTCTCACTCTCTCGCTCTCTCTCGCTCGCTCTCTCTCGCTCGCTCTCTCTCGCTCGCTCTCTCTCACTTTCTCTCTCTCTATGTCTCTCTCTCGCTGTGTTTTCAGACCTCTTCTGGGCTTCAGAGTGGTGCTGGTGAAGGTTACAGTGCTCTCAGAGAGGGAAAGGTCTGATAACGATGAATTGTTGGGCCCTGTAAAGGTTAGCACTACAGACGGGCCCGCACGGGGCCCGGTACGACGGTGGGGAGAGGTGCAGGGGGGAGGAGCCATCAGCGGGGATATGCTTCATTATAAGTTTTAAAGGCCAGGAGTAAATAGGGGAGATGGGATTCACTCAGCCCCCGGGGGGGGGGGGGGGGGATGGAAAAGTCATCAGCGAGTGTGTGTGTGTGTGTGTGTGAGTGATCGTATATTTGTGTGTGTGGGTTTGTCTTGGCATGCGTGTTTAAGAGTAGTTAAGAGTTTTGGAGTTTTTTGGAGCTTAATGTTAATGTAAAATGAGTTCAGCTGTTGCTTAAGTTTTGTTTTGTGGTTGAGCTGTGGATGAGTTGTAGTTGAGTTGTAGTAAGGTTGTTGTAGATGAATGGTAAATGGACTGCATTTATATAGCACTTTTCTAACCAGCAGCCACTCAAAGTGCTTTACAATATTGCATTACATTACATTATAATATGTACAACATTCACCCATTCATGCATACATTCACACACCGACGGCGGTGTCAGCCATGCAAGGCGACAGCCAGCTCGTCAGGAGCATTCAGGGGGAGCTGTTTTGCTCAGGGACACCTTGACACTATGCTAGGAGGAGCCAGGGATCGAACTAGCAAACTTCCGGTTACCAGCCAACCCGCTCTACCTCCTGGGCCGCATGCCGCCCCAGATGAGTTGTAGTTCAGTTGTTGCAGATTAATTATTTGTTAATATTGTTGTAGTCAGTTTTTTGTAATTAGTTGTTGTCGTTCTTGCTAACACATTGTTCCACACCTGGTTGCGGTAACAAACCCCAGAGTTAAATTGTGTGATTTATTACAGCTTCATAAGTTCCCAGTAGCAAACTTTCCAGACTGAGGCTGTTTTACATAATGTAATAGAATTAAAATGAAATCTGCTGAAACTAAAAACCCTGACAATAAGAGATGGCCTTGGTTTGGGATAAGCATTGTCATGGTAAAGTTATCACGTGTTTACTAACGGATTAGCTTCACATGAAGGAACATCAGGATGTTCATGGATGTAATCTCTCCTATATTCTCTAATGGGTTATGACCGTGCTCCGCGTGAACTCTCTCTACATGCATCTCCCGCTTTGTGTGTGTGTGTGTGTGTGTGTTTGTGCAAGGGTGTGTTTTTGTTTGAGTCTGTGTGTGTGTGTGTGTGTGTGTGTGTGTGTGTGTGTGTGTGTTTGTTTGTGTGTGTGTTTGTGCAAGGGTGTGTTTTTGTTTGAGTCTGTGTGTGTGTGTGTGTGTGTGTGTGTGTGTGTGTGTGTGTGTTTGCAGCTGCATGTTTAAAACCTCACAAGGGACTTCACCAGCATTATTCATGAGTGTATCTCTGTAATTCGATGAGAAAAGTAATCCTAAGAAACCCAAGAATCATGTAATAGAAAAAAATAAATTTCACTGGAGATGGAATATGCCTCTCTCTCTCTCTCTCTCTCTCTCTCTCTCTCTCTCTCTCTCTCTCTCTCTCTCTCTCTCTCTCTCTCTCTCTCTCTCTCTCTCTCTCTTTCCCTCTCAGTCAGATAGATCAAAGACAAAGGTAGATCTATTTCCTCAGCTATGTTTTCCCCAGGCAACTGCAGACCGGATCAGTGTGAAATAAAGTTTAAGCTATCCTGAAGAGCAGACTTGGAGCGTTCAATGACAAAACCTCATTCAGAATAAAAAATGTTTGTCCACAAAAAACCTTTACAGCGTTTTCAGTCTGGTCTGTGAAGGTCCTGTTAGTTAAGACCCCTTCAGTCTGGTCTGTGAAGGTCCTGTTAGTTAAGACCCCTTCAGTCTGGTCTGTGAAGGTCCTGTTAGTTAAGACCCCTTCAGTCTGGTCTCTGAAGGTCCTGTTAGTTAAGACCCCTTCAGTCTGGTCTCTGAAGGTCCTGTTAGTTAAGACCCCTTCAGTCTGGTCTCTGAAGGTCCTGTTAGTTAAGACCCCTTCAGTCTGGTCTCTGAAGGTCCTGTTAGTTAAGACCCCTTCAGTCTGGTCTCTGAAGGTCCTGTTAGTTAAGACCCCTTCAGTCTGGTCACTGAAGGTCCTGTTAGTTAAGACCCACTGGGTGGCTCAATGGAGACGGGGAATCTGAACTTGAAACTTCCCCTCATTTCTGAACGATCCCACTCCATCCACGTTTGCATTGCCGTCCTCTGCAGAAAGTGCATCCTGTTGCACAACCTTCGAGGGACGCACGCGTCCCCCACGTTGTTGAGGTGTGTGTTTGTTTGCTGTCTCCGCAGGCGTTTTGTTCCCCTGACCTCGCCCACCGCGTCCCCCTCAAGGTGTTCTGCCCTGAAGTGCTGCTCTCTTCAGAGATGTGGTGACAGACACAGGGCTGAGAGGGTGCGAGATGCGAGAGCTGCGTCGAAATTGGTTTTCATTGAAACTCAGAGTCGCAATTGTGGCGAGATGACGTGCATACATATTGGGGAATTAGGAAAGAAAATCAAAAGAAGAAAAACGAACATTTGTGTGTGAGAGCGAGAGAGACGGACAGAGCGAGGATTAAAGAGAGGCAGGGATAATGAAAGAGAGCGAGAGACAGCGGAGAGAGAGAGAGAGAGAGAAAGAGATGGAGGATGAGAAAGAGAGGGAGAGAGAGACTGAGGCAGAGAGAGAGAGAGTCCTTAATTATACATGGTGTTGGGAGTAATCCAGATATGTTTCGGACAATCCTCCACAGTGAAATGGTAGAGTTGAGAAACCGAGATGAGGTTTAATTCTGGCGTTATGGTAGAAAATAATGAAGGTTTTAAAAGGATATCTCTCGCCATATGTTTGAAATAATAGTGGAAAATAACCGGGTCAACAGGATGGGAAGGGCCCTGTCCCTTTGTCATTCATAACACCTCAAAGGGTCCTGGACTGACCACCAGACAGACATTCCTCTAGTCAATGATATCAGCCTATTTCTCAGTTCACTTAGATTATAAGTATAAGTAAGGTTAACTTTAAGTATAAAGCATACAATAATATAAGATATGTATTGTTACAATGAAGCCAAATGTTAAACACTTGATATTACTTGGCTCTCCTTGGTCAACAAGAGCCGGCACTCTGAGGGACATTTATATGTGTCCCTCATTCACGCGTTACAAAAGATGAACTCCAGACTGCCTCATTAACGTATAAGTGGCCCCTCCAAAGAGACGTCCAAATATCATGTCCGAGTGAGAAGAGACGCCCTCCTGCAGTTCCCCTTCCATATGTTCTCTACTTTTACTAAAGTCAGACAGTACCAGCTTTATGATTATGACTGTATATGCCACAGACAAATAAAGTGCCATTA
Organism: Micromesistius poutassou; assembly: GCF_964030765.1. NCBI lineage: Eukaryota > Metazoa > Chordata > Actinopteri > Gadiformes > Gadidae > Micromesistius > Micromesistius poutassou. The sequence continues at coordinate 12,982,836 of NC_140271.1, read as the reverse complement.
TTAACTGTTACAATGCATGTTTTACTGTTTAAGTGAATATTGGTTTTACATCTCTTAAACAGATGTGGTAAGTCATGGTAATTTAAGATCAGGTTATAAACAAGGCGATGAATGGACTTTAATCAAAGACCTCACTTCATATAATTCATGTGTAATCTATAACTTCATGTAACTACAATGTTTAATATGTAAACCTGTTTTTATATAATTCTTGCTAAATGACTATTAGTGTATCTATATAGTATTACTGAATGTATTGCGAACATAGCGGGGGCAGGAAGATAAATGCTAATGGGGAACGGGACTGAGGCCTGTAGTTTAAAGCATTGTGATTGGCCAAGGACATGTTAGGGCTGGTCAGACAATGGGAGAATATATTGCAAAGTTTAGGAGAGTTCGGGAGTTCTTTGCCAAACCAACCAAACGACCTCTCGTATTTTGTAGTATTATTATTTGAGTATTATGTCGGTTTTATCCACTACAGCATACGTGTGACACAGAATTGGACTCATACCCTGTGTCTACGCACCATTGTGCACAGGGACATGGTACATGAGTCACTGGTGGGCCACGCACACACGCACGCATGCACGCACGCACGCACGCACGCACGCATATACACAGCTCTTCCAAAATATGTCTCCCTTCAAAAATTGCTGTAAATATCTCATATCTAAAATGAGACGCTAACAGTCATCATTAAGTCCCATCAGGTGAAGATCTATTGAGTCTATTTCAAAGAATGTTCTCGCAATTAGTCTCAAAGGGCTTCACGGAGCCTGCAATAAATTTAATGATGTTCAAAAGACTCTCTGTTGCTCTTATAAAGACCATCTGATGTTGTATGTAATTATTTTGTGAGTGTGGGAGTTATGACTATTTGTCAGTAAAGGTCACTTTAGATATATACTTAAAGTATGGCTCTGTATATTTCTCTCTCTATTGAGGGAGAAAAATACAAACCCTCTCTCTCTCTCTCTCTCTCTCTCTCTCTCTCTCTCTCTCTCTCTGTCTGTCTGTCTGTCTGTCTGTCTGTCTGTCTGTCTGTCTCTCTGTCTAAAGTGAGACCAGCTTCGTAGCAAAAACTGACAATAGTTTTCCGTTGTTGCTTTGGGTTGGACCACAGAGCAGGTGTTGTTTGGCCGTTTCAGAGCGCAGAGATGAAGCTAACTTATACCACTGGAAATGTTCCCACATGGGTTACACATTTATACGGGTATAAATATCTTCTTAAACTGATAATATTTCTGTTTTCGGTTTCCTTGATTGGTGTGCGATCTAAATCTGTTTAATGGAATGGACCAAAATGGATTTTAATGAAGAGCGTACTCTGCCAGGGAGGAAACAGAACATAGTTTTAGTCTCCCTGCGTTTGTTTTCATTATTCTCTCTCTCGCAGAACCATCTGTCTGAGCTGGACCGGTTGGGGCAGCGTCGCGTCAACAACACAAACGTCAAATGTCTTGGATCGTAGCGGAAACACATTCCACAACTCAGACGGACAGAGTGATGGGTGAATGGATGTTCATTTGATGGATGGATGCATGGTTGGACAGATGTTTGGAGGGCTGGAGGAAGGGATATAGGGAGGGATGGTTGAAGTGATGGAGGAGGACCACAGCGATGGGTGGATGTGTGGATGGATGGGTGGACATCATCATCTTAATTGGTTGCCATGGGAGCCCTGAAAATGAGAACTTAAAATGAAATTGGATATTGAGGTGAAGACAAAACGAGACAAAAAAGCAAAGACGCACGCACGCACCCACACGCGCGGGTCCTGGTTATGTCACCTTAGCCTGAGTCAGGCCTCTGTCACCACGACAACCGTATCCGCCACCAACCTGACCCTCGCATCCTCTTGGACCAAGAGAGGGAGAGAGATGAAGAGAGACAGAGGGAGAGACTGAGACTGAGAGAGAGACTGAGATACTGAGAGAGCGAGAGATGAGAGAGATGTCACTGAGATATTCTTTGTTCCATTATCACAGGCCCTGTGGGTGTATGTGTGTGGGGTGGGGGCTGTCTGTGTGTGTGTCTGTGTGTGTGTGTGTGTGTGTGTGTGTGTGTGTGTGTGTGTGTGTGTGTGTGTGTGTGTGTGTGTGTGTGTGTGTGTGTGTGTGTGTGTGTGTGTGTGTGTTGATGGACTAGTGTTCTCTTTGTGTAGAGATCCATCTGTAGTTTGTCTGGTCTGGTCTTCTTCCTGATAGGAGTGAAGAAAAGGATTTACAAAATAAATAAATAGCACATAATAAAAAAGGAATTATGATACTATCAAAGAACATAAATACAATACAACATATAAAGTGGAAAGTGTGTGCAAGTGTGCTATGGTTATGGAAAAGTCATAATAATAATAATAATAATCTCTGATTTGAAGCACCCTTCAAGGGGATTCTGGGGTCTGGCATGGCCAGACACAGTTAAGGTTTATAAAGAAGGTTAAGTCCTTTGAGTCCTTTGAGCTGTTCCTTGAAGCTGGTGGTGGACCCAGCATTGAAGGGGGTCAGCGAGTTGGTTCCAAGGCCTGAGGTTAGCGATACCAAATCTCCAAAGATTGACCGATGATCTGAGCCCGATAGGGCGGCCGGCTGGAAACCAGGGGAGGAGAGTAGGAGAGTGGAGTTGTAGGTGATGCTGTGTTTACCCTGGAGCAACTGCAGGTAAAGGAGGGTGGCTGTGTTCTACCGGGGCTTAGCCTGTGTAATTACTCTTGCAGCAGAGTTCTGGGGGTGAGAAGAGGGCTGAGGAGAGGAGGAGATGGATAAGGAGGAGAGGTGGGGAGGAGGGGGAGGAGGAGAGGACAGGAGGGGAGGCCAGGAGAGGGCTGAGGAGAGGAGGAGATGGGTGAGGAGGGGAGGAGAGGGCTTAGGGTGGGAGGAGAAGGGGGTGAGTGGGCAAGGAGAGCAGAGATGAAATGAAAGGTGGAGGGGGAGACAAGGGGAGGAGAAGAGCTCTGAATGAGGCCTCCATTGCAATAACCCAGGGGTGAGGTGACAGAGGTTTAATGCCTTCTTACCCTGCTCCTCTCCCCTGACCCAGAACCCCTGTGGTGTTCAGTGAGGAGTTCATCTTCATATTGTTTCTGTCCTCCTTCCGGCTGGGTACTCAGTACTCTACAGTGTCCTTGGGAAATGGAAAGAGATGTTTTTAAATGTATTAGCTTCAACATCCTGAGTCCAGCTCCAAGACCTGACACTGGCCAGGCTCTGCTTCTGACAGTGGGCTCGCTCTCCCTCTCGCTCTCGCTCTCTCACTCTTTCGCTCTCTCTCTCTTTCTCTCCCTCTCTCCCTTTCTCTCTCTGGGTCTCTGTCTCTCTTTGTCTCTTTCTGGCTCTCTCTGGGTCTCTGGCTCTCTCTCTTTGGTGAAACACTGTCTCAGTGCCTAAGCATTCTGGGGATTTGGAATGCCAGGATTATGAACACTCACTCACTCACTTAGTCACTCACTCATTCACTCCTCCTCTGTCCGGTCACTCATTGTCTGAGGTCCATCCCCCCCCCCTGCTCCTCCTCTCCCTCAAAGGGAGGGGGGATAAAGGGATCAGGAGGAGGTGGAGGTGGAGGAGTAAAGTAAGACAGTGAGACGCCCTCCCCATCCACCTTACAGAGTGGATAATGAGTTCAAACCCAGAGGGCAACTAAATGTTTAGACTGAGGAAGGGATAAAACAGACCTCCTGCTGAGAGGAGGGGAGGAAAGGGATGAGGAGGGGGTGAGGAGGAGAGGGATGAAGGGGGGGGGGGGTGAGGAAGAGGGGGTGAGGAGGAGAGGGATGGAGAGGAGGGGAGGAACAGGGGGAAGGAGGGGAACGATGGAGGGGTTAGACAAGGTAGGGGAGGAGAAGGATGAGGTTAAGAGAGGGAACAAGGAGATGGGATGGAAAGAAAAGGAGGGGAGTAAAAACCCCATCTGGAATTGCGCGGCCCTCATCGTCACCACTTCAGCCCTCCATCTCGTCAGCACCTCTCTGCTGAGAACCGTCATTTAATTACCTCCCGTCCACTGTGTGGAGTTAGGGGCCTGTTCTGTTACAAGGTTAAGTAGCCATGGCAGCCGTCCCCTGAGTGTGGCTGATGATAGCTCACCTTTGCAATGCAGAGCGTGTTATTATGATCCTGGACCCCCAGAAGCTCTGGAAGAACAAGTGCCAGGTTTTTTTTATCACAAGAGCACGGGGAGTCTGGAAGAGACGGCGGGGGGAGACAGGGGGGATGGGGGGAGACAGTAGAAGAGACTGGGAAGACTTAGTGGAGAGAGAGTCTCTTAGAGAGGGACTGAGGAGAGACTGAGGGGGGAGACGGAGAATGAGGGGAATGGGGGAGACTGAGGGTGGAGACCGAGACAAGGGGGGGGGGGGGGGGAGGCAGAGGGAGATGGTGGGACCGGGAGGAATGGTGGAAGACTGAGGGAGGGACAGGGAGGGAGGGAGGGACAGGGAGGACGGGGGAGAGACTGGTGGGAGACGGAGACTGGGGGAGACAAGGGAGGCTGAGGGAGATGGAGGGACTTGGAGAGATGAGAGATGAGTCTGGGGGTGAATGTGGTGAATTTAGTGAATCCTTTTATCTGCGGTGTCCGACTACCATGTGGGCTCCACATGTGTTGGAATGGTTTGAGCCCAGTGGGAATTGAACCTAACCCCTGGCCTAGTGGACATGCATTGCTTGATGGTCTTGATGGATAGACAGTGATTAGACAGGGCAATTAGACGGATATGACATTCATGGCTTGACTTTTATTGTCTGGTTCTGATGTACCTTAGATTTTGCCTGCAGTTGACCTCAGCTATTACATCAGCAGATAGAGAGACAGACCACAGTTTTTGGTGTTGTGGAAAGTGCTCATTTATACAGGCGTTCATTCCCCCTGTCTGCAGTGCAACAGCTTAAGACGGACATGGACATGGGGGGACACAGGGGGTACAGCACCTTGTTGACCGCCCCAACAAGGTGTGTGTGTGCGTGGGTTTGCATGTGTGTGTGTGTGTGTGTGTGTGTGTGTGTGTGTGTGTGAGCTTCCATAAGCACTACACAGACACTTGTTCAGCCATCTTGTTGTGTTGATGTTTAGTATGAGTATAGCCCACACCGTGGTACAGACATACTGTGCTTGTTCATAATCAGATGTTGACTTACATTCATTATGTTGTGCAACACTAAACAGGGGACTATCCCACTCTTTCTAACTCTAACTCCAACTCCCTCTGCCTCTCTCTCTCTCTCTCTCTCTCTCTCTCTCTCTCTCTCTCTCTCTCTCTGATCTTCCAGGGCCGTCCCAGCGGACATGCGTGCTGGGGAATGGGAATACAGGCGTTTATATACACACACTGCGTGTGCAAACACACACACAGTCACATACACACAAGGAAATGGGTGTTGCTAGATCTTGCGGCAGCTAACACGATCTATTGAGACACACGTACACTGATAGACCCTCCAAACACACTCTCTCTGCAAAGTTAAGTATGCTGAGCTGGATTCCACCCCCCTACCCTAGCCTCCACTCACCGCAGCCTCCACCTCCACCCACCCAAGCCTCCACCTGCTTTGCTTCTGCTCTGTATTCTATGTAACCTACAATGGGTTGACAAATCCGATGTACCCTGTTGTGCTTCCTGACATCCGTATCATCCATATCCATATCAAAACCAAACAAAACATTTCCTCCAATAAATGATTCGACAGGAGCGTCACACACCCATGTCCATCAGGAGCCTCCAACAAAACTAAACAACAGAGTGATTCCTATCCCCCGTTGCTCTCTGTCTGAGATCTTCCCGGAGCACCTTCCTCCTCCTCTGCCTCCTCTTCCTCAGGGAGAGCAGGGGGATGAAGGGCTCAGGAGGAGGTGGAGGGGGTGGAGGAGGAGTAAAGTAAGATAGTGAGATGCCCTCCCTATCCACTTTCCAGAGTGGATAATGAGTTTGAATCCAGAGGGCAAGTAAATGACGAAAAGTTTAGACTGAAGCAGGGCCAGAACAGACCTCCCGCTGAGAGGAGGGGAGGAGAGGGGGAGGAGAGGGCTGAGGAGGGGAGGAGACGAGGGGAGGAGATGGGTTGGGGAGAGGAGGGATGAGAGGAAATCTGGAAGGGGGAGACAAGGGGAGGAGAAGGAAGAGGTTAGGAGAGGGAACGAGGAGGTGGAATGGACAGAAAGTGGGGGAGGAGGGGGGAGAATGATTCGGGAGGGGAAGAGAGGGCCAGGGGGAGAGAGGGGAGGAGAGTAAATGTCATGAACTAGAAGTCCTCCGCATCACTGCTTCATCTGCCCCTTCAGCTTCTGAGTAACAACCCTCTTACTGCCAGGAAATGTCTTAAAATTACCTGAACTAGAGACTGGTGGGAGACAGGGGAGACTGGAGGGAGACGGGGTAGAGACAGAGACTGGGGGGAGACTGGAGGGAGACTCGGGAGAGACAGAGATTGGGGGGAGACTGGAGGGAGATGGGTCAGAGACAGACTGAGGGGAGACTGGAGGGAGACTGGGGAGAGACAGATTGGAGGGAGACTGGAGGGCGAAAGTTTGGTAAATGCCTTTATCTGAAATGTGTCAAGTGTAAGACAGGCAACTTTGGAAATCTGGGTAAGACAGGCAAACACTAATTTGCAGATATCTCAGCATATCCTTTTAATGCCTTGCTCTACCAGTGGGCACTCAAACCCCTAACCAGGGCAGGGTTAATGCCTTGCTCTACCAGCTGAGATAGACTGATTAGACATATTGATATACATGTATATATATATATTGTAGCATTGTATTGCATTACATTGGCATGGCATTACTTTTAATGTCTAGTCCTGATGCACCTCAGATTGTGCCTTCAGTTGACCTCAGCTATTACCTAACCAGATATATAAAAACCAGAAGCTTTTGGTGCTGTGGAAAGTGTTCATATACACAGGCGGTCATTTCACTGTTCCTTGCACAACAGCTTAACAGCTTTAGAGCTTAACAACAACTCATATATATATATATATATATGAAACCTGGATATATTTGGACACAGGGGGAGAGACATGTGACGCACCAGGGTCCACACCAACAAGGGGTGCGTGTGTGTGGTGACACTAGCACTACACACACACTTGTTCAGCCATCTTGTTTCAAGGTCAGTGTGGTATTTTATTGTTGATGATAGTTATTATGGAAATAGCCCACGCCGTGGTGCAGACATACTAGGCTTGTTCATAATCAGATGTTGAAGTACATTCATTATGTTAGCGTCATTGTTACATAAGGACTTCCTGTGTCTCTCTCTCCCTGTATCCATGTTTCTCTCTCTCCCCCTCTTCCTTTATATCTCTCTCTCTCTCTCACTCTCTCCCCTTTTATATATCACCCACTCTTTATATTTATCTACTTATTTATATCTACCCTGTGTGTGTGTGTGTGTGTGTGTGTGTGTGCATGTGTGTGCATGTGCATTTGCGTGTGCATATGTTTTGTGTCAGCTTGTCTTTTAGTTTTCTGTGTTTTGTACATATGGCTGATGGTCTGACACTGTGTGGGTGTGTGTGTGTGTGTGTGTGTGTGTGTTGTTGTATGTGTAAGTGTGTGTGTGTGTGTGTGTGTGTGTGTGTGTGTGTGTGTGTGTGTGTGTGTGCGTATGCGTGTGTGTGAATGTGTGCGTGTGCTTGTGTGTGTGTGTGTGTGTGTGTGTGCCAGGACAGGGACATGGGATAAAAATACCAGAATGCACCAAGTTCTGCCCCCCCCCCCCCATGGAGAGGGAAGATGCTCAGGTCACAGTTACACAGCAACGCACACTGCTGACAAATCACAAACGTGTGTGTGTGCGTCTGTGTGTGTACACGGTTGTGTGTGTGTGTGTGTGTGTGTGTGTCCTGGTATGGAGGTATATTCACTGGTTTGTTTTTATCCCTTGTCATCGTTTGTGTGAGCCAGATTCCTCGTCAAATATTGTCAGACTGTCAGTGTTCAAAGTAAAATGAATCACTTTGAATGACAAAGTTTTCTTTTCGCCGAGGATTTGGACAGGGATACAGATGGGTTCTGCGTACTCGGACCTCTCTTTATGGAGATTCAGTCCCCAACCTCGCAGCTCTTGGAACCAAACACGTCCATTTCAGTTTATTTGAATAATGTTTTCATAAAATCAAGAAAATCATTTGTTCATGAAAAACCAACAATAATCTGGATGTTTATACTGTGGTTAGAATAGAATAGATTAGAAAGTTGAGTCTCCTTGGGTTGCCATCATGATACCTTTCTATAGCTTTTACAGACAGGGGACACCACACCTCTCTGCCCAGAGCAGTCAGGGTGAGGCGTCTTGCTCAGGGACACCTCGACACTCAGCTGGGAGGAGCCAGGGATCGAATCGGTAACCGCTCTACCATCGCCCCCACTAACCGTGGAAAAATGCATATGTAACAGTGTAAATAATGTTTGGTTTCAAGTGATTCCAAACTGTAACATACATAATTTCTTTAGTTGCACTCATCGTTTTGTTATTGTTTCCGATGGGGCGCTAAGACTTTCTCTCGCTGGAAGTCTGGAGAAGGGGGATGCCAGCGTTCTTTTCCCCTGCCCATGTGTGATGTGCCCTGTCTGTCGTGTGTTACAGAATAAATACAGACAGATCAACTCCATGTCTCCTCTGCGTTGTCAGTCATCCACTAGTCATACAAAGACTTTGGTAACACTTTACAATAACCATAGTTTATAAATGGTAAATAGACCATTTATAAATGGTTAATAGACCATTTATAATGATAGTTAAATATTAATAAATGGTCTATTTACCATTTATGATTGGTCTTGCTGTTTATAAATGATGATTAAACATTAGTAAACTTAGTAAACTATCTGTTTACCTATTATAAATGGTCTATTTAACCATTTATAAATGGTCTATTTACCATTTATAAACTATGGTTATTGTAAAGTGTTACCAAGACTTTTGATAGTAATGTAACAGGCTGGTCAAAGTCTGTGACACATACACAACATCAACCGGTTATCTCAAGACGGTCAAATCTTTACACCAGCTTGGATTCGGTGAAGTTCACTCCACCTAAGAGGGCGATTCACCCTCTCAGCGAGCAGTGTTCTGCAGCAGTCTGTTTAATCCTGGCGTTCATAAAACTTTAATGGCCAAACTCTCCTCAGGTGCTTCTCTTTGTGGGTGTAATGGCTTTGATTGCCTTCTACACGGTCATCACCTAACCCTTAGAAGAAGAAACCGCGCTGAACCATTATAACACACACCAGCACATGAACCGTGAAATCTCCCCTGGAAGACATTGTGAAATATTTGAAAAATATTTCCAAGAGGGTTATGTGTTGCCGAGTTCACGCCATGAAAGATAATTTAAAACAGATAATTGAAAACTGTAAAGATAAAGGATGTAGCCCGAGGGGTATCGCAGTCTTCAGTTGTGGGGGTGGGGGGGTTCAGTGGGTTCAGTGAAGTCTTCAAAGCACTCAGATTCCCCTCCCATCCCACTCAAGTGTCCTTGGATCTGCCCATAGATACAGAAACATATTGCCTGTGTAAGATCATACCCGCAGTAGGCCCCCGAATCAGGTGACATTCCCAATACTCAAAGCTTTTGCTGTAAATGATAAATTATTAGTTAGGTTTTTCAAATGTATCTGCTAGGAAGACCTAGAAGACTGTAAACACTTTGAAGAGAGACCCCCAACTCATGTGGGCATTCCTTGAGTTATTTTGGGAGGGTGTGTCCCTAGTATTTCCTATTAATTATAAATGATTATGTAGCTATGTCAAACAAATGTAGTGTAATGTTAAGTAGCTCTATAGTAAACAACATCATCTGACTGGTATTCAATATCAGATATGTAATTGGATTTAATCATTAATTTCCCTATGCAAATATTAGCTCACACCTTCCCCACCACCACCCCTCTGTACGCTAATCATTCCTTACTGATTTACCTTTACCTGCCCAAAACAGATCCCTCCCTTCCTCGATGCAGATCTCCTAATGTATTGTTAACATGCAGATCTCCTAATGTATTGTTAACATGCAGATCTCCTAATGTATTGTTAACATGCAGATCTCCTAGTTTATTGTTAACATGCAGATCTCCTAATGTATTGTTCACATGCAAATCTCCTAGTTTATTGTTAACAAGCAGATCTCCTAGTGTATTGTTAACATGCAGATCCTCCTCCACACGGCTCTCAGGGACTTCGTGTGCTGACGCATCCCTCTGCCGTCTCATGTCTCCCTGGGCCCCAGCTTTAACTCCCCCGTCAACACGGGCCAGCGCCGCGCCCAGCTAATTAGCATGCGTTCATGCTATGCTAGCTCCGTGCCGGTGGGAGGAGAGAGGCTGCTGGCGGCGGCCGGCCGACCGGAGGGGGAACGTGGGGTTGTCACCCGCACATGGACACAAACAAACACACGCCAACTCTGCCACGCTCGGCCAAGTGGAACATCGAGCCGCAGTTCTGCTTCTGCGGTTTGAAGTGCACCATCTGGACCTGGGACTCACCAAGAGGTGCTGGCCGCTTGTCAGTTGGAGAGAAAAAACAATTGTACGAAACTTCACCGTGTCAGAAGGATCTGGAAGAAGCAATACAGGGAATCACTGCATCACGGCAGGGCGTTAATGGATGGCTCTGAAAACCGTCTTCCACTAACGTCATTAAGCTTGCTACCAGAGAAGTACTTGTTCAAAGGCCTCCTTCCCCACAAACTGAATTAGGGACTGCATCTGATACGCATCGCGGTGCTCAACGTGGTTACGGTATGGAAAATGCTGCTCCTCTCATCACCTAGTCCTCTATTTTGATCAGTGCTTCCTGTGATTGTACCTCACCTCCAGCGTTTGAATGGTGTCTTGCCTGTGTCGATTTTCTCAGTGTTGGAGATTTTTTATCTCTTGCTCCTCCGGTTCCCTTTCTGCTGAACACTAAACATCTTTCAAGCAGCACATCTTTCAAGGGAATCAGAGCAGAGCAAAGAAAATGGTATGAATGTGGAGCAGGGGATTATCCAATGAATGGATCGATACGGGGGAACTCTGTCTCCTTGGGCTGGTGTGTTCGCTCCACATTCGCTCTGAGAGAGAGTTGTGGCTGCACGCTACTCTGGCGGTGGTAATCTGCTGACCGGTTCTCTCCGCCCTGAGTCTAGACAATCCTCCTCCTCCCCTCACGCCACCTCAGGCCCCCCCCCCCCCCATCTTTTAATCGTCCATTAACAGCTCACCTTGGCCCGGTGCCCAAACTAAAATCTCCCAAAGGTTGGTGTGCGAGCGGCCTGGCCCCACCGTTCAAACAGCGGCGATGCCCCGTGGATTCCAATGGGGGCTTTTACATGACATCATGTATTCTGATGCCATGGAATTTGTATATCCCTTAATCATGGCTCCGGTCTCAAAGGGCTTCACAACCCCCTGTTACATAACACCCCCCCCCCTCACCGTTACACAACACCCCTTAACCCTAAGCCCTGTAAAGCGTGGGGCGACCGTGGCGCAGGTGTTAGAGCGGGTTGGCCAATGATCGGAGGGTTCGATCCCCGACCTTGCCATGGTCGTTGTGTCATTGGGCAAGATACTTCACCCACCTTGCCTCGTGTGAATGTGTCTGACTGCTGTATGTTCGAGGTGGTGGTCGGAGGGGTCATAGGCGCTGAATGGCAGCCACACTTTCGTCAGTCTGCCCCAGGGCAACTGTGGCTATATCGTAGTTTACCACCATCGGTATGACTGTGTGTGAATGGTAAGCGTCTTTGGGTCATTGAAAAGCACTATACAAAATAAATGAATTATTATTATTAAAGGGAGAACCTCCCCAGTAAGTTTGGGGTTGGATCTTCCATGCATTCCAATGAGTCTGGATGTTCCCATATGTCTGATGTATGGAGATGAGATCAGCTGTAGCCTTGGTATTCGCTACTAAAGCGCCCGAGGTCCTCACGCTGTGACTGGAGGAAGGTGTGTGTGGGAGATACAAGTTAGGACAGGAGCAAGGATAGATGGGTGTAATGTCTATATACAACCCTGGTCAGCCTACCTCAGCATCTCTCAAATTTCTAGCACTCTCTCTCTCCCTCTCTTACACTCTCCCTCTCTCTTATTCCCTCTCTCTCTCCCTCTCTTACACTCTCCCTCTCTCTCTTATTCCCTCTCTCTCTCCCTCTCTCTTACACTCTCCCTCTCTCTCTTATTCCCTCTCTCTCTCACTCTCTCTTACACTCTCCATCTCTCTCACTTCTTCTTCCCCTTTCTTTCTGTCTCGCTCCCTCTCTCGCTCCCTCTCTCTCTTTCTCTCTCGCTTTCTCTCTTTCTCTCGCTCTCTCTCTCGCTCTCTCTCTCGCTCTCTCTCTCTTTATCATGCTCTCTCTACCTCTGTCACAGTCTCCATCTCACTCTTTCTCTCCCATTATATCTATCTCTCTCTCTCTCTATACCTTCATCTGTCTCTCTATCTCCCCTTTCATCTCTCTCTCTGTATGTCTCTCTATCACCACATTGTGTGCATCGGGCAACATTCTACAAAGGTAACATTTCCCTCCTGCCTCTGTGATTGCATCGATCCGCCGACCAATCAGGGCGGGCGGAGCGTCTTAATGCGCGCCTCGCCTCGGGCGAGGCCATGTTTCACGGTAACGGCGCCTCCTCGCATACCAGGGGAAGCCTCTCATCATGGCTGTGTCATGGAGACCAGCAGCAGCAGTAGTATTTATGGAGCCGCGAGCCCGGCGGTCTTCTAGTGTATTTGTAAGCTGTGTGTGTGGCCGGCTGAGAGATGGTCAGGGCTGTTGGAATCACTTCCAGGACGCCATCTCTCTGCTCGGCCATTTGCTCGAATTTACAACTTCTTCGTTCACTCCCGTAACCCTAGAGGTGAACCTATAGGCCCTGTGACGCTAATGCTAGTTCTACGTGCTACTGGTGGTCGTTAAGCACAGCATGCCCTCAGAGAATGGCAAAAGAAGAGGATTTATTTTACTTACCTATTTTATAGGTACCTATTACCTTATTTTATTTTTTATATTTTTTTATATTTTATATACTTATGTATATAAAATACTTTAAACTAATTGTTGAGTATTTTTTATTATTATTTCTGAACATGAAACAACACGTTTTGTGTGAGCATTTGATTAATTGGCCGCGTGCTAGGCAGCAATGCTGGGGGTCACATGTAGTCCAAGAGTCCCCTGTCTGTTAGCGTCTGACCCCTGACCTCTCATTAGCGGGCCTACCCTTGGCAGAGCGGCTATATCGGTCGGCTGCTGCTATTAACCTGCCGGTGTAATTAAAATGGAATCAATGCAACACACCTGTTAATCCGCTGAAATGTGATTGGAAATCGATAGTGGGCGGTGAGAGGTGTGGGGGTGGAGGGGCGGTGTGGGTGGAACGCACACAGTGGTGTGTATGAATGTTTGTGTGTGTGTGTGTGTGTGTGTGTGTATTTCTGTGCAAGTGTGCACTTTTTTTCCCCCATCACCCCACATTAGCTACACGCCGTCTATAAAAAAACACATTTAATGTCCTTGTGAAAGGTTAAGCTGTGGAAATAAGTCACATAAGCACTATCTTTCTCTCTCTCACACTCTCCATCTCTCTCACACTCTCCATCTCTCTCATACTCTCCATCTCTCTCATACTCTCCATCTCTCTCTCGCTCACTCTCTCTCTCCCTATCTCTCTCTCTCTCTGCCGCTCTCTCCCTCCATCTCTCTTTCTCTCTCCATCTCTTACTCTCATTCTCCATCTCTCTCTCTCTCACACTCAAATTCTCTCCATGTTGGGCTGTGTTCACACACACATGGTCTGAAACATTCAAAAGTGTCAATGGACGTGTTTCAAATACAGAAAGAGAGAGAGGGGGAGAGAGGGAGAGAGAGGCATAGCGATGCAGAGAGGAGGGGGGGGGGAAGAAGGAGAGAGAATAAGCTGTAGAGAGAGGCTGTATAAGAGAAAGCGCTGGAAAGAGCCAGAGGTTTGTGTGTCGAAGACAGCCAGAGGGAGGGTCGTGAGGAGGAGCTAGTTTGAGGGACCGTGCACCTCTTAAATCTTTGGCCAGTTGAAATCAGATAAATGAATAATACACAGGGTTGGGACACACACACACACACACACAGACACACACACACACACACACACACACACACACACAGAGACACACACACACACACACCTCTATGTACGGCTTTCAGAACCTTAATAATTCACGACACAAGTTTTAGTAACTTGCCCTGTGCGATCCTAAAATCAAATCAAAACCCATTCGGGCCTTTGAGTGACCGGTAGCAGTCAGTGCTAAGCGCGCGGGGGGAAGGCAATGCCATCTCTGGTGGCTCTCAACCGCCTCTTCTCCGGCTTATGAGGACTTATGGTCCAGTTAGCATGAACACTGCGTTTGTTCCATGAAAGCCCACATGCAGACATAAGACTTTAAGCTCAAGGTATCAGAGTGAATCGACTTATTAATTAGCTGCTGTTGATGGATGGATGGATGAACGGCTGAATGGATGAATGTAAAGGTAGGTTGATGAATGGCTGAATGGATAGATGGATGGACAGGTAGGTAGATGAATGGGACCATGGATGGTTCGTGGAGGATTATTCTGTCTGCCCCGGACCCCCGACGGCAGACAGAATAATCCTCTACGAACCATCCATCGTAGATGGCCCGGGTAGGACACCTGAGGAGAAACGCCTGGCGGGAGCCCAGTCCGCCTTTCAGAAACCTCGGGAAGACCAACTGCGTAATTGTATGCATCAGTTGCCCCCCCCCCCCACTATCACAGATAATGAGATGCAGACTCTCGGAGGGTACAGCGGGGGAGAGAGGCGGGATTGGCAGCTCCACACGCTCCGCAAGCCACTTACCCCGACATCCCCGCCGTCACATTACATTCTCAGGGAGTTGGCCTTCTGATAATTTGATTATGCACATAGGGAGGGCAGGGGAGGGGAGGGGAGGGGAGGGGGGGGGAGAGCTGTTGCTCTTGTATGACACGACAACATCCGACACCACCACCACCACCACCACCACCACCACCACTAGCACCATCACCACCACCACACCGGCAGACACCAACCGACACCAAATGACACCACCACCATCACCACCACTAGCACCATCACCATCACCAACACCACCAGCACTGCCACCAGCAAACCTCAACAAGCACCTCCATACTGCACCTTAATCTCCTTCAGTGATGCCTGCCAACAGAATCATAAATACATGAGCAACTTCCTCGCCATAGTAAAAGCTGCGGGCGTGCTCGACAAACATGTGTGTGGCGTGTGCTGGAAGTGGGCTGGAACCGCAGTGGAAGTGGATTATTCATCATGTGGTCGAATGTGAACAGACCAGAACCACATAGGAGAAGAAGGAGCTCAACCCCAGCTCCCCTCCGCCCATTAGAGAACAGAGAACCCGGAGGTAGGTGTGGTGCTGGGAGAGGACTTCTGTTGTGTTTCCTGCATTCATATCCTGTGTTGTTCTGCCCAAAGTGTGCTTCAGAACATACGTTGTGCATGCATACCTTTTCTGAATGGATGAGGTGTGTTCAGATAGATAGATAGATAGATAGATAGTAACTATATTAAAAAAAATACAAAATACACACACAATTCATCCTTCATTGAAATTCTGCTCATGAAGTGTGTTCAATTTTTAACACATCCCACTTTGAAATTCATATGAAAAGGAATACATTATGTGTTATTTCCCATAACATGAGGGTAAACATACAGGAGTTTCTCAACTACATCAGCTTTTGAACTATTTGTACTTTACAACACAGGCAGTGTGTATGTATGCATGTGTAAGTGAGTATGTGTGTGCGTGGGGTTGGGGTGTTCATGTGTGTGTGTGTGTGTGTGTGTGTGTGTGTGTGTGTGTGTGTGTGTGTGTGTGGTAGGTGATGGCTTGGTTGCTTTCGACGCAATCTCTCCTTCCTTCAAATCAGAATAATTTTCTCTTTGTGGTCGTGCTTATGGAGATTGAGAAGCCTGGCTGAGCCTGGTCTATAGCTCCCTGTATAATATTACTGTGTGTGTGTGTGTGTGTGTGGGGGAGTTACCGCAGTAATATCCAGACCATAATACGCCTATGTAGTGTCAGGCCTCCTGTCAGAGAGACAGAGGACACTGCTCCTCTACCTGCTGATGGTAGAGAGAGAGACAGAGAGAGAGAGTGCAAGAGAGAGAGAGAGAGAGAGAGAGAGCTAAGTGGATGAGAGTGACAAAAAATGGGACGTGGGTGAAGGGTGAGAGAGGGAGTGAAACAGAATAGACCTCTGAAGAATAAGTCCCGCCTCCGAGGCTCCGGTTCCCTCGGTCAAATGTCAACAAACTCTGTAGGTGGCGACAGGGCTGTAGTAGGAGTCCGGTCTCGGACTCGAGTCCGGACTTGAGACGTTTTTCTATGATCTCGGACTTGTCTCAGACTCGCTGGTATTTGGACTTGGACTTGTCTCGGTCTCGGCCACTGGTCTTGCCAAATATGGCTTTGGTCTCGACCGAGTCTAGAGGGGTATTCCATCAAAGTCGTTAACGAAAGCGGCGCTTAGTTGATTAAGCCGAGTTAGAACTAGCGGCGACTTCCACTTGAGGCTAAAGCCATTCCATCAACACAGTTCAGCCGCACCTTGCTCAGGTTAGTTCAAACCAGGCTTACGTTATCATGGATTACGCGCGTTCACGAGATATGTAACCAGCCCATAACCGTAAATGTCGAATCATGGATCAAATGTCCGAAAAGGACAGAGCGCATCTTTTCCAGTGGTGAACAGAAGCTGCTTGTGGAGGTCTATGAGGAGTACAAGCATATAATAACTCAAAAAGGGAACCATTAATAAAAACAGGGAGGCTGCCTGGCAAAGAAATCGGTGATCTGTTGAATGCATAAGTAGTATTAAGCGAATATTGAATTGAATTGAATATTGACCATGGATTTGAAATCAGGGAGATAGTCTTGAGTTAACATGTCGGACTTGCACCCAGTCGTCCAGGGTTCAATCCCCACGTAATTAGTAATATAGGAAGGGAATTACTAGAGAACTCAATGAACTTTTCATGCCATTTATTTTCCATTTCTTTGAATATTCTTAATTAGGGAATTAATGAAATTAATAAAGGGAATTACAAAATGAAGCCAATGCCAAGAACACTATACAATAATACACTGGACACGAACTCGGGTCGCGTGTATCACAGGGCAAGTGCTAGACCATTCACCCAGCCACTGATTCCTGATTACGCGATAATACATAGATTTGTGTAAAAATGTGTTGAAAAAATAGCCATGATTGATGATTTTGCTCCACCTCCTTGAGTGCAATCTGTGTGTGTGTGTGTGTGTGTGTGTGTGTATATGTGTGTGTGTGTGTGTGTGCGTGTGTGTGTACGTGTGTGTGACCCAACCTCCTTAAACAACTTCCTGATGGATTTTATTTTAAAATTCTGCACTTTGTTCTCAAATAAAAAGAACATTATGTTAAATTACACTCTGTTCATTGTTGTTTAAACAAACTTTAATGTTTTCAGAAAATAGATGTCTTTCCCATTAAGCCATGTCCAAATAACAATATAATACAATATTTTTTTCAGGGAAGGAATAAACCAACCATAGGGGTACACTCTTGTAATACTGGTCACTTATTTTCTACACCAAGTCTGGAGTGAAGCTTTATTGTAATTTAGTTGCTCAAATGCTCAGTACTAGTACCTAGCAGTGGTAATAGTAGTGGATTGGTGTTTGTATCAGTTCTACACTGCTATTATGAGGTATCACCATATATCATTCTGTTTTCTTTAGATTAGATTAGATCATATCAAGGGGAATGGTTATACTTTCAAATCATGGGTGTTGTGACAATTTCAGTGACATCAACAAATAATAACCCAAAATGATTGTTGTGATACTGTCATGCATACGACTTGTTTTTTCTGTCCTGGACTCGGTCTTGACTCTGACTCAAATCTTTTTGGACTCGGTCTTGTCTTGGACTCAAACCTCTTTGGACTCGGTCTTGACTTGGTCTCAACTAGTCCTGGTCTTGGACTTGTCTTGGACTCGACAAAGGTGGTCTTGACTACAGCCCTGGGTGGCGAAGAAGTAAAAACTGCGTCACGTTTTGAACTACACACATTTTCCATCTAGTTTCGACTGGCTTTTTGGATTGTCGGTGCCGTTAAAGTAGTAAACAATTATAAATGCTATTTTAATGGCATCGACAACCGAGGGAACTGGGAGCCTCGGAGGCGGGACTTATTCTTCAGAGTCTATGGGAGAGAGGTGGAGTAAAAGAGGGGGAGACGGATGGACACAGGGAGTGGGAGAGAGAGAGAGAGTGTGAAAGGGGAAAGAAAAAAGAGAGGGAAGAGAAGAGGAACTGAAGAGACCCAAAGCTTGGGGAGCGAGAGACAGACAGAGAGGGAGAGAGAGAGATGAAATGAGAAGGAGAGAGAGGGAGAGACTTTGAGAAGACAAACACATGGAGACAGGTGCACCCTCCTGGGCTCTCCCTCACACATCCTGCAGGAACCTGGTCTGCTGCTGCTTCTGCTGCTGCTGTTGTTGTTTCTGCTTCTCCGCTCTGTTTTGATATGAATCCTAAACCCCTCCCCCCCCTTGCTTGTCAAACAGCGTGATGGCCCTGTCGTCCTCCCCTATCTGCTTCTGCAAAGAAAGGACGACCCGCAGTCCTTCACTGGGAAATGCAAGTCTGGTTACCCCCCCTCCACCCCAACCCCAACCCCAGTCAGCCAGTCCAAAGCTCAGTGGCCAAAGAAATAACATCTAGCTTTACAAAGTAAAAGTCCCCGCATAGTCTGGTGCTCTGAGATATAACGTCCCCAGAGTTCCCAGAGTAAAAGTACCCTCTGTATTCCTGTACAGGCAGATATAACTCCTAGGTTTATAAAATAAAAGTCCCCCCTCTATTGCAGTACCCTGAGACATAACTTTCTGAGCTTTGTAAAATAAAAGTCCTCCCAATCTGCAGCCCAATACCGGGAGGTAACTCCACCAACTTGTCAAGCTACATAATTCCTCGTTACCCTGACAAAGAAATTCTTAAATTCTATTCAGGAGTTCCAGACAGCAAAAGCCCCCTCTTTAGTAATTGTGCAGCCCAATACCCTAAGATATAAGTTCTAGCTTTGAAAAGTAAAAGTCCTGCCAGTGGTCATCTATTCAGAGCCGGTGTTAATGTTTATAACCTGTGTCTGAGAGGAATAGTTGTAATATCAATGGCCTTTTTACATTATTCATTGGATTTGGCCTTCAAACGTACATTTAATCGTTAGGGTACATTTGCATACACCGTAGTAGTTTAATGTGTATCAATAATATAATAATATAAATGAATAAAGATACATTTAGAACATATATTTATTGTTTTAATCCCACCCCTACTGTCTTTGTATTATATATGGTATATTATAAAACGGGTGGCTTAAATCAAGCAATCTGATTGGTTCCCAATTGTTGTATATTGAGCGTATACACACAGCTATGACGCCCGTTCAGTTTACAGAGTTCAGTATCACTCCGCGCCTAACTTGAACTGTTGTTTATTTATATATAAAAGCAATAGCATAGTTCACTGAAGCCTACAAATATGTTGATTGCTGGAGAGGGTGGAAATGTTGTAAAGCAATAGGCTCACAGTGATTGAACTCGATAGTAGGCTAAATTGCCGGCAAACCAAGCTACCGTCTCTAGCCTTCTCTCTGAAGGACGCTACAGTGTGTTGCATAGCAACCGCCGTACACTTTGCAGGCTACCAGGAGGGACTACTTTTTTGTATTTGTTCAAATAAATGCTTTTCCGACTTTCTGGCTTTTTCAAAATTGAGGGTGTCTATGACTTTCATTTTGCCATACTTACGTAACCGTTTTATAAAAGCAATAGATCACTTCAATCAGTGAAATGTGCTCATTATACCACAGTTAAGGGGGTCGCCCCTTACATGTGGTATAATGAGAACATACCACAGCCTGTTGTGATCTATTGCTTAAATATTCTATATTATATCATATGTTATATTTCGGATACATAAGTAATCCACACTACATTATTAATGTTCATCTCAAAGGAATAGTCTGTAGCAGAAGATGTAATCAAATAAGCACACAAAAACCAAGATAAATACTGGAACCACACTTGAATCAATCTTGATCCGGATTTGATTTATGGATGAATAATCTAGGAGGATGTCAAGGAAGAAGTTGCAGGAACTGCGCCCGGTAGTTTTTAAAACACAATTTCACGGGCATCTTCATGATGGCTGCTTCAAAAAGGCTTCCCACCTGATTCTGTTTCTTTTAATGGCTTCTTGTTCTTATTCTCTTTGATTTATTACAAACCTGTTGTAGACGTTTCAGTGGTTTCTCATAAACAGTTTAAAGAAGCACTGCGTATTGAATGTACTGTAGAGATACGTCTAGTGCTGGATCACGCACTCACACATGCACGCACGCACACACACACACACAATCTTATACATACACAAACACACGTGTGTGTGCGTTTCATGATGAATAATCGCACAACCAATGCAATTCACACACACATGCATACATATTCCCACTGCAACTTATGCACGCACACACACACACACACACAAAAACTTTTTTTTCAACCTGGAACTAATTTTCTGATCATTTTAGGTCTAAGGGACTCATTTATTTAAATTGAACCAGTATTGAGGGAGAACACCGCAGTCATGATCCACGAAAATGGACCTCAATGTAATCCTTTGGGAAATTGGCCCGTCAATACTCAATACAGCTTGTTTTTGCCACTGACGGGCTCAGATTACCTTGTATTCTAGAAGTCTGGCTCTGAAATCTTGTTGTTGCGTTGTTGCAGGATATCTCCCTAATGTCATTACATCCTCGGCTCTCCTTCACCTAAACTGTTTAGATAACACTAAGCTATGCTTTCTGCAGTCCGACGCAATATGCTCTGCTCTCTCTAGCTCGCACTTCAGTTTCCAACGTTCCTCCTGAAACCGCTCTCACGAGACTTCTCCTTCAGCGAGACTAGACACAATAACAAACAGACAGGAATGAGCAAAAGGTAAAGAAACAGGTTTTACTTCTCGGTTTCTCTTTCCATAATGATATGATATAATCTGAGCCTGTCAGTGGCAAAAACAGGCCCAGCTAGAGGAAATACTGTACCTAGACGATAGTATCGCCTCAAAGGATGACTTTGCAGACATTTTTCTCAGAATACAGCAGCAGCAATCTCCCTCACTACTGGACCAATTTCAAAAATCGTTGTCTGCATTAGTCCCTCATACCCAGGGTGCGATTTGTTGAGGGGGATGGGAGGGATCATCCCCCTCTCTGTTTTATTAATTTCTTTGGAAAATGAAATGTTTCATGTCTTTTTAGTTTGCATTAAAGATGAATGTTCAACTGTTCAAAATGTAGGCTAATAGGACCTACCATTAACTTAAAAAAATAATTAGGCCTGTTGATTGACTATTTTTTCATGATTAAAAAATAAGGAATAAAAACCCCTCTATTTTTTTGACAAATCGCACCCTGCTCATACCCCAAATGATTGAAAAAAAATAGGTGAAAATAGTGATCCATTGACATCCATTACATTCCAAACGAGGGCTTTGCATCTCCCATCTCTGGTTTTGTCAGACACAAGCAGGCACGTACAAACTGCCCTGGCTGGGTAGTTTTTTCTCCAATAGTGCCCACAAACAAACCAATCCACAGGTTTAGATTAAGTGTTTACTTTCCACTGCACATGCTCATGGTTCATGGACTTAGAGGCTGGGGCCCACTGTGGGATAATTCTGGAGTCTGAGGGCAGAACAACATTGCATTAAGTCGCGGGGGTAAGTGTTCGAGTTGATGTTTTTGTAACTGATTAGAACACAGCCTAAGCATTCACTTCTGAATCAAAATTAAGTGCTGCTCGGCTCCTGAGGGGTATTCCACCAAAGTCGCTAACGAAAGCGGCCCTTAAGCTCACCCCACACTACAAGAGAAATGTCAGATTTGCCCCTTACGATAATCGGGGTAGCGTTCCCATGGCAGCCGAATCTGGACGAAAATCGGCCAAGATTATCCTGTCTGCCGTAGTGTTCTATGATGTTCACCCGATCGCAAAATCTGGGTTATCCAACATGATAGATATTTTCGGAATGTTGAGCGAAGGGCAATTTCCATCAGAATCGTCACGGAAGCGGCACAGCAATAAAGACGTTCGCCGAAGACATTAGAAACCATTATAGTCAATGTAGGCTATTCCACTGGATACGGCAGTGGCACGGCACGGAACCGTCACCAAACCGACCTTTTTTTGAAAGTTGCCGGTTCGCAGCCATGTCTCAGAACACTTGTAGTCATTCAGTTTGCATTTGCTCATGAATATTCATGAGCTCACATCGACCCCTATGCAATTCACTAACGGCAATATTATACAGTCTATCTATGGTAGGCCTATCAATAGCAAATCAGTGTCACCTTGCTAATGGTTGAATACTACAACAATAACGATGTAGGATTTGCTACAGACTCACAGACAGCATTACTTATTTTAATCTAAAAGCCTACCCGTTTTGAAAACAGTCCAACACACTATGCTTCAAATTCACCCAAGGCTGAATTAAAAGTAGGCCTACATGTTTTTCTAAATGTTGGTCATCAACGAGGTTGTAAAGTAGTAACTTCGGGCACATCTGTCAAAATGTTTTTTTCTTCCGACGTGTTTATGATCTTTATTCATTAAAGATCATAATTCATTGCGCCGCAGCCGAACTGACGCGAATAATCTCTGATATTATGTAAGCATAAGCACCGCGGAAACAACTTCTGTCAAAAGACGCTGATCCATTTTCACTGTTGACGCGAGTTGCTCTAGTTCTACCTCCACGGCCCTGCAGCGTGCAATTATTGGACAAGATTGTCGACGATCGGAGAGCAACAAATCGGGCTGAGATTCTCTTTATGTGTGTGGTGTACATCCGACTCAAAAATCGCATAAGATTAAAAAATCTTGTATTGTGGGGCAGCCTTTAGTTGATTAAGCCCAGTTAGAACTAGCGCCAACTTCCACTTGAGGCTTAAGCCATTCCATCAACACAGTTCAGCCACACCTTGCTCAGGTTAGTTCAAGCCAGGTTAACGTTATCGTGGATTATGCGCATTCACAAGATATGTAACCAGCCCAGAACCGTGAATGTCGAATCATGGATCAAATGTCCGAAAAGGACCGAGCGGGATCTTTTCCAGCAGCGAACAGAAGCTGCTTGTGAAGGTCTATAAGGAGTACAAGCATATAATAACTCAAAAAGGGAACACATAACCATTAATAAAAACAGGGAGGCTGCCTGGCAAAAGAATCGCCGATCTGTTGAATGCGTAAGTAGTATTAAGCGTAACATATTTTAATTTAATATTGACCATAGATTTTTAATCACGGAGATAGTCTCGAGTTAACGTATTGGACTTGCACCCGGTCGTCAGGGGTTCAATCCACACGCAATTAGTAATATAGGAAGGATTACTAGAGAAAGCAAATATATTTTCATGCCAACTTTTTCTCATATGTTGAGAAAATAGCCATGGTAACAATAGATAGCAATCATTTAATCATCATTTAATTATTTTATTTGCATAATTTAATCTTAGACCCTTAGTGAAAATATACGCTGTTTGTACTTCATATGTACATATATGACAAAATCATGAGGACTAGGCTTGGCAGAACCTTCTGATGGTACAATTGTTGCTGACAGATGGATTTCTCTGAAACACCGCTCAGGTTAGCCTGACAGTTAGCCTGCTTCCGACAAGGTTAGTTTGGTTGGATAAGTTGCCATGGTTTCTTAGCGGAGATTCCCTTAAGTCACGGTAATGGAACGCAAATCTAGCTGAAAGAAGCCAGGCTAAGCGAAATAAGCCCGGCTTTACGCTTAGCTTGGTTGATGGAATACCCCTCTGGTTGTAGGAACGTACACACTTTTCACTCAGCCAGTCCATTGTAGCCATTGAGACAAAGCAAACATACAAAGTCTACAGCATACACTGCTGTGTTCATTACCAGGACATTTAACATTCAAGAATTCCAACTGCCTGCCTCTCAGTCTCCATGTCCGTGAATGATTGCAGTGGCAAGTAAACACAGAATCGTTTCAAATTGTTTGTTTGTGGACAATATTGTAGTGAGAGTGTGGGTGGAGAGGGCTGGTTTAAGCAGCCTGTGAGGCTGCACTCCTGTTGCACATTGAGTAATCAGTGTGCACAGGTTGAACCTGAGGGGTATTCCATCAACCAAGCTAAGCGTAAAGCCGGGCTTATTTCGCTTAGCCGGGCTTCTTTCAGCTAGAATTGCGTTCCATGAACGTGACTTAAGGGAATCTCCGCTAAGTAACCATGGCAACTTATCCGACCAAACTAACCTGGTCGGTAGCAGGTTAACTGTCAAGCTAACTTGAGCGGTGTTTCAGAGAAATCCATCTGTCAGCAACAATTGTACCATCAGAAGATTCCGCCAAGCCTAGTCCTCACAATTTTGTCATAAATGTACATATATGAAGTACAAACAGCGTATATTTTCACTAAGGGAAGATTAAATGATGCAAATGAAATAATTAAATGAATTGCTATCTATTGTTACTGTGGATATTTTTTTTGTGGCACATTTTTATACAAATCGATGTATTATAGCGTGGTCACGAATCAGCGGTTGGGTGAATGGTCTAGCACTTGCACTGTGATACGCGAGACCTGAGTTTGCGTCCAGAGTATTTCATAGTATTCTTGGCGTTGGCTTCATTTTGTAATTCCCTTTATTAATTTTATTAATTCCCTAATTAAGAATATTCAAAGAAATGGAAAATAAATGGCATGAAAAGTTCTTTGATTTCTCTAGTAATCCTACCTATATTACTAATTGCGTGTGGATTGAACCCCGGACGAAAGGGTCCAAGTCCGACACGTTAACTGGAGACTATCTCCCTGCTTTCAAATCCATGGTCAATATTAAATTAAAATATGTTACGCTTAATACTACTTATGCATTCAACAGATCGCCGATTTTTGTGCCAGGCAGTCTCCCTGTTTCTATTAATGGTTACGGTGTTCCCTTTTTGAGTTATTATATGCTTGTACTCCTCATAGACCTCCACAAGCAGCTTCTGTTCACCACTGGAAAAGATCCCGCTCAGTCCTTTTCGGACATTTGATCCATGATTCGACATTCACGGTTATGGGCTGGTTACATATCTCGTGAACGCGCGTAATCCAGGATAACGTTAGCCTGGCTTGAACTAACCTGGCTTGAACTATTATGTGCAACACAGTCGCACATAATAAGGCTAGGGAGGCGTGCTGGCAGAAATTTGCAGATCTTTTAAATTCATAAGTGAAAAGATTCTGCATATTGTCAAAAAAATAGCTAAGCCAAATAACAAGACATTGTTCACCATTAATTAATCCCAAAAGAGTGATGATGATTTCAAAATGCAAAAGCAACGTCCAACCTACTTTATTCTATAATTTAGGGAATTCACTTTAAATACACCCTATGTAAGAAATCTATAACATATGTTTCCAACTGTCGAGAGGTAGCGCCGGTGGCGTAGTGGATTAGTATAATACCTGAATGCCAGCGACAGGGTTCATCCATCTATCTTGCCTTTTTCCCCCATCTAGATGTGGGGCCAGCATGGCTTTTAGAACATGGGTTCAAGTACGAAATAAACACAAAAATATAATTCCATAACCTTTAGTGAATAAGTATTCCATATGACATAAGAATTGGGACTTTTTAAGCTACACATAAATGTACATCACTTGGGAGACGAACCCCGCACACAGAAATTCAAGACTGAAGCGCTACCTCCACTCTACCACTCTCTCACGGAGGTGGAGGTTTTCTTTTCCCGAAAGTTTATAAAATCCGTCCTTGACAGTTGAGTAGGCAAATAGCTAGGAAACACCACTAACACATTTAGCAATGTATTGAGTGCAGCTACAACCTTGCGAATAGCACAGCATACCGTATTTTTAATTTAGTGTAACAGTAAGTGCACCGCTTCGCTTTGTAGCATTGCCTACATAAGGTCCAACAAGGACGATGCAATAGCGAATACCCTCTGATGAGAACCTGCATATCTCATAAAGAATATTCTCAGGCAATGCCAAGGGATCGGATCTGTCCCGAAAGACCCTCTGTCTCCAGAGAGACCCCTGTATGATACGGGCTCCGAAGTCCATGGCAACACCCACAAATGGTGACGACATTGTCAAAGGAGGGGCTAGGAAGCTGCGCACGCCGATCTAACCCGAAAGTGTTAGCTGAAAACCTCCTCCCGACCAGGTTTGGTTGTATCACCATGGTGATACATTGACGCTAAAAGGGAGCGACTTTCGTGTCACAGCTAACCCAGGCTTTGAGCGCAACATACCTCGCTAACCCACTAAATTATGTTTGTAGTATACCCCACTGGTCAGAGTCCAGTTTATATATTTAATTTTGAATTGGGTGTGGGGTTGGCTTGAGATTCTCTGCAGCCTCAATTTGGTGTCGGAGTTATGTGGGAGGATGGCTGGTTTAGGCCCTGTCCACACTAACCTGGGTAAATATAAAAACGCACATTCGCATTGAAAACGATCTCCGTCCACACTATCATTTTCATATCGTTTACAGAATGTTTTGCATCCACGTTCCACACTGAAATGATTGATAAACAGTTGTCGTCATGGTAACGCGACTCCCGCCACGCCTCTCTGTTTAGATTACAGGCGCACGATCAGCTGATAGTTGCAGTTGATCAGCTGGCTTATCATTTTCACTCACAAGCAAAAATATGGCTCAAACCAAAAGCACAAAGGCAAGTTGTTGTTTTTTAGAAACGCCGCTCCAAGTACGGTTTGAACTGGCGTCTTTGCGTTTTTTTTCCCATTGCTTAAGCACAGCAAGTACAGCACTTGCCTTCGGCGTTGGAGTGACGAATATGTATGACACAGTATGCCCAGTTGTAACTGAAGATACATAAGTACATTGCAGAGAGAAATCATCATTTCCATTTCACCTGCCATTTTTGTTTAGATGAGCGTCTCTGTCTCGAGCGCAAGTGTGTGGCAGCGTCATGGCAACCGAACGTCATCGTCTCTGAAAGCCTTCGTCTACCCTGACCACACTACAACGCAAACCCAGAGTTTTCACATTTATCCACCTCAGCGATCGTTTTTTGAAAAGCATCGTTTTCAGTGTCGGAATTTGCCGTTCTAATGTGGACGGAAGGGCTAAACTGATAAATATTCATGCGTTTGTAGATTTACCCGGGTTAGTGTGGACAGGGCCTTAGTCTGATTGGACTCTGGGGCTGGGTGAGGCTGCACACCTGTTGCACATTGAGCAATCAGTGTGCACAGGTTGAACCAGCCATCACCACACGCACTGACCTTACATTCACACTACATGCGTCTGTCGACGGATGGCCGAGGGTGTGTCTGACATATGGGGGAGTAGTCTTTGTAAAAGCAGCCTGCAGCCAATCAAATCGCTCCCCGCTTAAAGCATGCTTTTTTCTGCTTCTTCCTGCTTGCCGGCTGGCTTTTTGACATATCCACGTGTTTTCCCGGGTTGTATCACTAAGGCGATTTCATTGGACAGAATCCAAGTAACGTCACAGTAGTGTATTTGCATAACCGCGATCTGATTGGCCGACGGATCCGTCACTGTCCGAAAAGTTGAAAAATTCGAACTTTTTGACGCAGGCAACAGAGCCGACAGAACAGACGGACACATGCATTTAGAGAGCGCCCCATGCAAAGTCAATGAGATCCGTCGACGGACACATGTAGTGTGAATGTAAGGTCAGGGAGAGATCTCCTGCATGGCAACATAGAGCACCACGTATCATTACCAACAAACATTTCAAAAAACCGGCTTCAACACACCACCACCCTGCGTCCTTGTCTGAGGAGCCCAATAAAAGTCACCTAGGTGGAGTATGGCATGGACATTGGGGTTGTACGTCCGCTGGTTGTTGCCGGGGGGGGGGGGGGGGACTGGGCTGATAAAGGGTGCTCCGCCTCCGATGCGGAATAACAACGGTGGACCTGTTTGTAATTCATTTATATATTTTGAAAATTGTAATGTAATAATTATCAACCTTCATTTTGCCCCCCCCCCCCCCCCCCCCAGCACGGGCTCGGGTAGGGCTCGGGCTTGACACAAGTAAAGTTGGTCATCTTGACAAAGGATGCGCCGTGGCTACTCGCGCTACTGTTAATGCAAGCCGACAACCTTCCTTGCCATCTTTTTTTACGAAGCCAGTACCAGCTCAAGTGAAAAGCGAAGTCACATCAGTCACATCTAACCCTTTTGAAATGGTGGCGGGATCCGGTTTTCGCAAGATGGCTCAGAAGCTGATCAACATAGGCGCAGCATACGGTCGTTTTGCCTTTTGTCGTTTCCTACTAAATTATTTGATAGTAATTCAATACACATCAAAGTGAGTTGATTTCTGGTTTATATGTTTGATTTCTCTGAGCGTAGTGTTGTTATTTTATAGTGTTGTTGTTGCGGAGTGTTTGTGCGGAGTTATTTAATAAATGCGTTGTTATTTAATAAATATTAAATTCAAAGTGATTTAATTCCTTTATTTCATTCACTCACGGTGCTTACTAAGTTGGCTATGGACAAGGAGCTCATGTGTGCTGCTCATTTATCTACTCCCATGGCGCATAAGATTTACCGATGTCATATATCCTGGCTGTCCGTTTCATGCTGCTATTGCGACATTGAGGTCTAATTAAATTCATGAACGCTTGTCTTTGCAAGGGTTAATCGTGTGTTAAAAGTATTATTTGTTTAATTGTTCAAGTCGGCTTTCTGAGAAACTATTACGCGACCGAAGTGTCGGGAAACCGGCATGTCTAAATAGCGGACCCTTTTAGTCGGGCTCGGGTTTGGGCTCGGGCTCAGTAATTGCTTAATTTGTCGGGTAGGGTCGGGTAAGGGCCTGATTGCCAGGGGTCCGGGCCGGGCCGGGCCTGAAATTTTAGGCCCGTGCAGGCCTCTATTCTGTGTGTGCGGAGCGCCGGCACTGCCCTGCATACACTTCTTTACTCCAAAATGAAGATGGAAAGCAGAGAACACACAAAGTGTAGCAGTACACAAACTAATAGTCACGATGGAACCCAACAGAGAATAAGGTTTCAGATAACACCTGTCTTTGCCAAAATGCCAGCACTGGTTATTCTTTTTTTTTAAGATCAAATCAGTATAACAGCAAGACAAGTAGTTAGGGTAAACCCCCACAAACAGTCATATAGGTCTACTTAGCAAAACATCACAAACAGCCATATACTTAGCAAATATTGCCAAGAGGAATAATTGACTTTGTATGTGTGTGGTTGCAATTGGCATTGCACTTGAGATTGAACATTTCAAACAAACCTATATATATATATATGAGAGAGAGAGAGAGAGAGAGATTGTTCTCCACATCACACGCTTCTGACACAGAGTCCTACTTATTGATGTCTTCACCTAGCGCCACTTCACAGCTAGCTGCTGCTGCTGTAGCGGCATGTTCAACGCTAGGACATTGTTGTTCCTGTCTGTATCCCCAACAATAGCCGTAAAAAAGTGTGTCATCTTTGGCAGCGTTGCCAAATACTCTGCGTCTTTTTCGCTTTTTTCTTTTATTTGAGCCGCTTGGGTAACTTTATTTCCTAACCCTTTTCCTAACCCTATTTTTTCGCGTATAGACTCGTCTTGCTTTGTCTCTGTTTGTGTACTTTGTGTACAAAATTTTTTTTTGAGGTTGGTTGGGGGCGTAAGGCATTCGCCTACTCCACCTTAATGGTAGGTCTGCCACTGTCAAAAATGTATCTTAACAAAATGGGCAGATCCCTTTAAGTAAACAAAAAAACTGACTGAGGTTAGTCTAGCATGAGAATGGGATGAATGGGGGTCTTCATTTTCAGTTTTTTGGACCTGAATTTATGAGAAAAACATAACTTTTTATTTATTCATGGGGAGAGGAAGAGGGGGATAGTCATATTGTGAATCTGATGAGAAGCTTTTAAGATAGAAAAATAAACAAAAGGTTTTCAACATAAAAACAGAAGTTGTATTCAGCTTGACATTTATTGCCCTCATTTTCCGTACTGTCTGCGGTAAACAGCTCAGGCAGACAGAAGAGTTTTTCATTGTGAAAACCTTCGATGTATATATAAGTAGATGCATGGACTAAATAGGCAACCCATCTTATTTACAATTACATTTTTTTGTTACATATAGCAGACTCTTCTATCCAATGCGATTTACATAAGTCCATTTGTCAGAAGAAACAGAAACGACAATATATCACTTGACACAGAATCAAGTGCCAAGCCCTTACAATTGTTAGGTTAACCCATTTCCTGTATACAACAAAGATAGCCAGATAGAAGTACTATATTTTTACTATAAGTGCCAGGACGTACAACATACAATAAGTGCGTAAGGTTTTTTTTTTTAAGAGGGTAGGGGAGGAGAAGGGGCAGTGGAGGGTAAGGGGGGAGACTATGCAGAGTCTGAGTGAGTCTTGAGTCTCTTGCGGAAGCTGGTGAGCGACTCTGCGATCCTGACATTTGGCAGGGAGCTTGTTCTCTTCTGTGATAGGACATGCTCAGTGACGTAGTGAGGCCACCGAATCCCGGGACATGGGAGTGGAAATCTTGACTCTAAACAAAGTAAACTCATTTTGAAAATAACGTAATAAGTTATTTTAAAGTCCACTGGGTTGTTTCTCTTGTCACACACTTGCATTGAGGTCATGAAAATACCTCAACCAACCAACCATTGATAGATTGCTCAATGTTGGCTTTAGTTTATTAGCAGCCCGGTTAGCCCTACATGCTCTGCCTGAAGCTTGCTGACCTGAACTCAGTCCGGATCCCTCCCCTTTGAGACATAAATCCTGACTGTGCAAACCGGCGTCTGTCTGGTTCCGCGGTGATGGAGAACAGGGAGGACGGACTCGATTGCTTTGGCCTGAACACAGACGCCTTTACCGATTTTGTCTGAGCAGTTGCTCTATTACAAGACTCTGGAAATGTGTTTGCCCATCAATGTTCTGTGTGACGGTAAATGTTACAGTTTACAGCAGACGCAAGCAAAGTGCCATGTGTGTTAAATATTAACAGCGCTGAAGTTCTTGAGCTCTATATCCAACGTGACAACGTGAATTGTTTTTAGATTTGACATGTCATTAACAATTAGTTGGGGTCGAGATATTCCTCAAGGATGCCTACAAATTGCTGACATCTGGGATTTAACCCAGACGCTTTGGGCTGGAAGAGGGGATATCTGAGCCACTATGCTGATAGATGAGGAGCATCAGGTTTGATTCCACCAAGGAACAGGGCTTATGATTAAGGAAACCTTAAAGCAATATTATTATCGTAGGAGTTGATGTATGAATCTGAGCTAGAAGGAGATGGATCAATATAAATGAGATGTATGCAAAAATGCACCTTTTGATAAATAGTCCATACGTTTTGGCTTGGAAGAACCCAAGCATGTCTCTGGCAAAATCTCGCCATTCTACAACCTTATAAACGTTGGGTTTGGGAAGGAAAAGAGAGTCAGGCTTTGCCTCTAACATTATTACATAAATTTATCCTGTTGTTGTCTGAGACCGAAGGCAATCATTGCCGAAATTACCCTGTGTCCCAAGCGGCCTGATTGGATTTCACTTTCCCACCCGACCAGTAAAATAACCAAATACCAATACCAATACCCAAAGTCCAGCCAAGTCATAACAGCCCCTCTATTATAAGGTCAGTGGAATTGGCTGGCAGCCATAATGTTTACTAATGGTTTATTAATAGTTGAGTCCTTTCAGTGGTTTGATGGTTTGATGCAGAAGACTGGGCACCATTCTCAGTCGAAGAGAAAATTGTAATTTCATTCTCTTGTGTACATATTTTCTTTGTTTGTTCAGTTTTGAGTTATGAATGATTTAGTATTTATGACTTTGGTCCATAGACAACTACAGGCCATTCAATATCCGCCCCCAATGTGCCAAATATGGATTGTTTCCTCTGCTGGTTGGAAATACCTCAAACAATAAACATAACATGAAATCGAAAAGCCAAAGTATACTACTCCGACTCCATAATCCGTAATCCGACTCCGTAACTACGGAGACCCTAAAACGAGGGTCTCCGACAGGGTATCCAATGACGGAGAGGGCTCTCCGAGGCTACGTATAGCACTTTACAGAGTAGTATAAACCTGCCTTAAGGCTTCATAATCATTGTGTGTGATGCCACAGGTGATGCCACATCCAATGTTTTGTAGTCTATGATTCAGATACAGGCCCTTAAGGAGCAGGTAGGGGTTAGACATCAGCTCAAGGACTCTCACAGGTAAGACAGCTGACATCAGGCATGGAACCGAGCCCCTACCCTGTAGCGCTGGCACCGTTCTTCGAGTCTGTTGTGTAATGGGTTGAACGGTCGGTTTCTATGAAAACAGGCTCTCATCAACCCACCCGATAGAAGAAGATTGCCCGACAACACATTAACACTCTTCCCCCTTTCTGTGAACTATCTCTTTTGTTTGTTGGTAACATTTAATGGTGGCCAGAAATAACAAAAAGCCAATCAAAATAGCCCCCTAAAACACCATGATAGCTCTGACGCATTAGGCTAAGCTGCACTCTCTCACTGGTGTGCGACCCAATTTCGGATAATCGGGTCAGAACAACAAGTTTTCTAAAAGCAAACACCCCCGGGGGTGGAATTCCAGCGGTGGTGGGCCAGCAATAGCACTCCCGATCCGCTGCGGTCGGGCCTGGCCCCTGTCTGCCCGGTCGCCTGTCCACTCCGGTTCCACGGCAGCACCCAGATCCCCCTCCTCATGACGCTCATCCCTGCTGCGCTAAAACACACTCTATTTATAAACGGAACACAAAAAACATTTTGTCTCGGTTTGCGGTATTTTTAGCGCCGGGCGGTCTGGGTCAGCGGCGTCTTGGCTGCGAGAGCGGGTGGGGTGGATGTTACCTTACCGTGGTTTCTTTGCTCGCTGCTGACAGGGTTTTGATGGGGGCTCTCCCTGGGTTATTGTGTTCGGTGCTGAGATTTCACCGCAACCTCGCTGCTTTCACCATGTGACCCCCCCCCCCCCCATGGATACTCGACCAGGCCGTGTGTGTGTGTGTGCGTGTGTGTGTGTGTGTGCTTCAGTGAGTGTGTGAGGGATTCAGTGAGTGTGTGAGGGATTCAGTGAGTTTGTGTGACCAAATGAGAAATAAGTGTGTGCGAGTCTGTGTGTTGTTGTGAGTGTAAGTGAGTGAGACAGTTTGTTAGCGGGGTGTGTGAAGCTGCTGTGTTGTTTCGTCGCAGTCATTTCCCTCCAAAGTGATGGCAAAACAACAAAGAGCCAGGATTCCTTTTCTGTTGTTCATTATATTTGCTGGCTGCCCTGCGGCCTGAGGTGTCAGTCATCTGTGATCCACAGAGGCTGGCGTTCTCTGGGTGAGGCTCTTTCTTCCTCCAATAAAGACGGGCAGTGGTCTCTGCTGGCCTGATGCTGTTATACTGGGAGATGTATTGGGTTCTACTGGCATGGGAGGGCCTTTGATCCACCTCGCTTAGTCATCAAAGCCCAGGTTGTATTTGCTACCGGTTGGGTTCAGCTCCTCGGGGGGGGGGGGGGGGGGGGGGTCTCAGGAACCTTGTAAGAAGTAACTTCCTCTCGCTGCTTGGAGACGCCGCATCCCTCGAGTGTGTCATTGAATCGGCCTCCGACTGCTTTCACTCCGCGCGGGGGAAACACCGGCATGCCGAATCATGCAGTGAGTTCTATTATTTTTTAGATTTGACGTGTCATTAACGCTAAGGTGCAAGTAAGATGTCTTCCTCGAGGATGCCTACAGATTGGTGACATCAGGGATTGAAGACTGGAAATCTGAGCCACTATGCTGTGATAGATGAGGAGCATCGGGTTTGATTCCACCAAGGAACGGGGTAAATTATTACGGAAGCCTGTCCCATGACATGCCACCGGGTGTCTGTTATGACATCACAGGTGTGGGCGTGTCCACCTACATGTGTGCGGGATAGATCAGTCTACCAGCCTACCCAGTGGACTGTGGCAAACGTTGCCCATCCGTCACACATCATTTTTCAGGTATTTACCTAGTAATATTATGGTACTTTCAAGCTTATTATTTGGTATTTATAAGGTATTTATCTAGTAATATTATGGTACTTTTTCAGGTATTTACCTAGTAATATTATGGTACTTTCAAGCTTATTATTTGGTATTTGTAAGGTATTTACCAGGTATTTATCTAGTAATATTAGGGTAATTTTTCAGGTATTTACCTAGTAATATTATGTAACTTTCAAGCTTATTATTTGGTATTTATAAGGTATTTACCAGGTATTTATCTAGTAATATTAGGGTACTTTTTCAGGTATTTACTTAGTAATATTATGGTACTTTCAAGCTTATTATTTGGCATTTATAAGGTATTTATCTAGTAATATTATGGTACTTTCAAGCTTATTATTTGGTATTTGTAAGGTATTTACCAGGTATTTATCTAGTAATATTAGGGTAATTTTTCAGGTATTTACCTAGTAATATTATGTAACTTTCAAGCTTATTATTTGGTATTTATAAGGTATTTACCAGGTATTTATCTAGTAATATTAGGGTACTTTTTCAGGTATTTACTTAGTAATATTATGGTACTTTCAAGCTTATTATTTGGCATTTATAAGGTATTTATCTAGTAATATTATGGTACTTTCAAGCTTATTATTTGGTATTTATAAGGTATTTACCAGGTATTTATCTAGTAATATTAGGGTACTTTTTCAGGTATTTACCTAGTAATATTATGGTACTTTCAAGCTTATTATTTGGTATTTATAAGGTATTTACCAGGTATTTATCTAGTAATATTAGGGTACTTTTTCAGGTATTTACCTAGTAATATTTCAAGCTTATTATTTGGTATTTATAAGGTATTTACCAGGTATTTATCTAGTAATATTATGGTACTTTTTCCAGGTATTTACCTAGTAATATTATGGTACATTCAAGCTTATTATTTGGTATTTATAAGGTATTTACCAGGTATTTATCTAGTAATATTATGGTACTTTCAAGCTTATTATTTGGTATGTATAAGGTATTTACCAGGTATTTATCTAGTAATATTAGGGTACTTTTTCAGGTATTTACCTAGTAATATTATGGTACTTTCAAGCTTATTATTTGGTATTTATGAGGTAATTACCAAGTATTTATCTAGTAATATTATGGTACTTTCAAGCTCTTTAGTTGGTATTTATGAGGTATTTACCAGGTATTTATCTAGTAATATTATGGTACTTTCAAGCTCTTTAGTTGGTATTTATGAGGTATTTACCTAGTAATATTCAAGCTTTATTTTTGGTATTTATACGGTACCAGTACAGTACCAAGAAATACTGTAGTAACTATGAAAAAATGTTTCCGCATTGTTTGGTTATTAGTCATGGGAATAGGTCCATTTTACCCACTCAATTATCTGTCGCTTTCTATATTACCAGGCTTTTGCCACTGATTTACCGTCATTTTTGCTTTCAAACAATGTACTTACCAGGTTGTTACAGCAACATTACCAGGTTAAACATTGCTACTTTCCTGGTAACTAAGATGAAACTGTACTGTAAAAGGAAGTAATTTCTCTTTCTATGTTAATACCAGGCTCTTACCAAGCATTACTGTCATTTTTACATTCAGTCAACATTGGCCTTCATCAGGTGGGCACAGCAACACAGTTTCTAACATGAATTTATATTTATTATTTTATAATTAACTTTTATTAATCAAAATAAACCAACAAATATTAACCAAATATAAACCAAAACAAACAGCACACTACAAAAATCACACAAAACATAATTGGGTGCTATGGGCAGCAACATACATTTCTGCTACTATTTCCTATATTTTGCTGATATGGGCAGCAACTCTTCATTCTTTTTCATTTCTTTAATTTTGGCGAGCACTTCATTGCCTTCCAAGAAGGATTTGCACTTCTGTGCATAGGCGTTGATGGCCTCCCCCTCCTCGTATTCTGGACGGTCCTCCTTGGCTTAAATATTACTAGGTAAATACCTCATAAATACCAACTAAAGAGCTTGAAAGTACCATAATATTACTAGATAAATACCTTATAAATACCAAATAATAAGCTTGAAAGTACCATAATATTACTAGATAAATACCTGGTAAATACCTTATAAATACCAAATAATAAGCTTGAAAGTACCATAATATTATTAGGTAAATACCTCATGAATACCAAATAATAAGCTTGAAAGTACCATAATATTACTAAGTAAATACCTGAAAAAGTACCATAATATTACTAGATAAATACCTTATAAATACCAAATAATAAGCTTGAAAGTACCATAATATTACTAGGTAAATACCTGAAAAAGTACCCTAATATTACTAGGTAATTACCTGGTAAATACCTTATAAATACCACCTAATAAGCTAGAAAGTACCATGATATTACCTGGTAAATAGTGTACCGTAAAAGGAAGGGTTACCCAATATTATTATCATCATTAGAGTAGATGTGTGTGTGTATATGTCTAACATTGTAATACATTACTTCCTCCCGCTGCTCGCCGTGTCGCCGGATCCCTCGAGCGAGTCGTTGAGTGAGCCTCAGTCTGCGCTCACTCTGGGAAACGTTGTCACGCCGATCAGAGAGGAGGGGCTCCGGTCTTGACGCCAAGGCTAAGGCGTCATGGCAGCCATGACATCACTCTTTTTACTTTCATGGTCTAAACGTACAGCGATACGTGGTGGTGACGCACGCTGCGGAGCACACAGAGCGGACGCAAAGCGGACTTTGAAGGATTTGTCAGGCATCAGTTTGACTCCATCAAAGAGCACTGGAACGTTTCTCGCACGTTTCTCATCAAATTTCATTGACTTGTTTTTATATTAATCTAGACAGATATTTTCTATGAAATATGTGTTTTTATATAATATTGTTTTTCACTCAAGAGAAAAACCCCTTGGAGAAATGCAGGTATCCAGTAGCTCACAAAGTCAGCCAACAGAAAAACAACAAAATTGACAAACAACAAAATGAACAAACAGTAAAAGTCAATCAAATAAGTCAATAAAAAGTGAGCAATATTGCACATAATTTAAATTGCATTAAGAAAAAAAGTAGATTATAAACACTAGCCAATGTGGCCTCTATGTATTATGGTCCAGCCTACCAGTTGGAACAGCCCAGATTCCACTGGGCATGCTGATAGGCTATTCAATAACACGCAAGTTTAAGCAAGCACTCCGATTGGTCAATTCCCATTCTCAAGCGTGTTTAAATGCCTGGTGAAAGAACGGACAAAAAGATTGTGCCTAATTACAGAAAGTATCGCTAGCCGAAACTAGCCGAAACTACTTTCATGAGGTTAGTTTCCATAACATCGTTCAATTGACCAAGAGTCGGCTATCGTTACTATAGGAACTATTTTCTGATGGAGATGAACTCGGGCAGAAAGCTTGAATTTGACGGCAAATTAACCCACAATATGAAAATATTTTACAATATTGTTGATAATTCTTGAATATCATTATTGGTACTTGAAGCACAGGACTTCGGAACTTGGCGCAAGCGCCTCGTTCCTACGGCTGTGCTTCGCGTACCAATAATGACATTCAAGAACGCCATTGAGTGTAAGATTGCTTAAATCCGTCACCATCATAGGTCCGGGTGGACTCTCCCACTTATGATGTCACTAACAGGTAGCCTTTTTTAAGTGACTTGTAACACCTGGTGCACTGGTGGTACTACTGGTGGCACTACCTCCGTCCGTCCACGGATCTCATTGACTTTGCATGACTTTGCGCTCTCGAAATGCATTGTGGGTCCGTCCGCCCAGTCGGCTCCGTAGCCTGCGTCTAAAGTTGAGAAATGTTCAACTTTTCAACCCTTAATCAAGATAACACCTGGTGGTAACATAGAGGCTTTTTAAATTGTGAGACTGCTGTGTTTGATTGGAATGAATGGGACTTCTGTGATGTGCGTGTTATCTTAATATAGATGGTGCTACCACTGTGAAGGAACTCCCAGTTCCTGGATGTCGCGCTGTTACATCTCACGTTTAAATTAGTGATGATCCCTGGGAGGGGAGGAGAGAGACAGGGGGGGGGGGGGGGGGTATGAGGAATCACAACCATTACTGTTCAGTCATTTTTCTATGAATATGTAAACATTTAGAGAGAGAAGAACAGCACGTCCTGTTAGCCTGTTAGCCTCGCTAATGAGTGATAAATGAGTGTGATGGGGTCAGCTGATGATGAAGATGAAGATGCCATTCCAGTGACAATGTACTGTATGGGAATGAGATCAAGCACAGTTTACTAGCAACTACATGCTAGGTGTTGTCTTTCCAAGCAAACGGCATGGTAGATTCAAACCATTTGAGAACATTCATATTTTAAATGACTTTACTGCTGTAGATGGACAGAAACAGCCGGATAGTTTGTCTCATAGTTGGATGATGTGGAACTGGGACAAGATGGATTCATCCCATGATCCATTGCTTCTGATTGTTACCTGAAACTCTGACCTAAACAATCTCTAACTTTAGACCTTAACGTCATGATTTAACCACCCCTAATACCTAATCATTAACGTTCAAACATCTGCTTAATTAAATGAATAAAAATTGTATTAATTTTGCCGATGCTTTAATCCCAAGCGACTTCCAGGTGAGGATGAGAACAGTCAAGTTTCCTATCGATATGAGAGCAACCTTAAACATGTAACATTTCACGACTAAGTTTAAAAACGGTAAATAGTGCAGAGTAGCTCTACAAATAGAAACACAATTTTTTAGTGTGTGTGTGTGTGTGTGTGTGTGCCATGTCCAACAAACGTTTGGGGAATTACTATACATGAAAGATGCTTCAAGTTCTACTTTTACGCCGTACTTCCCTCACCTTGAGGCAAGACTAGTGTGCTGTGTGATCGTAGAATCGGTATTTGATTCAATACATAATCCTGGATCCTAATATAATTGCTACTATTTATGATTCGCTTTATTATAATGCGTGTGGAGCTTCTTACTCCATTTCAATAGATATTGACGGATGACGGATAATTGTCTTTTTATGAACCTGTATTGTGGGATTCTAATTGACAATCTGCAGCGTGTGTGAAATATTGCACACATTGCTTATGTATTAAGTATTTATAATACCCCGGTGCTAATGTGTGTGTGTGTGTGTGTGTGTGAGTGTGTGTGTGTGTGACATTTTCAAGAACCATTCTCTTCAACTTCTAGTTGGTGTGGCCTGGATGTGTGGTTGGGAACATGATGTTCTTAAGCAGGGGTGAGGAGGGGGTGAGGACAAAGGGGTGAGGACGAGAAGGGGGGTGAGGAGGAGGGGAGGACCAAGGGGTGAGGGGGAGCAGGGGGGGGTGAGGAGGAGGGGAGGACAAAGGGGTGAGGACGAGAAGGGGGGTGAGGAGGAGGGGAGGACCAAGGGGTGAGGGGGAGCAGGGGGGGGTGAGGAGGAGGGGAGGACGAAGGGGTGAGGAGGGGGGGGGG
The DNA here is from genome assembly GCF_964030765.1 of Micromesistius poutassou. Lineage (NCBI taxonomy): Eukaryota > Metazoa > Chordata > Actinopteri > Gadiformes > Gadidae > Micromesistius > Micromesistius poutassou. The sequence goes on along the minus strand of NC_140271.1, from coordinate 12,943,230 downwards.
TGAGAAGGGGGGGAGGACGAGTGGGTGAGGAGGAGGAGGAGGTGAGGAAGGGGTGAGGGGGTGAGGGGGAGGATATCAGGGCTAGGAGAAGGAGAAAAGGGTTGAGGACGTCAGGGTGAGGTCGCGGTGTGTGGGAGGAGGGGAGGGGGACGGAGGACATCGGGGCGAGGAGGAGGAGGTGAGGGGGAGGAGAAGGTGTTGAGGACGTCCGGGTGAGGAGGAGGAGGAGAGGGGTGAGGAGAAGGAGGGGGGGGTTAAGGAGGAGGAGGCAGAGCAGTCTTACAGTACATAAAGTATTCATGGTATTCACCGTGCCTCGGTACTCATCTTTAAGAGGCAACCAAGAGAGACACTTTAGGGAGGCATTTAGCTGACTCAGCACATTCGGGGGGGGGGGAGGGAGACGAGAGAAGATGAGCGAGGGAAGAAAGATGGAGAGGGGGTGAGAGGGAGGAGAAACAACAAGAAAGGGATTGAAGGGGAGGTTGAAGAGATGAAAAGGGCTAAAGACAGTGGGGGGTGCAGGGAGAAAGGTAGAAAAGGAGGAGGAGTTGGAAAACGAGAGAGAAACGTTACTGGACAGGTGTCTGGAGAGAGATAACAGTGATGCAAGGATACAAAACATCTCTGTACCAACAGTGTGTGCTTGTCTTTGTGTGAGTAGGTGTGTCTGTGTCTCGTATGCATGCCGTGGACTTTTTTTTTTTACTGTTGGTCTGTTCCTGGGGGTGTTTTGTGTTGTGCTGTCATGTCAGTCATATTTTACACTTCCACTTGTACTCTCCTATGCCTGCATTGCATGCATATAGTTTATTTTTTCAGGACTGTATTCATATTTCAGTGTTCAACCACACGGAGGGCTTCAATAAAAGGTGATTCATTTTGTTGCTCTTCCCTGTCTGCTAGAATCATAAATTATACTGCGCACTAAAGTTTGGACCAACAGGCGAGAGAAATAAAACGTTGTTAACTTTGCTAACTGGAATGAACTGTTGCCATGCAGCGTTGTGGGTGCGATTCCGCAGCAGAGCCTCACTTCAGTGACGTGTGGGAAGGGGAGCGCTGACAGTAGCTCACAGAGATGTCCTGTCCTCACCTCCACCTCACTGGCCAGGGGTTCCAGTCAAGCAGAACCTGCTCTGAGCTACCAGGATGCACCCCAGCATCCATCTTGTCAACTTGAAACAGAGCTGGACGTCAGTGGAGCCGGAGTCCAGCTATTGTAGTCATCCCTTTGACTGGGAATCAACCCCTGCTGTTTAACTTTAGAAGGCTTTTTGATGGTACGGATGAATGGTACATTTTTTTAGCCTGCATACGTGAGTGTAGATCAATCCATCAATTTCATTATATACTTAACTTTATGGCCTGATAAAACCGGTTCCATCTTCAAAGTATAAAATCCTCAATGTCATATAAAAAACAATTAAAACATTGACAATTAAATTAAATACCAACACAAAAACAGAACATACAAACCCAATCAATATATGATATATATATATATAGATCAATTGATAAATACATTATTTTAATAATTGTATTTTATAAAATATACTAATTTTAAACTAAAGACCATCTTTTAAAAAGTCCATGTTGCTTTTAAGCCTGTTAAATCAAGCGTGATGGAGGGTTTTAATGTGACGTGGGGAGAGGTTTGGCTACCTGCAGCTGATCTGTATTTTGCAGCTGATTTATATTTTCAATAAAAAGTGCTGCAATGCGCTGTGGCCTCAAGGTGTGCGTTTGATTTCCCACACACCCCTCCCCTGCATGAGGAGCCTACATGTGCTGACATGTCTGCTTGTGGAGTTAGGAGTCGAGTTACTTTTCTGGATAGAGAGAATAATGGACTCAAATAAAGAGTGTAGATGCTGAGGGAACATTACCGCACATTGTTGCTTTTTATTATCTTTCTTTCCAGGGTCTTTCACTCTCTCCATCTCTTGCTGTTTCTTTCTCGCCTGTATCTCTCTCTCAACTCTCTCTCCACATTACTCTCGCTTTCTCTCACCTCTCTCGCTCCATCTCTCTAATTCTCTGCATCTCTCCCTCCCCATCTCTCTAAATCTCTCCATCTCTCTCTCCCCATGTTACTCTGTCTCTCTCACTCTCCCTCTCGCTCTTGCCCTTGCTCTTGCTCTATCTCTCTCTCTCTCCATCTCTCTGTTAAACCATCTTGTTTCCTGGCCATGAACCAGAACCATGATGGTGACATCGCTCCTGCTATCGGGGTGTGTATTTATGAACCATGAAATCCATGTCACTGATTGGTTGATCGGGAAACCATTTCGGCGATAATCACACGCTGCATTCTCCCGTGGAGAATCAATTACCCTGACACGCTTGTGTGTCAACCGCACACACAAATAAACCGTTTCATACCGAAACCGCACACAAATGCACATGCACATGCACATAAACCACACAAACATACTCAGGCTTGTATTACACACACACATGTATCCTGTGTATGCAAATACCCATGCAAGTACATTTCACATGGGAGTCGATGATACTGTCTGTGTAATATACTGCTCCAACTGTTTCTACTGTTCCTACTGTAGTTATGGAGTTGGTGAGGGTTCACTGTTACAGGGCATAATGCTCTCGGATGTCAAACCCCCTAGCCACTGCTACACTGTTTCTGAGGACCCTTAATGATCATTTTTGTATTCTAGTCTTAAGAGTAATACCTGTCCACCTAAAGCAGCATCAAAGCAGCATCAAAGTCCCATGACTCTCCCATTTGGTCTGCGGTTGAAAGTAATATTTGAACGAAAGTTACGGCTGCGGTATGAATAAGTTAATTGCAGGTTTAACCCGACTAGCCTCCACATCAAGGATGTGCAGCCCTGTTCAATGAAGGTCAAAAGCAAGATCTGTCTTCATCTGAAAGTCAGAATTGTTCATCACGAAATGCCCATCCCTAAAACCTATCTATCTCTGCTCTACTACCATTACTGGCATCCAATATTGACCCAGGTACTCATCAGATGCTGTGGACCTATTGTAATATAGGGCTTCCAACTGATAATGACTAGGTTGTATTCACTCAAAAACATAATAAAGTCTTCCACTAATGCTGGGTTCTAGCTCTATTGACACTAACCAGTCGTATCCACATTATTTCACTTGCACAACAATCTCACAGGTGTTATCTTTCTTTTGCTACCAAGATTTCATATTTTAGCCCTTGCAGTCGTGCAGATAATACTCTATTTACTTTGGTTGTGTTTATGTGCAGAAGAGCACTCGGGTATAAGCCTAGTTATGAAGAGGTTCAACATGATCACAGTCTCACAGTCTGGGCCCTGTGAATAAAGCCTCTATTGAAGAGCTCTGAAGCACCTTAATTAAATCAATCTGAAAAGTAATTACTAAATTACTAATTACTGTTGTAAAAGGAAAGCGACACAAGGACTCAGGAACCGAAAACACAGCGTGTGCGTGCGCGTGCCTGTGTGCGTGCGTGTGTATATCGTGTGTGGCAGGCACACACGATATCTATGTCCGGATGCATACCCCATTCAATTTCCAGCGTTTCTATTAAAGTATAAAGAGAAGGCGTGGTCACCTGTTGGTACATAGGCTGTATGCCTGAGCTGTGCTCTTCCACTCTGGCCGTTAAAACCTTGGCCAGCAAAACCACTAATATCAGCCCACACACTATTATGTTTATATTTATATTTTCAGGTGGAATAAATCATTTCTAAGATGTGTCACCCATTGAGTCAGCTTGCACTCTGGATTTACATATACGCCTCGCTCTCTATGTCTTTAGAACTGCTTACTCGTATTTTTACTCCCATATCACACTTCTAGTCGTCCCTGGACGGAGGTTCCTCTCCTTAGTTCCCATTTTGTCTTCTTACCTGCCAAGCTATTGTCATGCTGTATCAAACTTATTTGGCTGGCTCATTGGCAACAGGTGGTTATCTTAGACCAGGACACTGGGGTTCAAACCCAGAACCTTCGGGCTGGGAGTCTAGCCCCCTGACCAGGAGGGCGGAGAAGGTGGGTGGGGTTCATTTTTTTTCTTTTTTTAAACAGTGTATGTGGCCCATGCCGACATTATCATCTATAAATGCTTGACGATTAAAAACTTGTGATTAAAATGCCCCAATAAATATGCCCTCCCCTCCCCCCCTCCTCCTCCGCACACACCTCTCTTCCTTTGTCAACGTGAACGTGCAGAGCGGACACAAACGGAGGCGCGTTGCAGCAGCAGTTCACAGCTGCTGCCCACACACACCTACTCCCCTGCCCTGCCCAACCAGCAAGGTATGAACATAAATTAATTGAGTTTAGAGTGTATTCTTTGCCCCCTAAGCCTCAGTTGCCAAGCTATAACTTGCATTTATTTGTCTCTGTTGTGAAGTAGCCTCTCTCATGCAGCGCCACACAGCTGAGCATAAATTAGCCGACTGACCTGCTTAACAAGCTAGCCCAAATCAATAATAGATATGACGTGATGACCACCAACTAATGTCGGCAGAGTTTGTCATTGGTACAGCATGTGAATCTATCAGTATGCTGAATATTTAGTGTTGTGTAGGTTTACATTAGGCTACATAATTAACACTTGCAGTCATTTATTTGCTAAATGACAAACAACTGCAGAAAAAGTAGCCTTGTTTGATTTGATTTGATTTGAAAATCTTTAATGTCCCCGAAGGGCAATTTTGTGCCTTGTTCTAATGTAACCAAGCAGTCTTATTCATATGGTTGGTCTCTTTTTATTTACCAATTAATAATGCCTAGAAAGGAGAGGTTAAAAAAGGAAAAAGAAAGGGAGCTACAGCAGGCAGCCCAGGGGAGCAGCTCTCTGCTCTCCTGGATGAAAGCATCCACCAGCAGCAAGGAGGAAGATGAAGTTGCTAGGGAGGATTAGAACATGTACTTTTCTTTAATTTAGAAAGTTGTCTTTTGTTTCTAGTCAGGGATAGGCTACGTTTTGTTTGTTGTTTTTGCCCGTGGATCTCCCCGAAGACAAGCGCTTGGCAAGTTTTGCAATAAACACCCCTAACTTGCGCTACATGACTCCTACTGTTTTTGACATGGTACTATGTTACTCCCCTTACCCCTAGCCCACTTAGGGGACGTAACACCGCACAAAGTGCCCTTATTTTTCACTGAGCACCTTCCCCCCAAAATGTCTGTGCATGCCACTGGGTGGGGGTCTTAGGGTTAGGGTTAGAGTCATCTTTCTGGGGCGGGACCAGGACTCCCCAGACCAGGACTCTCTCAGACGTGGTTCTCACAGGATTACGGGATTAGCAGAAAGTAGGACAGCACGGCTCCGCCGTACGTCTGGCTGACGTTAGATTAACTGATGAACCAACAAGCACGTTGGAATAGTCCCACCAGCATGCACGCACACGCACAGACACACACACACACACACACACACACACACACTAACATGAACACACACACACACACTCTAACATGAACACACACGCACACACACACACACACACATGAACGCACACACTAACATGAACACACACTAACATGAACACACACAGACACTAACATGAACACACACACACACTCTAACATGAACAAACACACACACACACAATCTAACATGAACCTGCATGGATGCAAACGCGCACGTACACACGCACAGTCATTGGTCATTGTAATAATAACAGTATTTCAAACTCGGGTTGCATTGGAATAATCAGCGGTGTGAACAGATAATAAAGAAATCATAGGCTGCATTTAACAGCAGAGGTCCTCTGATCTCCTGTGTGAGTGTGTTGTTTCAACACCTGCCAGCGCTCAGCGCTCAGCACTGCATTATTGATCAGGTTCATTAAGGCTGGCTGGAGTATCGGTAGAGCCATTACCCAGCGAGATGGGTCTGCCGAACCACAAGTGCTGAGCGGGCAGAACAGCAGGATAACAGAGCTCGAGGCTTACACAACACCAGGCTAAACAATGCTAGGCTAACACAACACCTGGCCAACAAAATGCCTAACTATGCCCTTTCTAGCTGATACCACACTAGCCTTGACTTGCCTGCCCTACCTAGCCTTGCCAATGCTAGCCTAGCATATAGCCTTCCTAGCCTAGCCTAGCCTAGCCCACCCCAGCCAAGCTGTTCTGGTCCTTCCCACCCAAGCCTAGCCTAGCCCATTACTGGCCAGCCTAGCACGTTACTTCCTAGCCTATAGTCTTGACAAATTCCATCCTAGCCATTCCATACTAGTCCCTTCCAGCTATAGCATACAGTGGTCTCTTCCAGCTGTGCACACCCCATGTCAGGCTAGCCTAGTTGAGCTCATTGCAGCTCAGCCCACCCCAATTCTGCCAAGCCTAGCCCAAGCCTTGACCCCCCCCCCCCCCTTAGCATAGCTCATGGTGGATTAGTCAACCTTAGCTGTCTGCTATACAATCTCCCGAGACAATATGAAACAATATGTTGTTAGGCACGGCTGTAAACTTCACTAGACATTTGTTTTTTGGGGGGGGGGTTGTACATTTCAAAATGGCACCTATACCTGTCACAGTAACCTGTCACAGTAACTGTCAAAGAAAAGTGGGATTGCAGGCAAAAAGTTTGAGAACACATTCATGCCCAGACACATTCATAATCCTGACCATAAAAAATACTAGAAATATCTACAAATGAACAGAGGCAAGTCAGCGTTCCCCCCCAAGGACAGCTATCCCACTGTGGGTGTGAATAAAACAAACGGCAGCCCAACCAAAGCAACACAAACAGAGCTCCCATCTATGAAACTAGTGTACACATTGTGTACATTGTGCTATGGCTCTCTCCCTGCAAGCGCTGCTGCATTGTCTCCATGTTTACGCCTGTATCTTCTGTGTGAGCAGCAGAATAACTAAGTAGAAAAAATATAAGATCCACTCCGAGGGACACCATGTTGTTACCCGAGGATGAGCATCAATCATCGCCTTGACTGACTGCTTTGGACGCCGTCCATTTTGCGGGCCCCTCGGACCCAGCTCCATTTTATTGTCGCCTCCGGTTGGATCGGTGCAGGAATGATTCCTCCATTACCGGGGGCAACAAGCCGTCTGACAGCGTCTCTCTCTGTGTTTATGTGTCTAATGAGCCTCAACGGGGGTTGAACCGCAATGCAGGAGAACTTTTAAGTTACAGGGTGGGAATGCACAAGTGGACCAGTAAAGTATTTGCATTCTGATTATTCAGCCAAACTTCCAGGTCGTTGTGTATTGATCGACCGTATTAACGTCACCCTCGCCCTAACTTTAAGGATCTCCAACGTGTCTGATTTTCTTTCCACTGGCCTTTTAAATGTGTACCATAACACCCGCTGGTATCCCTTAGTACCAGGTACCCCTTTACCTTTCCCTTACCACCGCAAGGTGCCATGGCTCCTCCCTGCTCTTGATCACATGACACGGCACCTCTAAATATGTTTGGCAGAAAGGCATTTGCTGGATGGGTGGTCCATGGTTTCATACTCGGTGCTCTGGAGCCTGAATACGTGAGGTTTTACAGCTCCAAGCTCAGGAGATATCCCTGGGAGACGGTAACCTTTACCGCTGTCCCTGGAACCCTGCTCCCCTGAGTTGTTTATGTTAATATATGTATCTTGTAGTCTACATTACTTACATGATGTGTTTGTGTGTGTGTGTGTGTGTGTGTGTGTGTGTGTGTGTGTGTGTGTGTGTGTGTGTCTCTGTGTCTGTGTCTGTGTGTGTTTGATGCACAGAGATGTGCATCTCTGACACCACTATGAAACATATTTTCCTGAATGGGACCACAGGGACCAGAGGGAGGGAGTGGATGTGTGTGTGACCCCCCCCCCCCCCCCCAGAGGGGGGGGGGGGGGGGGTCAGGGTGGGTCATTAAGCCCCAGAAGGATTACTCATCCTGGGGAGGAACGTGAGCCGTCGGGCTGGAGGGCTGATAATCCAGAGAGAAAGAGGGAGCGAGGGAGGGAGAGAGAGAGAGATTAGAGATCTGCGGGATTGGGGGAGAAAAGAGCAAATCAGAGGGCTAGATGGCAGAGGAGGGGCACTCGCGTCATACGGTGCTCGCCCTCACCCCCCCCCCCCTCCCCTCCCCCACCCTGCAGCTGTGGCGGGCTGTGCCGTCATGGTGTTAAGGGTGGGAGGCGGGGGGAAGAAGGGAGGGATCCAGGTAGATAGAAACACCTTTTAAATGGGTAAGTCCTGCCCCCCTGGTGTTCTCCATTAGGGCTGATCTGAGGCATCGTGAGAATCGGACAGGCATCATTAACCACCGCCTCAGGGGGCCGGAGGTGGAAGGGGTTGGGGGGGCAATGAGGAGGGTTTGAGGTGTCGTGGAGCAAGCTGCTCATCCTGTATGTTGACACTTGACTAGAAGTCTTTTTTTTTTTACCAAACAATCAAAGCATAATAAGTGTTAGAGAGAGTAGGTAAATTCCAGGGGTCCTGAATGCAGAGTAGCTCTGCCCCTTAGCCCCTGCTGCTCCTCATCGACCTGTAGGGAGGAGGTCCTACCTCCTACCTACACCTCCTCCCTCCACACACAGAGGGAAGGTGGACAATTGGCACCTGCGTAACTTTTCTGGGTGACTTTAGAATAACATGTATTCATGACTCGTGTTGAAGTACAGCAATGAGAGATCTGCAGCAAAAAGTGTGTGTGTGTGTGTGTGTGTGTGTTAAAGGACACTACAGAGAGTGATGTTCTGATGGCATGGAGAGAGAGAGAGATGGGGAGAAAGAGAGATATGCAATGAAGAGAGCAGAATAGAGAGGGAGGGACTATGAGAGGGAGAGAGCACAGAAACAGAGTGAGGGAGGGAGTGTGAGAGGGAGAGAGAAAGAGAGGAGTATACAGGAAGAGGTTGAGAGATTTACAGAAGGAGTGAGAAAGACAGAGGTACAAAGAGAGGGCGGGAGAGGAAAAGAGGTAGAGGTAGAGAGTGGGGGGAGCTGGGCGGCTCGTTATTTGAAACCCAGGGTAACAAGGTTATGGTTTAATATTTTATCCATGGCTTAATATGTATTTAATATCATATGCTGGGCTGACATGGGATGAGAGTGTCCGAACGATGACCTGGACAGTTGAGAAGATCACAGCAGAACCCTCAAACGGGCTCACACAGAAGACCCCCGTCATGAATAATGTACACAAGAAGAGAGCCTGTTTGGTTGCAGGATTCAGAGTTAATCAGCCCCCAAATCGAATAAATTTAACTTTTCATCCAACAGCATGGCCTCATGAGTTCACACTGAACTGATGCTGCTTTGTAAAAGTGTCCCTTTTATTCTGTGTCAGTTTAATCTTGTTGATTAAAGCGGTGGTTTTAAACCTGCAGTCTCCCCACAGAGAGGAGCACATCTCTGAGGGAACGATGGAAATTAAAATGCATGAATCTGATATGGATCCCCTGAAAGAATAAAACAGACGTATGGATGCATGCGTGGTCTCTCTCTCTCCTTTATGCATCTCGATTTCCCCCCAGACCTCTGAGAGACATCTCATCTCGAGTCTCCTCCATGTCTGTCTCATCTTCTCTGGATTATTTCCCCCCATGTCGCCGCCTTTTCTCTCCTCCTCTCTCCTCCTCTCTGGAACTAAACTGCGCCTAAAACAACACAAAAGTAAAACAAGCACAACCATACTGTGACCTCACTGAAATCACCAGACTGAACTTAACTTCAGTGGAGGCGGAGTTCCTGACGATTTGCGTATCCAAGGATCAGTACATGGGAAATGAAACCGACAACGAGACAACACGGTCGACCCCATGGGAGTGTAGAGCAGAGGGTGTGTGTGTGTGTGTATAGCTGGGGGGATAGTCCTCTCTCACTTTGAATCGCGGATCTCTGCCATGAATTCATGAATAAATCCCAAGTGATGTACGAGAGTGATTGGACCGGCTTCAAAGCCTTCCACACACACATTGTGTATGTACACACACACATACAACCACACATACATACATTGTGGTGAAACACATAGGGGACAAGGCCCAAAACGGGGGGCTGAGGGGGAGCGCGGGGGGGGGGGTGGGGGGGGGGAGAGAGAGAGAGCGAGAGAGAGAGAGAGAGACCAGGTGAATAAAGAGCGATATTGTGACCTGGATTTCAAACCTTTGAACGTTTATCGGATTACGACACTGCACCCTGTTCCCTTCTTCCTCCACACAGGTAGGGGTTAGGGAATAGGAATCTTAGCTCCAGCATGCCTGATGTCTGTAGGATCAAACTCAGAAACTGAACCAATCATCTGGGGACCGAACATCCCCTCACCCTAGTAACCGTATCCTAGCCACCCTAGTAACCTTATCCTAGCCAGCCTAGTAACCGTATCCACCCCTTTAACGGGTCGTGCCGGATGCATCTCTGAGAACAAGGCGGATATAGAACAGCAGCACCTCCAGGTGAGGACATAACCACTCTGTCCACTCTCCCACTCTCCCTCTCCCCCACATACATCAGCTCTCCCCAGAGAGTCCAATCTGGACTACTAGCGAGCGGGGAGGGGGGTGTTGGTGGTCTTTTGTAGCCTCAAGGAGGGGTTAGGGTGGAAGGGAAGGTGGGGGGGGGTTGGTGGTGGTTGGGGTGAGGGGTAAGGGGAGGGGGAGTCAACTGCACAGCGACTCGGAGTCATCTGAGTTTGTTCATTCTGCTCCCTGAGCCAGCGGGCGTCGGATATGGTGATCCGGATCTAAAGATTCCCGCCGAAGAACAGAACGATCTGAGAAAGAACAACGGAAGACATCTCCGGTTGAGGCTCACGTCGGTGATGTGATTACGAGCCGCGCCGCAGCTCTGCTTGCGGCCCCGTCCTTAACGTAAATGTAATAAACCCTTCCTGCATCAGTGCCCCGCTGCCTGAACGGTAGATTCTCAGAGCATCTCTCCCTGATACGGAGATGTTGCGAGAAGCCCCGGGAATCTGGGTTTGATTACACAAACCCAATCAGCCGCTCCACAACGCGTCCCTGCGGCGCGGCGGCTGATTAAAGTCGGTAAACGGAGATCTAGTCTCTACGCCGCCCGGAGGATCAGCGCTCTGCCATGCTGAGGTTCTTTACTCCAGTTCCTTTATTTCTTTTTTTGTGGAAGGGATTGACTTTGGTACATACTGGAGCTGAACGGGAGTGATTATTAAAATACTTTGTGCTTCGTACCAGGGAAAAGTCTGGTGAACTGAGATTAGATGATGAAAGATAAGATGATGAGGTAACTGTACTTTATTTAGGCCTGGTGTCATAGTGTTAGAAGTACAGTGCAAGAAGGAAAAACGCTGGTGTATATCTCATACAGAATATAATAATAATTTGCACCCAGTATTCTGTGTTCATTGTTTGGGTGATTCCAAATAAAACGTTGTTCCATCAGTGGGACCAGTCTCCCACCTCATGCTCCTCTTCTCAAGGCTACTTCCATTACTGGCGGCAATTAAAAGTTTATATTTTACATCTATAAATATTACTATAAAAAAAGTCGTCAACCGTAGTTTTAATGAGTTCAGCAGACATCAGCACCAGCCAGCCAGTCCTCTCCTCCGTCCTCCTTCTTCCTCCTCCGCTGCAATTACTGAAGAACATGATGGGGATATTTTTACATCTCAAACAAAAAAATCAAATTCTGCTTTATGTCATCATGTTCACTACATGATCTATTTCCACAACAACTCTTTTTATTGTCGAGGTAAGGTAATCCGCAGAGGAGAGGAGATGGTAGCTTAGTTTCATAGCTAGCCCTGGTTCACTCTGTAGGAGAAAAGGTGGTAGTTTAGTTTCCTAGCTAGCTCTGCCTGGTTCACTCTGTATTTGATGAGGCTGTAGTTTACTTTCCTAACTCACTGTGGTTCATCCTGAAGGAACAAAGTGGTAGTTTAGTTTACAAGCAATCCCTGGTACACTCTGTAGGAGAGAACACAGTAGTAGACACTCTGTCTAAGGCCATTGCTGTCCAGATAGGATGTTAAGTAAAGTAAAATCGAGAGGACATTGAAGTACAACATATTTTTGGTTTATTTTCGTATTTTTTTCCCGAATGTTATGCAAAAGGTTCAGTTTGTGTGCCACATTTTGGAGCCACACTTTAGTTAGATCTCCATTATAATCAGCTCCCACAGCACTACCTTAATCATGCTGTAGAAAGACTTCAGTGCACACAGCCTTGGCGGCATTCATCGTGATCATCCAAAAGAATAGCAATAGTTAAAAACCGACCGCCCCAATTGTTTTTGTGTCGTGGAATTGTACATGCTCATTCAGAGTAAAAACCATAGATCACCATTGTAAATGACTGAGGTTGGCCTCAGTTGGATTTATTAAAATAGCCCTGTTTTGCTGGCTGTATCATGTTTTATAGGAACCAAGGACACAGAAACTAAAAGAGGTAGTTTGTTACCAGGGGTGACCTCGAACAGATTAGAATCTTCAATAATAAGACATTAAGTCGACTCCTTTAAGGATCGAATCTTCGTGCCTCGAAAATTGCAATTGTTAAGCAATTTGCCACGTTATGGTTTGCTTTCAATTAATGTCCTTATTTGTTGTTTGATAACCCTTTTGTGTAATGGAAGTGGCACTTTTCCAATCATTTTGTTTTCAAAATAGATTCCAGGTTCCAGGCCATTACTCTCGTAGGTTACACAATGTCAGGGTAAAAAACAATGACAAACGAGTGCTGCTTGTGCAAAGTTTGCACTTTTGAACAGTTGGTATAGCGCCACCTTGGGGCCAATGTGAATTTGACGCATAGAATATCAAATTTTTCACCAGTCCCCACAAATGTGCCAAATAAAAATGAAAAATGCAGTCAAAGTTCCAGAAAATAATAATAATAATAATAATAATAATAATAATAATAAGCGGACCAATTACAATAGGGACCTTGCAGGTTCTGCTCGGTCCCTAAAAAAGTAAAACGCACACTGTGTCAACAGCAGCTGTCATTACATATCACTAGCGCAGTTGAAAATTAGCGCAAGTGGGAGAATCTGTCAGTACTCACTTTAGACTTCCTGTCTCCTCAGGGGGCCACCAGGTGAACGAGACGATGCTCTCCATCCCTCTCTCTCTTTCTCTCTTCCCATGCTCTCTCTCTCTCCTCATCTCTCTCTCCTCATCTCTCCATCTCTCTCTCATCTCTCTCTCATCTCTCTCTCCCCCTCTCCCTCCCTCTCAACTGTCAGGATATAGGAGTAAACTGTATTTGACCTGACATCCATAACAGTTATGCTGTGTCGGTTACTGAGATGGCGTATTCATGAATTTGTGATGCAGTATTTCATCAACCATTGCAAACACATAAAAAAAAATTATAATAATTTACTGGAAAAAGTGGAGAACAACCTGTAGATCCACATAGCAACAAGATGGAAATCGATATACGAGGATTGGCAATCTAAGATTTGGCTAGATTAACAAATAAAAATGAATACATATTGCGTCTACCTTTGATGGATATCAATGAATGTAAAGACAAAATACATTATCACGACCTCTCACTTCAACTGTGTGTATATTTAATACATCTATCGATGTCCTTTTTGTAACAGTATGTAAACATGGTGCCCAGAGAGAACAGACCATAATAAGCTGCTCTGCACTCTCCTCTCTGCTGCTTTTGCAAAAATGGAAATTGGATCGTCATAATTGCCAGCGGCAGCAGATATAGCATGATTTAGCCACTCATTGGGAGGGAAACTACTTTCTACCACATTAAGAGAGGACCAGTTTATTCCCAGGGCTTTAGCTCTGAATCCTCACAACTTTCTCTTAATCGTGCCAACTGTATACCTTTTTTTATTGTGTCACCTTCCCCACCATCTGTCATAATTGAAATATGTCACCATAGTAGTCTATCTCCCACAATGCTTAGCTGGAGTAGTTATGTCTCCCACAATGACTAGCTGCACTCTCCGGGGATTGGAAGGAAAAGTTAGCTTTTACCATTTATATTTTTCGTCGGACTCTTTAAATCCATCTCTCTCTCTCTACCCCCTGGTTCTCGACGCGGTATAACACCACTGTACCTCCGCAGATTTACTGTCGTTTAAGTTGTGCGCGGGTTCTAGCGACGCTAGCTGTTTTATGCAGAGGGCTTTTTTTGGAAGGGGGGGAGTGGGGGGTTTGTCCGCAGTTATGGCTGATGTATATTGTCGATGTATTTCAGCCCGGCATACTTTAGCTATAGCCTCTGAATAATGCAAAAGGAAACATTACTGGCCAACAGCCCCGGCTCTCAAACCTGAGATGTATTTCCTGTTCGCCAGTGAGTCAGCAAAACACAGAGCACATAACACGACCCCCCGGACCCCGAAACAGGGCCAGCTAACTGTTAGCCCCCTATTGGCGATTAATACTAATTGTTCGTGCTACCTAATGGGCAATCGTCATAACTCCCAAATGTAGCCACGCCAGCGGTTGCCACGACAGTTTGGTTTTTACCAACATGAAACTAGCCACCTTGCTAATACTGAATGGTTCTTGGGTGGGCAGGCTTCACAGTCAAAGGAAGTTATATGGTGGCTTTGTTACATAGAGGATGGAAATCCTCAACCATCTTTTAAACATGGACTGCTCAGGAGTCATGAAACATTCATGGCGGACGCCACATGAAGGAGGTGGAGCTCGCAGTCGGGGATGGATCCAGAGTAAGCTAAATGCTACCCAGCAGCAGCTCTGGTTTCGTCCGGTTAAATAGTAACTATAACTACTATACGTAACGTATAGTAGTTATAGTTACTAGTTACTATCCTTCCTAAATGCTCATTTCTTAAGTTTCCACCTGAGAGGGCTGATTTACATCTCGACGAAGCCTCAATGTTACTTTCTACTCCACTCCTTTTGTTGGAATGGTAGTTGCTCAATTTTCTTAATACATTTACATTTACATTAAGGCCATTTAGCGGACGCTTTCATCCAAAGTGACTTACAATAAGTACATTTGTCAGGAGAAAGACGAACATTATAAATCGGGTGGCTTAAATCAAGCGATCTGATTGGTTCCTAACTGTTGTATAATGAGCGTATACACACAGCTATGATGGCCATTCAGTTTACAGAGTTCAGTATCACTCCGCGCCTAACTTGAACTGTTGTTTATTTATTTATAAAAGCAATAGCATTGTTCACTGAAGCCTAAAAATATGTTCATTGATGGAGAGGGTGGAAATGTTGTAAAGCAATAGGCACCCGGTGAGTGAACTGCTCGATAGTAGGCTAAATTGCCGGCGAACCAAGCTACCGTCTCTAGCCTTCTCTCTGAAGGACGCTACAGTGTGTTGCATAGCAACCGCCGCACACTTTGCAGGCAGCCAGGAGGGACTACATTTTTGTATGAATTCGTTAAAAAAATGCTTTTCCGACTTTCTCGTTTTGTGTCTTTGTGTCTATGACTTTCATTTCGCCATACTTACGTAACCGTTTTATAAAAGCAATAGATCACTTCAGTCAGTGAAATGTGCTCATTATACCACAGTTAAGGGGCGTTGTCCGTCCCGACGTGCAGCGGAGGGACGGCGACAGCCTGTCGTGATCTATTGCTTAAATATATCGCTGTCGGTACATTAAGGATGTCCATAGAACCAAGTGCCAAGCACTAACAATCACTAGGTTAACCCATTCCCTGTATACAGGGCAGTTGCTAGGAATTCTGGGCCCCCTGAAAGAATATCGGTGTGGGCCCCTCTACCCCATTCATTGCCACCTTAAATGTTCTTGTTTTTCAGTGTTCTTGACGATGCCTGGTGTAATACACCCAATTTGTTTCCTTTTTTACATTTAACGACTTAACAAGTCAGAGTATTATTATGTAAATTATGTATTATTAATTGTCTTATTCTCATTTCCCTGATTTGCAACACGTTATTACACCTCTGATTGCAAATACATTTTCAATTAACCACTCAACAAATAGGTGTGGGTATTTTATTGTATTTAACAATCAAGCACTGATATGCAAAAAACAAAGTGTCCTGGCTCAAGATACTCCACAGGTAAATATGTAGCATTTAACTTAAATGTGCAAGTGAAACAAAGAGCACATGGAATACGTTGTTGTAAAACAAATATCAAAAACAACAACAAGCCTCATCTAATCTCAATTAAAGTATAAATTGGCTCGTTTGTTCACTGTAAGTCTTATCGCTCACTCACTTCCGATGAGGAAGAACCATGGGAAGAACCAGGCACGTACACACATAGGGCCCTAGGGGTGCTTGAGCCCCTGCCCTTTTTGCCAATTCGGCACCTGCCCCTTAAAACTCCTGTGCACATCCCTGGGAAGAAGTGGTGTGGACCAAACCATTTTTTAAGAAGGGGCCAAGGGGATTATTGAAATTATTAAAATATATAGAATATTGTATGATTTGTGGCTTTGTTTTAATTCGGATTCATTCGTATGAATATATATTAGTTCAGTGTATACATAATCATTTTGTCATAGAGGCTACTGGGGGCTGTGTGTGGGCCCTAGCGGGCTGTGGGCCCTTATAATTGTCATAACCTTTCCCCCCTATACGACGGCGCTGCCTGTATACAACAAAGATAGCTAGGGTAAGATGCTACACCATGCTTAGTACTGTTTCTAAGTGCAAGGACATACCACACACAATAAGTGTGTACATTAAGTGCCAGTGCCTCTGCTATGCAGAGTCAATGTGAACTCTGGATAATACAAGTGTTACGTTTCTGAGCTTGAGCCTGAGAGTCATTGAGTTCAGCTCATCGAGCCCTGGAAGAGTTCCTGAGTGTGTTCAGACGGGCCGGGGGGGCTGTGAGGATGAGGAGGATGAGGAGGATGTGTGCCTGCTGGCCCAGCAGTATTGGAGCAGGCAGTGGGGGGGGCCCTGAAGGTCGAGGATTGATCCCCCAGCCTCAGATCTGTGTTCTGTGGTTCCCCACAGAACAGCAGTACTCAGGTACTCTGCTGGGGCACCTGGGGGAGAGATGGCCTCGCTCGGAGCGAAGGTTGTGTTGGACTATAGGCACACACTTCACACACACACAGACTAATCCTTGGTACACTTTATCAAGAAGCGTGTGATTGTGTTTGTGTACCAGTGTGTATGTGTGTGTGTGTGTGTGTTTGTGTGTGTACCCATGTGTGTGTTTGTATGTGTGTGTGTGTGTGTGTGTGTGAGTCCACATATGTGTGTGCTGTATACATTTATGTTTGCATGTGCCTCTGTGGGTCCTGGTGTGTGTGTGTGTGTGTGTGTGTGTGTGTGTGTGTGTGTGTGTGTGTGTGAGTGCGTGTGCGTGCACGACACGTGTATCTCAGGGTCGAACCCTGGCCAACATGTTACATAACAAACACGCCCTGAGGCGTGCGTCTGATCTGCTGACGCCCACGTAAGGAAAAACTTCCAGCATGCCGAGCGTGACCCCCGTCCCCGCCCACCCCCGCAGCGGGGTCGACCAGCGGTAGGACCTCCCCAACACCCCCAGATGGGGCCGTCTAGAGGGCCAGGGATCAAACCTGCACCTTCTGAAGAGAATCACATGGGATGATGGGAACTGGGTAGGAGCCTCCAGCAGTCCTACTGTGTTACAGCAGAACCTCTGATCCAGCAGTCCTACTGTGTTACAGCAGAACCTCTGATCCAGCAGTCCTACTGTGTTACAACAGAACTTCTGATCCAGCAGTCCTACTGTGTTACAACAGAACTTCTGGTCCAGCAGTGCGACTGTGTTACAACAGAACTTCTCAGGGAAGACTGCACAGAGCCTGGGCCAGAAAGCGAATAAAGTTGGTGGTGCTACAGCTTATTTCCTGTTTAGTTACAGACCCATTCAGCCAAAATCTTTTTAAAAGTGTATCTGTACAGCGGCCAGTCGACACTGTCTTCATTTGTGTTTGCTTATTATGCTCTTGAATATCGTCATCTCCAGCCCCATGATTGATCGAAACTCATATGAAGCGCAAGAAAGTGAAACACACCGTTTGCTCTTGCATGCCATCAGACTGTAGATGTTCATCTTAAATAAGATTCATGAGACTAGGGGTGGGATAGTTATGTGACTAGGCCGCTGGACTGCCAGTTATCCTGTGTTTCTTGTGTCGCTACTCTGCACTCCAGTGGTCCGGTTGTTACAGACTTTCAGCCGGTACTTAGTTGTTGCACTGCCTCCAATATTGATTGTGTGCGTTGTTCCTTGTCAGCCTCACTTGTAAGCTGCTCTGGATTAAAGAGAGCTAAATTACTCTGTATAAATGAGACCAAACCCCGAAACACTTTCATAGCTCATTACACTCTCAGCCACGAGGAGAGACACCGTGCTGCGCTGACAGAGAGCACAACGCTGCAGAATGCACATGCTCAAAGAGGCGATGTACAGCACAATGCTCCACGCGTTCCATTAACTTTGGATTGGACCCGCGTTGTCTGGCACATGCCGGGCCATGTGATTGGACGATCAACATGCAGTGAGCACTGAACATGATGTCCTGGTTTTGATGCACTTTGCCATTGGCAAAGTCGTCAACTCCCGCCAGCAGGGGCTACAGAGAGGGGAAGCATTGTGTTACCGTGTGGAATCTATCCCATGGAGTGTGTTAAACGCATTCACAAACACACACACACACACACACACGCACGCACGCACGCACGCACGCACGCACGCACGCACGCACTCACTCACTCACTCACTCACTCACTAAATTTCACTCTCATTCTTAATCTCATACACACACAATCTCACAGACTCATCCTTACTCTATCAAGAAGCATGTGATCGTGTTTGTGTAGCCGTGTGTGTGTGCCTATGTGAGTACACATGTGTGTGCTGTATACATTTATGCGTGTGCCTCTGTGGGTCCTTCTGAAATGTCACTCTTCTAGGTTCACTTCTAGGTCCTCTTGTCTCCCTTCCTCTGCTCTTCCTCTTTATCTACTCTCTGTCCACTGGTTCTCCTCTATTACTCCTCCATCTCTCCCTTCTCTCTCCCAGGGGAGGAAGCATAGGAGGTGCTGGATGGGTAAGGGAGTGATGGAGAGGGAAGGGGGGGGAGGGAGATAGGGAAGGAGTGAATCTATAGGTGAGCGTGAGGGAGGGAAGGGGGGAGATAGGGTGTCTCTCCCTAGACGTCGCTCAAGAGATTTGGCACAAAGAATCCGATAAGGACTGGTGGGAGACACTGCTTTCAACTTTAAAGAGGAGGAAGTGAGGGGAGAGAGCGAGAGGAGGTGGGAGAGAGAGAGAGGAGGTTGGAGAGAGAGAGAGAGCAGGTGGGAGAGAGAAGAGGTTGTGAGAGAGAGGGAGGAGGTGGGGAGAGAGAGGAGGTAGAGAGAGATGTGGTTTTTGTCTTTGGAGAATTGAGATTAGATGTAGATAGGTGTTGAGATGGTATGTCAGACAGGTGATGGTGGGGCGGGGTGATTGTGGTGGGGTGGGGTGGTGATGGTGATGGTGGTGGGGGGTCGAGTGATGGTGGTGGTGATGGGGTGGGGTGGTGGTGGTGGGGTGGGGGGGGGGCGGGGTGATGGTGGTGGTGTTGGTGTTGGGGCGAGGTGGTGGGGTTGGTGGTGTTGGGGTGATGGCGGTGGTAATGGTGATGGTGAGGCACGTAGGTACCACATAAATGACGTCATGAAACTACACTTGTGTGAGTGACATGGGTTCAGTTGCTTGGTGGGGTGTCGGATCCCCCTGCTGTAAGGGAAGATCTACGCGACCCATCCCACCTCAGGCAGGCCGATGGTAGACTGGGGATAGAGGGGGGGGTTGAACCCAGAACCCAGTCAAATCTACATTGTGAAACAAAAGTAAATCAATTAAGAAAAAATGTAATCAAGCCTAAACCATATAATAAAGTTTATTTGCCCAGCACGACAAAGTGCTGTGAACATGCGTGCAATTATAAGCAATTACTTAAAATACTGAGAACTGGTCTATCTATAATTCTTCCTTTGGTGTCCAGCTTCACCTCAGCTGTCTCTGCTCTCCTGATCTCTCTGGGGTTGTGGGAGGTTTCTTTGAGCTCGGTTCAGTTGAAGAATACAGTTAGAAATGTAATGGAAAGTTAGAAGGATGGCATTTAGAAGTTATTATCTGAGCCGCAAATGGTTTGGATAATAACTTTATTGATCTTCCGAAGAGCGAGTCTGGAGTCGCGACAATGGCGGTTAAGTCCAGAAAAAAGGGGTATATACACAAGTCAACCGAAAAAATATAGCAGTTCAAAAAACACATGAAGGGGTTCTAACTGTTTAACTGCATTATTTTAACCGCCACTTCGTTAGCATAGTAATGGTAGCCTGTTAGCATTCATGGGGGGCATTCAAACGCTGCGCAAATGCCTAGACTTCAAAGAACGGAGGGGAATTATCCCTCTGATAGATTTACAGACAAACCCCAGCCTCTGCTAGTCCAACGGGGAGGCACGATACAGCGCTATGCGCTACAGCGTATAGGATTCTATAGGGGGGAGAGAGCGAGCAATGCCTCCCTCGAGACTGCAGAGCGCTGCTGAGTTTTATTAGAATTGTGAATGACCTTGGAGTGACCACGTCGCAAGCCGTTTAATGAGGAAACTCCACGAATATATCAATACTCAAGTGTTCCCTGATTCCGTTTAAAAGAAGTTAATCAAATACTTCACAGAGGAATTGTAACAGTGATGGGAACAAAAAGCTAATTTATTTATGCGGTGACTTGAAATGCAAAGGTTGACACATGGGGGGGGAATTGATTGAGAGTGAAGTGAAAAGGGTTTGGTCATTTTTAGATTAGTACAATCTAGCAGACTGGGTAGCCCCGCCCATTCTGCCTGTGATTTGAATTCGCCCTGCAGAAGGGTCTGGAGAAGAGCAATACATTTCTTTCTAGTTTCGATAAGTTTTTGAGCTTGGTCTGGCAATAGCCAGGCTAACAATCTAGTACAATAGATTAGTGTCCTTTGCCCTGTGTCAGAAAATAAAAAGACTGTTGAAATTTATAGAAATCTGAAATTAAATGAACCTCGGCTATAAATTAAGATTTGGGGGGGGGGGGGGGGGGGTTTGAGTGGGATTAGTTTAATAATTTGTAATTCTTGCACAGTTTAACACATTTTTCATATTCAAATCAGATCCAGCCGCTCATGAAAACACTTTGGTGCATTTTTGAATCCCAATTAATTGGTGGAACATAAACAACTATATTAGTTGAGATTTGGCAACTCAGTTTCACAGTGGTGGAAAAAGCCCTCAAATCCACCAAATGAATACATATTATGTGGAAACAGGGGTACATTGTTAAAGTATGGCAGTACTTAATTTGCTTTCAGAGTACATGTATACTTAGCGAGAGAATCGCTGAGTTTGTGCTTCTTAAACTGGGACATGATGTCGGTAGCTTTTTTTACGATGACATGTTGTGTTCATTTTTCACTCCGGATGCTTCTAAGCTCATGTTGTTATTTTTAGTGAGAAGCACACACACCGTGCTCACACCAGGGCTATTTTTAGCGTTTTGCGGAAAACACACTCTCACACGCATATGTGCACACACCCAGTCTCTCTCTCCTACTCTCTCGTTCTCTCTCTCACACACACGCACATACACACACACACTCTCTTTCACTTTAACCCATACACACACGATGTCTTTCTCTCTCTCTCTCTCTCTCTCACACACACACACACACACACAAGCAAACTGTAAGAAAAGAGCTCTTCAATCATTATCTGTACTTTATTCTCTATTCCCTGTGTATGTCATTAGTGCTTCTTTTGTACATGCCTGTGTGTGTGTGTGTGTGTGTGTATGGGTTAGTGTGTAGGTGTGAATGTATGTGTATGGGTTGGTGTGTGTGTTTGTGTGTCTGTGTACGTGCGCTGTATGCTGCCTAAACCAAAAGGCTACACAGATATGCTCAACATAGTGAAACTATCATGCTGACACTGATGGGGTGCACTTGTGCGTGTTTGTATGTATGTATGTATATATATTTTATATATATATATATATATATATATATATATATATATACTGTATATATACATAAATTGTTTTATATATATATGTATATGTATATATATATATATATATATATATATATATATATATATATATATACAATTATTATTGGTTTCACTGTCCTTTCATTGTCGAAAAGACACAGATATAACTAGGCAGACAGACGGGTTGCACTGGATCAACAGACAGGAAGGACCAGGGAGACAGGTTTCATTAGGTAGGCAGAAAGGCAAACAGATATATAGACAAGAGACCAACAGGCAGACAAGTTGGCAGACAGGTAGGTATGAAGGCAGACCATAATCAACAGCCCATGGTCTCCGGGCGGTTACCATGGTAACCCGTTACCCCGTAGAGGATGGGAGAGGCGGGAGGTGTCAGAGTGGGTCTCTGAGGCCCAGAGATCAAGCTCCGCCTCGCTGTGTTGTCAGGTCAACGGTTCCTAGGCTGCTCTGTGTCCATGTGTCTGCTGACACATGGGGAGACAGACACACAGACAGGGAGACAGACACACAAGGAGAAAGACACACAGGGAGACAGACAGAAACACAGGGAGGCAGACGGACTGACGGATATACAGATACACAGATATGTCATAGATAAAAAGCATTTTAAAATTGCTTTAGCAAAGTCAATGTTTATTTTCCATGTCAATAAAGCTTCTTGGAATGGAAATATTTTGAATTCCCTTGATAGATAGACACAAAGAAAGATAGAGGGATAGATATAACACAGACAGACAGACATGGGGACAGACAGATGGTCTTCAACCATACCATTCTCTTTTAAATCTCTTTCTCTCTCCAACTATTTTCTCTCCCTCTGTGCTATCGTTCACTTCAACGTGAAACCTCCCCTGCTGTGAGACAATGGTAGGGGTGACACACGCACTCTCTCCCTTCCTCCCTCCCCCTCTTCTCTCTCCCCTCCTCCCTCTCCTCTTCTCTCTCCCCCTCTTCACTCTCCCCTCCTCCCTCCCTCTTCTCTTCCCTCCTCCCTCCCCCTCTTCTCTTCCCTCCTCCCTCCCCTCTTCTCTCTCCCCCTCTTCACACTCCCCTCCACCCTCCCCTACTATCTCTCCCCTCCTCCCTCCCCCTTCTCTCTTCCCTCCTCCCTCCCCTCTTCTCTCTCCCCCTCTTCACTCTCCCCTCCTCCCTCCCCTATTCTCTCTCCCCTTCTCCCTCCCCCTCTTCACTCTCCCCTCCTCCCTCCCCCTCTTCTCTCTCCCCATCCCTCTTTCTGTTCCCCATCATCAGCTTCACTTGACAATTTCCCTCTATCTGTCTGGCCCTCTGACTCTCTCCCTATCTATCTCTTCTTCTATCTCTCCATCTCTCCTCTCTCTCTCCTCCTCCTCCTCTCTCCCTCCTTCTCTCGCCTCCTCCTCCTCTCTCTCCTCCGCTATCCTCCTCCTCCCTGAATGTCGTTCTCCCTCTTCTCCAACAAGTTCCTCTACCCACTCCTCCATCTGTTTCTATTTGTTTTGACGGTCGCTCAGAAAACACATTTATTTGTTTATCCCCCAGAGCATAAGCTGCTTTACTGACGTTTTGTTAAAGCACAATGTTGAATATATGATAATTTAGCATTATTTCATTCCAATAATGGGATGAATCTGATCTGATCTGATCACTAATCCTGGTGCAGAATCCATCCAACTGGAGTGAAACGGGAATGTTTACATGTTTGCGTTTACATATGGCAGGCGCTTGCCCAAAGGGATTTACATTAAAGTGATGAAATTATGTAATAATTACATTTACATTTTGGGGATTTTTTATTTTTTATTTATTTTTTTCTTTTATCCAAAGCGACTTACAACCATTCTTTTGCATAGTTAATGCATGTCGTAATACTGCTGGTCAAAGTAAGGCCAGTTTTATTCAATTTAATAGTTTTAAGTTTGTCAAAGTTTATGCTTAACTTAACAATCTGCATGACATCGTATTTTGGGGTTCTGGGTTTTTTTGTGGTGTTTTTCCTTTCCATAAATATTATATAATATATACCAATAATGGCAGAAACTATGAGATATAAAATAGGATTTGCACAAATTTACCATAAGCATTCCAGTACCCGGTGACAGTCAGTATATTCCCCCTGTAACTTTGAAAACTGCTTTCTCTTTCTCTCTCCAACAGGCTTGAGGGTATTCTGCTTAAAATGCAACGCTACTGCCAGCCACTATCACAATAAGTAACAAGGGCCAAGTCTGAGAGGGAGGGAGGGAGAGAGGGGGATACTTTGCTTTCCAATAGTGTAGAAAAATAGTAAAAGGAGAGTTTTAAACTTTTTTATTCTTCTTCACTGGCACGTGATACGTCTGAGCCCCTGAAGGTTTAAGTATCCCTCTGTTATCATCCGCCATTTTGTTTCTGTGGCTGGAGCTCTGTTATACAATTCTGTGTACATCTGTGTTTATTCTCTATCTTTTTTTTAATTATTATCTTATCTCTAGTTGACATGTACCATCTCTGTGGAGATGGAAGAAACTTTGTTGAAAAGTTCTACATCTCATATAACCATACAAATAGATAATAATACAATAATCAGGCTGTGTTGTGAATCTTATAGCCGTGTAGTCTGCACACTGTCTGGTGGAGCAACAAGTGCTGCTCGTACAGCTACTCTGGTCTGATTGTATGCTTTTATTGTGAAGATGCATCAAGGCAACATCTCACCATGGCAGAGACAGGTATGGAAGGACAGAGAAGAGCGGGAAGGGAGGATTTGTTTTATTTCAAAATCTTGATCTCTCCTGCTCTTTTACACTTTCTCTCTTTATAACTCCTGAATCTTACCTCCAGCTCTCATTTATTTGGTTGATTGATTTGAGTTCTGTCTTTTCTCTAGTGAAGGAACATCTCTGGTCTCTAGTGAAGGAACTTCTCTGGTCTCTAGTGAAGAACGTTCTCTGGTCTCTAGTGAAGGAACTTCTCTGGTCTCTAGTGAAGAACGTTCTCTGGTCTCTAGTGAAGGAACTTCTCTGGTCTCTGGTGTGAGGACTCTCTCTCTCTGCTGTTCTGGGTAAAAATACATCTCAACTCAGCAGCGCCTTCTATTGGTGGAACTGGCTCACAGCAGACTCCTGTTCATTCTTTATGGTCATCACAGACAGGATACATTTGATTTTCACTGTTAGTATCTGTAGCATGCGGAAACCAAAACAAAGCAAACGAAAGGAGAGAACAACAAACATGATGAACAAGGGTATATTTGGAGTCTGTCAATGGTTGTTATGACCGAGGGCAAAGAACAAGGGGAGAACATTGTTGTTGGAGATGAGGAGGTTGTGTATTGCTAGTCCCTGATGTGTGTGTGTGTGTGTGTGTGTGTGTGTGTGTGTGTGTGTGTGTGCGA
Organism: Micromesistius poutassou; assembly: GCF_964030765.1. Lineage (NCBI taxonomy): Eukaryota > Metazoa > Chordata > Actinopteri > Gadiformes > Gadidae > Micromesistius > Micromesistius poutassou. The sequence continues at coordinate 12,917,944 of NC_140271.1, read as the reverse complement.
CTGTGTGTGTGTGTGTGTGTGTGTGCGACTGTGTGTGAGTGTGTTGATGTATAAGTGTGTGTGTGTGTGTGTGTGTGTGTGTGTGTGCGTGCGATGTGAAAGCTTTGGATGTGGACAAAAGTGTGTTCAATGGCTTATGAAAAACATTGGAGGTTAAAAGAAAATCCTGATGTACATTTTGTGTGTGAAGGAAATGGGTCGGCTCTGACGCATTCCCCGCCAGCGCCTTCCTCTCCCTCACTCTCTCTCTACCTTTGACCCTCTTTCTCTCTCTACCTTCCTCTCCCTTGCTCTTTTTCTCTCTCCCTTCCTCTCTCTCACCCTTTTAAGATTCAAAGGGATTTGTTGGCATGGAGAAAGTACATTTACGTTGCCAAAGCACGATAAGTAGGTGAGGCTATAATGTCAGATAATGCGCTATGGTCGGGATAGGGTTGAGTTATTGTAACTGTTTCCTGGGACTCAGCCATAGAATGAGTTGTCTTTAGCCAACTCTGTAAAAATCCCTCCCTCTCTCTCTGTCTCTGTCTCGGTCTCCCTCTCTGTCTCTCTCTGTTTTCCTGTATCTCCATCTACCCTTTTCCCTATCACTACTGCTCTCTTCCTCCATCACCTCTACTTTATTTCACTCACCACTGCCACTATCTGCTGCTCTGCGATGCAGGAGAGTGCCGTGGTTAGGGAATCTAACTCCAAACTGAAAGGATCTTGATTCGATTCCCAATATCCGCATTCTACTTGTAGGGATCCTCGAGCAAGATGCCCTAATCCTCCAATCTCCTCCTTAATAAACTCTGTTTAGTAAGTCATTTTGGATGACAACGATATGACAACGATAAAGTGGGAAGGATTGGATTGCTGCTACTCTGTCCTGTCTACTCCCCCCCCCTCCCCCCCATCCTCTGAAGTGAAGGACAAAAGCCACCGTAACACCAAGCAGAGACTCAGGGCCTTTCCCCCGCGGAGTCCTCAGGAACAATGGCTCCCTGCGGAGCGGGTGATGGAGCGGTCCGGCCACCACGGAGCCTTCGCCGACCGGGATGTTCGAATCGTTGCCATGGCTCCGCCGCCTCAGCAGCCAAAACCCTGCAGTATCCCAGGGAGAAGTGTCCGTTCAGAGGTAGGATGGATGGATAGACCAGCCTGCCAGCCTACCCATTGGACTGTACCAAATGGTAGGTCGATCAATCCGTCAAGCATCAGGGTGGACTCTCCCACTCTTGATGTCACTTATAAGTGGTTTGAAGAGGCTGATCACCATCATATCACACCTGGTGAAGAAGGGAACCTTTAAAGTGCTGCATGTGTTTGAGTGTCTTTAGCACACTGCTGGAGTGTTCAATGAAATAACAACACTGAACTGCACTGCGTGTTTCTGTACCTATTCATCATGTGGCATTTATTTTACAAGTAAATTACGGTTGTGCTACATTTTATATTACCAGGACAATTTGAAGTCCTTCTCATGAGTTAAAGTGAGTGTTGACATGATAGCATCATGGGTCTGGATAGAATAGGGGCAGGAAATGACAGGATGTGACGTCATTGAAGATCGGAAAATACAATACAAGTAAGCTGAACAGGTGTAGTAAAACCATGAGAATTTTAAGATCTTAATTAATATGTTTGTTTTAAAGTCAAGACATCGCCCTCTCAGGACTAATAAGCGTCCGGGCATCACGGCTCGTTTACTCTGAGCACCTTGTGAACACAGATTTCATTACAGCTGTGAGTGGCGCTAATCAGATCTCTGATGTGATGGCTGATACCGTGTTAGTAGAACGGAGACGTCTCTATGAGGCCTGACGGGCGAGATGAGGGAGCAGGCACAGGGAGGCACAGAATACCCTGGGACAGGAACACATGGTAGCACACACTCTCAGATCATGATTTATTGATTTAAGACACCGCAGCATTGTTCAGGTAGATGGAGAGACATGGGGAGAGATGGAGAGAGAGGGAGAGGGAGAGGGAGAGGGGGGGGTGTGAGGAGACTGGGAGGGGAGAGAAGGAGATGGAGAAAGGGAGAGGGGGGTGAGGAGAGACAGAGACGGGAGAGGTGAGGAGAGTGCGAGACGAGAGGACCGGAGAGAGAATGGACAAAGGGGAGAGATGATGGATAGAGGAAGGAAAGGTGGGGAAACAGGGGTGAGAGAGAGATGAGAGAAAGAGGAGAAGAGGGATGAGGGGAGAGAGAGGGGAGGGAATGGCAGAGATGGAGAGAGATGAGAGAGGATGGGGAGAGAGAGGAGGGGAGAGAGAAAACAAAGACGCAGACAGAGCAACAGGAAAGGTAAGAACAAAGATGGAAGTATATCAATAACGAATGAACTGAGGAAAGTCTGGTAGATTCAGCTGCAGGAGTTTACGTGAGAAAAACAAGATTCAAGAGAAAAAAAGAGATTTGAAAGACGGGTTCAGAAGATCGTCATCGTGGCAATGTGCTGGAGTCTATAAATCCACCTCACCTGTCTTTGAATGGCAACCGGTATGATGCCCTAGCTCACTCACCCTGCACCTCTCTCTTTTACCACGATACCGTGGTGTTTGTCTGTCGACATGTCTCTCATCTCGCACCTGAAACCAGTAGAGACTACGTTATTTGGGGTGTTTTTGCATGTATTTCTATTAAAGGGCTGATATTATGCCACACCTGGTGGCATAATATCAGCCCTAAAAATAGGGCGATGGGTTTGAGAGCAGAGGTCGACGTAGAACCACTCAACACACAGCTGTTGTTGTCATGCGTGGTCCACTTCACTCGGCCTGCTGTGTTTTATTAAAGCCTTTATTTCATCCAGGGACCTCCCTGCTGTGAAGTAGGCTCGTGCTGTTGTTCGCCCATTGTGCTTTATTGCTGCGTGAGGAGTTCTCGTTCTCCTTGACAATAGATTTACGTCTCCATTATCTAAGGCATCCCTGCCGGGGAGCGAAAGACAATAGTTTCATTGTTTTACAGTATCGGTTTTGTTTTTTAGTAAAACTCTATAATAACTTTCAGTGATACGTCATTTGTAAGACTTGAGTTAACAATGGACTAATCTTTAACAAAATATTAATTTGTACCAACTGGTAGCTGATCTACCCATCATGGATCATCACATCTACTTGTGATGTCACTAGGGGGCAGATGGTGGCCTTTAATGACTAATCAACATCACACCTGGGAGTGAAAAACCCCCAGGTGTGATGTTGATTAGTTAGGTGTGGCCTAACCCTTTCATATAGTACGTATTAATAATTTACAAATGTATGTTTTGTAAATGTCCGTTCGTCAGTAACTCAAGGCTTATAAAAGACTTATGACTGAATGCTATTATAAAGTACACAAGCTCAAGCTCATCAGGCTACACAGCAACCCTATGACTCCGTGCTATTTCATATTAAACAGCCCTTTCTCCCTTGCAGGCTCTCCTCTCTTCTCAATCTCTCCCTCTCTTGCTCTCTCTCGCTGGCTCATCTAAACTGTTTTAATGATGCATAAAGCCAAGGTTGGCATGTAAGACAAATCACTGCAGTAGGAAACCCTATAGCCTAGTTTATCATGGACAACAGGATCTGCTGTTCTTCTGTTTTAATGATAGAGGGGGTTTAATGTCAATAGGTGGGGCTTTTTGAACAAAACAAATTTAAAAAAATGACTCTTTAAGTTAATAGGTAAATACAGAGCTCCTGGTCATGGAATATTTTAAAATGCAGCGTTAAACATGGATATCTTTTATACTGCAGAGCTAAAACAAGACTTTGTGATATACAACGACAGGACTTTTTGTGATGTGATTGGACATCCTTGCACTTAAAAATAGTACTTAGCATTTTGTAGCATCATATCCTAGCTATCTTAGTTGTTTACAGGGAATGGGTTAACCTAGCGATTGTTAGTGATCTACTTATTGTAAGTCGCTTATGAAAAGCGTCTGCTAAATGCCCCAAATGTAAATGTAATGTGAAGGACAAGTTAAATATTTATTTATATAAATCATCTCATTTATATATAAATGAGATGCAGAGCGAGGCTAACACATCACAGGTTATTAAAGAGAAATCAAATCCAGAGCACAGTCATTGAGTTACGAGCTAACACAATACACTTTAATACACACGCTCCCTTTCTCTGGTCAAAGTGGGATTCTTCTAGAAAGGAAGAATTGTACATCTTTACAAGAGTCTAGATCTTAAGGATACATCGACTTCTATATCTTAGAGATAAGAAGGATGTTCGATCTATAAAACAAAGTCCTTCATCTCTAAGAGATGAAGAGCTTGAATACGCCAACTATCAGCGGGAGAACAGTTGAACTCCATCTCTCCCCTGTGGATGTGGCTCTGGAGTGACTGAGGTGGTGTATGAGTAATATTCACGCCTTATGAGGTCACCGAGCACCAGACCTCGGTCATTTTTCTACAGATAAAAATATCATTTGAAACAAAATACATCTGAATACAAAATCAGTTGTTGAGAAATTCTCTGAGATAAGTAAATGCTTCATTCTTGATTTCTAATTCAGAGACTTGTTACCACCCCCCACCACTCGCCCTAACAAAACTGGACCCCTGAAGCCCCCTCCCCCCTCCCACCAGAACAGCTGAGTGGTAATGATTCAGCCCTTCTATTTCATGTAGGCTACGCCGTCTAGGCTTCCCAAGCCCATAAGGCGAAGCCTAGACGGCTACGCCTACAATCATAGAACTAGAGTTATAATAACATAACTATCGATTTAAATAGCGGAGATTGGTCGGTCTGCGTCGACCAGCGGGGGGAAAAGACACCAGCAGCAGGAAGTAGAAAAACCAGCAGGACCAGATGATCCAATCAGCTTCATCACGTCAGGTGCTCAAATCTGCATGGTGTGTGTGTGTGTGTGTGTGTGTGTGTGTGTGTGTGTGTGTGTGCGTGTGTGTGTGTGTGTGTGTGTGTGTGTGATGCATTCACATCAGAAGCGGTTAGAGAGAGTATGCACTGTTTTAATTTAAAAAACAGTCATATATTTTTATATAATTTTATCCAAAGGGTATCACAGTAATGAGAGTATTTTGTATTTGTTTGCCAGGTAACCCACAATTACTCTTCACTATAGCCCCCCTTAGTGGTTTGTTCTAGTACTGCACCTTGGTATTTTAATTGTATATTAATGACCTATCAGAGGTCGGTGGTTGTTGCTGTCCTGAAGCATCCCTTACTGGCCCAGGTATGTTAATCTCTTTATCTCAGCCTCAGCTCCACAGGCCCACCTTACAGATATGAATTGGATCACCTCTGAAAAGGGAAAACCTACTTACTAATCCTGTTCCCAGGAATTCTCCTCTCACCACGGAACGCCTGGAACCGATTCTCATTCTAGTGCTACACAGACACACAGAGACACAGACACACAGAGAGATGCACACACAAACACAACACACACACAAAGAGAGAGAGAGAGAGAGAGAGAGACAGACACACACACACAAACACACACACACACACACACATTTTAATTCTTTATTTGAATCCACCAATCACATTACAACGGACAGGATTCAAATATTTTCAGAGATGAGATACTGCTTTGTTCAAGGGTACAAAAAACATCTTCTGCTCCATACTGCAAGGCTGCCTATCACTGCTGATATGGAGCAAAACTTTGCTAGTCATTTGGATTTTCTGCTGGAGAGCCCTGCCAGCCTTAACCCACTGAAAACAAGATTGTGGACATGCCCAAAGTTGCCAAAAATCAACACCACTAGCTTGCATTGAAAGCCTAGGTCCCTAAGTACCAGCCAGAATGGGCTGGTACTTAATGATTTTATCGTTAAAGGCCATTTCCATGTAGAGATCATACACACAGCCTATTTCAAGTAAGAGCTCTTCCGTTCTGTCTCTGTTTAAAAACACAACATCAGGGGTGTTAGGGCTGTTACAAAACACATCAATAGAGCTGTTAAACCACTCTGGCATAATCTGTCAATGGCGTCATGGCGTGCAATATAAAGTCCTTTGTACATAATACAGCCATTTACAATATGGGCAACTGATTCAAGTTGATGGCCAGAGTCTGAATGCATTACACAGTGTGGATGGTGGTGTGCAGGGTTCCATAATGACAGATTGTATTTGGTAGGTAGCACCAGCAGTCTGGCTTTGACAGTGAAACAGAGGATGTCCTCCCCAACAGCTGCATTTGTGTACATTGAGTGTGAAGCAGAGTATTCGGCAGTCCAGTGTTGTTTGGTCTCTGTTTGTTTTATGTTAAGGAGGAATCTCCTTGCTGTTGTGTTCTGTAGTGTGTGTTGTGCCTCGTTGTGAAATACAGTAGCCTCTGCTGTTACAGATGACAGCTGCATCAGATGCATGTGGTACTGTGTGTGAGATGTGTTGTGTCCATTCCAGTTTGACTGTCATTCTGTTGCACAGATAATTTAGGTCCGGCCAGTCTGACCGAACTCCAAAGCCTGCAGCTTGTGTGTCCTTGTGTTTCCCCCTGCTTTTCCTCCTAAAGCCTAGGAAGCTGTCCTTGCCTGCTTTGGCCAGGGGGACCTTCCTCTTCCTGATGTTCAGCAGGAGGGAAGCTCTGGCGAGCTCTCTGACAGTGGCATCATCATTTTTGAGCATGCTGATGAGGTGTGACGCCCAGACATTGCAACTTCGACCTTCATGACCACACACACACACACACACACACACACACTGTGTCCCCAGCCAGGCCCTGCTCCACATTGTGTGAGATTCAGAGCATTGTCTGTTATCTCTGCTGGGGGGAGGGGGGTCACCCGTTCTCTGGAGGTATGCACGCATGGAGACAAAGCTGTTCTGATAACAGCACCCAACAGAAAGGTGGGAAGACGCCTAGAAAATCCTCCTGACTGACTTTTATGCATTTTTAACCCAACAGACAGATGAGTCTTAATGGCTGACTCGAGTGATTGACAACTGATATGACCAACCAACCGTAACCTTTAGGTTAAATTACATTCATTTGAGTTGAGTTTAATTGTTGAAAGTGTTTTGAGGGTGATGATTGTGGTGATATTATATTTTACATGGAAAAACTTGTTTGGAGTATACTGTAAGCTGTACTCCATATCTCCAGTCCATATCTCCTGCACCTGGGGGTGAGATGGAGATATGGACCAGAAATATGGAGAGATACAGTTATGGTTGTCCCGCCCCCGGCCAATCATACCAGTTGTACGGCTAATTAAAGTTTCCACAAGCCTATAAATCACTCGCTCCACGGCAGTCACCTGGCTCTCATTGGGCACGATCACCACCTCATAAACTAGATTATGACCTCATCAGTGAGGTGGTGATCTTATAAATGAGATAGTGACCTCATAAATGAATAAGCATTACTCAGTGGCACCTTAATAGTAGTGTTTTAGTGGGCCGTAGGTGAGGTGTTTCCATAGATAAAGTTAGCTACAGAACGTCTACAACGAATGCCCACAAACATTGTATGTTAGCAACCTAAATTGTCGGCTTGCGTGTTAGTAAATAAACTATAACTATTACTAATTAGAACTATATATATATAAATGATATTGAAGGGCCCCTATTTTACCACCAGGTGTGATCATTCATTACAAGTCACTCCAAAACCAACCCATTAGTGACATCACAAGTGAGTGTGTCCCCCAGATGTATGACGGTGGACACGCCCACTTGGGGTGTCACTCATGGGTGGATTTTGTGTTGTCATGGTGGACCGGAGTGACACGCCCCCGGCGGTGAGGCAAGGGCCCCTGAATAGAGACTGAGCCACAGTGAGCTAGGGGTCAGGCGGAAGGCAGAGGAGTGATGACACCAGGAATAGCCATGTGCAACAAACAACACGTGTTTGTAAATGGACTGCATTTATACAGCGCTTTTGTAACCAGTGGTCACTCAAAGCGCTTTACAATATCGCCTAACATTCATCCATTCATGCACACATTCACACACCGACGGCGGTGTCAGCCACGCAATGCGACAGTCAGCTGATCGGGAGCAGTTAGGGTGAGGTGTCTTGCTCAGGGACACCTCGACACTCAGCTAGGAAGAGCCGGGGATCAAACTAGCAACCTTCCTGTTACCAGCCAACCCTCTCTACCTCCTGAGCCACATGAAAGAAGCCAGATTTTAAAATTTACAGATCCAGAACGAGCACAAGATGAACCATTTGGAAGCTTCTGGAAGATCTAACGGACGTTCCGGGCTCTGCCCCGGCACACAGCGAGGGAGGGGAGACATCACACATGAAAGTAGACGTGCACAAACACATGCACACTCAGCTACACACTCATAAGCACACACACATGGATGAGTCACAGTCAGGCTCAACCATGTACATAGCAACACACACACACACACACACACACACATCATAAACACACACTCACATGCAGGTGTTTTGTCTAACTCAAAACAACACCTTGCAGGACACAGGATGTACTTCATCATGTACTTCATAAGGTGTGATGATACACTGTGCCCCGTCTCTCTCAACCACTAGAAAGCAGTTCCTAAGCAGTTCCTAAGCCTCTCCATCCAGCTGCTAGTCAGTAATCCATTACACCGACATGGACATGCTCTTATTGTGAAGCTCTAAAAGCAGACTGCAGACTCTCTTTAGTCCCCCAGAAGTCTGAAGGGCAGTGCCTAGGAACCTTTGAGCAACCAGTGCCTACAGATTGTGCTTTTATCTCTCCGATAGCCGTTTTTGTGGGTTATTTTGCATTGGTTTTGCGTCATTGTAGATGATGTTGACTCTGTGACTCTATGAATGTTAATGTTTAATCACTCTCTTTGTTTGTTTGGTACGATCAGAGTCTAAGTGATACTAATAATAATAATAATAATAATCCTAATCATAATAATAGACCTAATAATAATAATAGTTTGAATGTTGATTAATAAGATTGGCAGCAGAGGACTACTGGGTTTGAAACAGTGGAACAAACAGGCGGTAAAAGAACTCGATGTCTCCCAGTGACTGCCTGGCGACGGTGTTTATGGGATCTCAGCCCTTTTATAACGTACAGTATATATCACCGCCGCTCAGAGCTGTTGTTTTTATGGTGCGGAGCGACCTTTGCTCCCATCTCACCACAGAAGACGACCGCCTGCTTACCTTCTGGAACATGCTGGAGTGTGTTTAAACTCCTTTGCATTTAGATTGAGATATAGGGCATTTAGCAGACCCTTTTTTCACCCAAAGTGACTTATAATACGTACATTTGTCAGAAGAAGAGAAACAACAATATATCGCTGTCGGTGCAGTAAGGATGTTCATAGAAACAAGTGTCAAGCACTAACAATCGTTAGGTTAACCCATTCCCTGTATACAACAAATCTAGCTAGGATAAGATGCTCCACAATGCTTATTACTATTTTTAAGTTTAAGGACATACAACATACAATAAGTGTGTAAGTGGGGTGTGGGGGGGTGGGGCGGGAAAGGGGGAGGCTATGCAGAGTCCAGGTAAACTCTGAACAAGTGAGTCTTGGGTCTTTTGCGGAAGCTACAGAAATCTACTCCTGCGTAGATCTCTGCTCTTCTCTTTGTGTTGATCTCAGATGTGTTAATATGTATGTGTTGTTTTATCGCTGTATCCCTCAGATGTCACAGTGAGGCACTTCACTGACACTAGTAAAAAACTGTCAAAATGGACACCCTCTGATAACACCTCACCACTCCGGACTCCAGTGGTTATTTTATCAGAAGCATAATGCAGTTGTTTTTTTTGCTCAGCCTCGCTGGTAAATTAATGTTAATAAATGTACTAAGTGCTTGATTACTAAATGTATACCTGCCTGGTTATTTGACTGTCAAATTATTTTGTTATTAGGCTAAAAACGATGGTAAAAGAAAATAGGACCACTTCTGTTCGCCTGTATTATTGTCCTCTTAAGGTGTCTCTAGTGATGTGTTTATCTGTTACCATTAAGCATTGATGTTCTCTCAGGTGTGTGTGTGTGTGTGGGGGGGGGGAGAGTCCAAAGTCCACCCAGGCCTCACCCAAATGAAGAAAGAAGATAACCCCCCTAATCCCAAAGCAAAGCATGAGTGTTCCCTTAAGCCTGGAGACACACTCTGGTGACCTGGGTTACTCCACAGTCAGTCACTGGCCTACTGGTGCAGCTGTTGTATGAACTCATGATGACTTCAGTCACTGTGACTTTATATTGTCCTACTGGAATAATATGAGAGATTAATGGTCAGTTTAAACGTAACATGTCCAACGTCCCCAAAATGAACACATGACATTACGCACATTACGCACAGCATGTTATTCATCGTAAGGACGCACGTTTCATTGGTGGGTGGTCAGAAACCCATCGATTCTAGTGCGAGTGTGTCACTCCTTTCCGCCCGCCTCCCTCTTTTCGTTTCACTGGTAAGCGGCCACTTTGCAGTTCATTGACGCACGGAAGACACCTCCTGCTTGGCACCAGCGCACCTTTTACGCGACGCGTTATGATCTCGGATTAGTGCTTTTCTATACAAAACAGACTTTTTATCAACTCGTCATAGAAAGTCGACTAGATGCTTGGATCCAATTGTCAAAGTATCTCCATTTTTTATTCTAACTGCTGATTTGGAGCGTATTCGTCTGTGAAACTTGGATTTCTTCTACGATCAGTGTTTTATACCATGTAGGAGCTCGATTGAGGATCGTCATGTTTAGAACACAGTGTTTACTGTACCTCGGAGTCCTGGTGGGGATGACGGCCGCCAGTGACAAGTTGCGTATGTGCATTAAGTCCAAGCGCGATGTCGTCATGAACGTCGTGCTGCTGGAGGACAGCACGCACGACTGGAGTTTGCGCTACGTGAAGGAGGCCGTGCAGGCCGCCATCGAGAAGGACTACAAGATCAACCAGGCCGAAGGTACGCACGACATACGATACGATACGCTTTTCTCACTCACTCACTCACACAAACACAAACACACGCGCACTCACTCACTCACACACACACACACACACGCACGCGCGCACACGCACGCACGCACGCACGCACGCACGCACACACACACACACACACACACACACACACACACACACACACAGCCTACACACTCTTACAAACACACTTGTTTTTTAATTAGCGATTAACAATACAGATTAGAAGCCAAGGACAATTATAACACGTTTTCCCAGCAAAACAGTTTCTGTCAGACATTTGGAGCCATAATGTTGTGTTTCATAATGTTGTTTTTTGTTGTGTTACTGTGTAACTTTATCTCAATTAAAAAAAGCTATAAAGACAGCTCAAATGGTAATACACACAGGTAGATATTTATAGACTTGATAATAACTAGGTAAACCAAGAAAGTTTAGGTTCTCAAAATAAAAGCCTCTGTGTTTGGAGTAAACCAGGTTCACAAAATAAAAGCCTCTGTGTTTTGAGTAAACCACTGTTATATACTTATAAGGTCTGTTATACTTATAAGCACAACCCACACATATAAATATAGTTATTAGCGCTAACCCTAGCCCTAAAACCTAACCCTAGACCTATCACCTAACCCTAGACCTAACACAAAACCCTGCAGTTTCTGGACGGTCTCTTGAGGCTTAAAAGCTGGTTTACTCAAAACACAGAGGCTTTCATTTTTTCAGACTGAAATCTCCTTATCCATTTGTGTCATATTTATTGAATATTGATTGATTGGGGGCGGAGGCGTGGCTCAGGCTGATTGGTGCAGGGTTAACGAGTTTGATCGTTATTCATTAATGCTCGTTGTCTCCCAGGTCTGTCCTTCAATCTGACCGCGACCTACACTGGCTTTGACACAGCCGCCTACAACCGGCCGGGCTGCGGCAGCAGCAGCTGTGAGGGGGTGGAGATCCTGAAGGACCTAAACGTAGGAGAACACACACACACATACACACACACACACACACACACACACACAGATATTGACAGTAGTGATTGATTGTGTATTGATTGGGAGTCTCATTGTGCAGAGAAAGAAACAGCTGGGCTGCATCATGCTGGGACCGTCCTGTACCTACGCCACGTACCAGCTGGTGGAGTAAGTACACACAAGCATGCACGCACTGACACACGTGTGCACGCACGCACACACGCACGCACGCACTCACTCTTCAACCAACTTAACCACACACACACACACACACACACATACACATACACACACATAGCTAGTTGAGTAGATAGAATAAACATCAGCACTGACCCACACACACACACACGTACACACACACATAAACACAGACACACACAAACAAAACACATAACTCCACACACCAATACTTGGTTGAGTCTGTGAGCTGACCTCCGACCCCCTGTGCCCCCCCCCCCCCCAGCGAGGAGGTGGGGTTGATCCTCAGCATCCCTATCATCTCTGCGGGGAGCTTCGGCTTGTCATGTGACTACAAGCCCAAGCTGACCCGCCTGCTGCCACCGGGGCGCAAGATCTCCGACTTCATGATCCACTTCCTGGCTGCAAAGGTCCCCAACGTCAAGCCCGCCTGGGACATCGCCTACGTCTACCGCAACGACAACGCCTCCGAGGAGTGCTTCTGGTGAGGGACACACCAGGGCCACACACACCAGGGCCACACACCAGGGCCACACACCAGGGACAGACACCAGGGACAGACACCAGGGCCACACACCAGGGCTACACACCAGGGACAGACACCAGGGACAGACACCAGGGACAGACACCAGGGCCACACACCAGGGCCACACACCAGGGCCACACACCAGGGACAGACACCAGGGACAGACACCAGGGCCACACACCAGGGACAGACACCAGGGCCACACACACCAGGGCCACACACCAGGGCCACACACCAGGGACTCACTGGACTCGAGGGGCGAGAACACGCTCTGTCCTCGGTAAAAGCCACATAGCCCCTTCCTTCTCTATCGAGGGTTAGTGGTTGGGGTTAGGGTCAGGGCTAGGGTTAGTGGTTGGGGTTAGGGTCAGGGCTAGGGTTAGTGGTTGGGGTTAGGGTCAGGGCTAGGGTTAGTGGTTGGGGTTAGGGTCAGGGCTAGGGTTAGTGGTTGGGGTTAGAGTCAGGTCTAGGGTTAGTGGTTGGGGTTAGAGTCAGGGCTAGAGTTAGTGGTTGGGGTCAGGGCTAGGGTTAGTGGTTGGGGTTAGAGTCAGGTCTAGGGTTAGTGGTTGGGGTTAGAGTCAGGGCTAGAGTTAGTGGTTGGGGTCAGGGCTAGGGTTAGTGGTTGGGGTTAGGGTCAGGGCTAGAGTTAGTGGTTGGGGTTAGAGTCAGGGCTAGAGTTAGTGGTTGGGGTCAGGGCTAGGGTTAGTGGTTGGGGTTAGGGTCAGGGCTAGAGTTAGTGGTTGGGGTCAGGGCTAGGGTTAGTGGTTGGGGTTAGAGTCAGGGCTAGAGTTAGTGGTTGGGGTCAGGGCTAGGGTTAGTGGTTGGGGTTAGGGTCAGGGCTAGGGTTAGTGGTTGGGGTTAGGGCTAGGGTTAGTGGTTGGGGTTAGGGTCAGGGCTAGGGTTAGTGGTTGGGGTTAGGGTCAGGGCTAGGGTTAGTGGTTGGGGTTAGAGTCAGGGCTAGAGTTAGTGGTTGGGGTCAGGGCTAGGGTTAGTGGTTGGGGTTAGGGTCAGGGCTAGGGTTAGTGGTTGGGGTTAGGGCTAGGGTTAGTGGTTGGGGTTAGGGTCAGGGCTAGGGTTAGTGGTTGGGGTTAGGGTCAGGGCTAGGGTTAGTGGTTGGGGTTAGGGTCAGGGCTAGGGTTAGTGGTTGGGGTTAGAGTCAGGTCTAGGGTTAGTGGTTGGGGTTAGAGCTAGGGTTAGTGTTAGTGGTTGGGGTTGGGGTTAGAGTCAGGGCTAGGGGGGTAGGGGTTAGGTGTTTTGCCCTATGGAGGGTTTAACGCGTGCTAACCTCTCTACTATCCCCCAGGTACATCAACGCGCTGGAGGCTCCCTCGGCCAGCTTCGCCAAGCAAACCACCCGCCTGATGCTGCGGGGGGAGACGGAACTCCACAAAGAGCTTGTGAAAAAGAAGAGAAAGAGCAACAGTACGCATCCCATAATACCAAGCGCCTAGCAACTGTTTGTTTGTTTGTTTGTTTGATGTCATCAGGGGTGTAGTGGACATATCGATAAAAACAATGTTCAGAACGTCAGTTTATTTATTTGTGAGATTCTGGACATAACGTAATGTATTTGTATGGGGAGAATGACTCAGACAGATTGCTAAAGTTTAAATACTATGCATAGCTTTGGTTGGATATTAAAATGTGAGTGGCAGCAGAGGAGGTGGAACTGTTGATAGTATATGTCTACATAGTATAGAAACTGTAGGAGCAGCAGCAGTTTACAAATTGTGAGCAGTGGGTGGCATCTGCTCACTGTTCCTCCTCTCTCTGTTCCTCCTCTCTGTCTCTCCTCTCCGTTTCTCGTCTCTCTGTTCCTCCTCTCTGTCTCTCCTTTCTGTCTCTCCTCTCTGTTCCTCCTCTCTGTCTCTCCTCTCTGTTCCTCCTCTCTGTCTCTCCTCTCTCTGTTTCTCCTCTATTTATCTCTCCTCTTTCTGACTCTGCTCTATATATAAAGGACAGATATCCTCTCTGTCTCTCCTCTCTCTGTCTCTCCTGTCTCTGTTCCTCCTCTCTGTCTCTCCTCTCTCTGTCTCTCCTCTGTTTATCGCTCCTCTCTCTGACTCTCCTCTATATATAAAGGACAGATATCCAATTTTGAATATTCTACAGCTTTGTTTTTCTAAAACCATACCTCTTAACCCTAGCAATTTTAAAGGGCTTCAACTCTAGTTTAGAAATGTAGGATGTTCTTAAACACAGTTTAAGTGTGTTCAGCCTCAACTACAGCCCTGGATGTCATGGTTGTACAGAGAGAGTTTTGATGAACATGTGAAAACATATTTTCAGGGTTATCGCTGTGCAACCCTGATTACACAGCTATATTATTCAAAACAAACGTACATATTTTTCTCTTCTAACATTATTATTATTAACAAACGTTTTTGCTGCTGTTTCATAGTGAAGGTTAAAATATAGTATAGATAGAACTACACTATGAGTATTCTGTTGATATTTTCATATTCACTTCCAGTTTTCATCATGTGCGGGACGATCAGCGACATTCCGTCGTTAAAGAGGTTGAAGTTTCATCAGGACATCGTATTCGTTCTCCTCGACATTTACAAGTGAGTAACTGGTATATTCCCAGTACACCCCAGCGGTGTGAGGATGGGACTCTTAAAAGGAAGTCCTGCTCAGGTGTTGATCACTAGGAGATACAAGATATGGTGATCACTAGGAGATAAAATGGCGATCTCTAAGTCTAAGAGATACAAGATATGGTGATCACTAGGAGATACAAGATATGGTGAGCAGTAGGAGATAAAAACTATGTTGATCACCAGAGACAACATTTTCAATGGTGAGAGAATTTTGTTTATTCACGTATCACAAAATTTCGGTCTGTAATATCAACTTTGTTTCCGTAAAAGTTGTCATCTGTCTGAGACTTGCATTCCCCAAGTAGGACTGATTTCCTTTGACAGCAGTTGAATATTTAACGCCTATGAAGCAGTACCCGTTTGTATTAGAGTATATCCAAGCATTATGGCTCCTGTTATGAGCCTCTAGTCTAGGGGATAGAGGGGTGGCATAAAGCTAACTCAAATAGCACAGACCCAGGGTTTCCCAAGTAAACAAAGGGTTTATTGGAACCACAAACATATCAAACCCGAAACAGGTCATATAAACTGTCAGGGTAAGCCTGAGCCAAAGTAATGAACATAAAAGACTTACCTTAAAACAAAACAATCTTTCAAACAGCTCAACAGAAATACAACGGGTAAGCCTAGCTCAACAGAAACAGGAAAGAATGGGGCACCAACTGAAAAAACACTCATCCCTCCCTGCTTCATACAGGAACGACCAAAGCTAAAATAAACCGTGATCAACACACAAGACCAAATATGGCAACAGGTGGTTTGTTTAGGCTTCGCCTTATGGGCTTGGCCCTTGCACGGGACAAGCCCATAATGACAAGACAAGCCTACATGAAATAGAACTAGTTATTATAACATATCTATCGACAAGGCTGATGACTCAAAACAAGTGACCCACGGCCAAGGTTGCAACAAACCGCTGTGCTAACCACAGTTAGAACAGCTAAGCTGACAGGCAGGATCATGAGAGTGCATGTGAGTGCATGTGAGGCTGCGAGAGCATGAGGCAGCATAATGTCCCCGTAGCCCTTTGAGGAGGCCTGTTGTGTCACCACAGTGTTGTCTCTCCGGTCTCCAGCCCCCAGTACTATGACAACACCACGGCCAGCGCGGGCATGGAGAATGTTCTGGTGGTGACACTGCCTCAGAGGAACTACAGCATGGACTCAGGGCTGCCCTACAACGACACGGTGAGAGAGACTCACCGTCTGTCTTCCTGTCTCTCTGTAGGACTGCATGTCGGTCTGTCTTGATTGACTGTTCCCTTATCCATCTGTCGTCCGCCTGTCTGTGTGTATGACTATCTGTCTGTCTGTCCGCCTGTCTGTGTGTCTGCAGTCAAATTTTCTGAATGTCCGACTGACTGTTCGCTTGTCTGTCTGTCCGCCTGTCTGTGTGTCTGACTATCTGTCTGTCTGTCTTTCTGCCTGTCTTTCTATTTGTTTCCCTGTCTCTAGGTCTGACTGCCTTGTCTGTCCATCCACCCGTATGTCTGTCTGCAGTCAAATTTTCTCTCAACAAATCAAACCCCTGAGCCCGGCTAGCAGCAGGAAACCTTGATAATGAGAGTGTGTTGTGGTGATAATGAGAGCGTGTTGTGGTGGATAATGAGAGCATGTTGTGTTGTGGTGATAATGGAGCGTGTTGTGTTGTGGTGATAATGGAGCGTGTTGTGTTGTGGTGATAATGAGAGCGTGTTGTGTTGTGGTGATAATGGAGCGTGTTGTGTTGTTGCGATAATGAGAGTGTGTTGTGGTGATAATGGAGCGTGTTGTGTTGTGGTGATAATGAGAGCGTGTTGTGTTGTGGTGATAATGGAGCGTGTTGTGTTGTTGCGATAATGAGAGTGTGTTGTGGTGATAATGAGAGCGTGTTGTTGCGATAATGAGAGTGTGTTGTGGTGGATAATGAGAGTATGTTGTGTTGTGGTGATAATGAGAGCGTGTTGTGGTGATAATGAGAGCATGTTGTGTTGTGGTGATAATGGAGCTTGTTGTGTTGTGGTGATAATGAGAGCGTGTTGTGGTGATAATGAGAGCGTGTTGTGTTGTGGTGGATAATGAGTGTGTTGTGTTGTGGTGATAATGGAGCGTGTTGTGGTGGATAATGAGAGCGTGTTCTGTTGTGGTGATAATGATGTCCCCCCTCCTCCAGATCAACGACTACATGGCGGGCTACCACAACGGGGCGCTGCTGTTCGGCCAGGTGGTCCGGGATTCCTTGCTGGGAACGGCCCGCGCCTCAAGCATCGGAGACAACCCCTTCGGAAACGTCACCTTCGACGGTACCTGTCTGTCTGTGTGTGTGTGTGTGTGTGTGTGTGTCTGTCTGTCTGTGTGTCGTCTGTCTGTATGTTTCTCTGTCTGTTTGTCTGTCTGTCTGTGTCTGTCTCTCTGGCTGCCTGTCTGTCTAGCTGTCTGTGTGTGTGTGTGGTGTGTGTGTGTGTGTATGTGTGTGTCTGTCTGTCTGTCTGTCTGTCTGTCTGTCTGTGTGTCATCTGTCTGTGTGTTTCTCTGTCTGTCTGTCTAGCTGACTCGCTGTCTGTCTGTCTGTCTCTCTGGCTGCCTGTGTGTCTGTGTGTCTGTCTATCTCTCTGGCTGCCTGTGTGTCTGTCTGTCTGTCTCTCTCTCAGTATCTCTGTCTATCTCTCAATCTCTCTGTCTGTCTCCCTGTCCGTCTGTCTATCTGTCTGTCTCTCGGTCCGTCTGTCTGTCTATCTGTCTGTCTGCAGGGTGGGGGGGACGCTACGTGCTCGATGAATACGGTGACCGGGACGCCAACTTCTCCGTCATCTACACATCCAAGAAAACCTGCAAGGTTCCCCTCTTGTCTCCTCCTCTTCTCCTCCTGTCTCCTCCTCTTCTCCTCCTGTCTCCTCCTGTCTCCTCCTCTCTCCTCCTGTCTCCTCTCTCCTCCTCTTCTCCTCCTGTCTCCTCCTCTCTCCTCCTGTCTCCTCCTCTCTCCTCCTGTCTCCTCCTCTCTCCTCCTCTCTCCTCCTGTCTCCTCCTGTCTCCTCCTGTTCTCCTGTTCTCCTCCTGTCTCCTCCTGTTCTCCTCCTCCTGTCGCCCCCTGTCTCCTCCTGTCTACTCCTCTTCTCCTTGTTTTGTTATAGTAGCACAATGACTTATTAGTAGAGTAAGAGTATCTGGGTTGAAATCTCTTGTTTTCAGTTAAAATTCCCAGAAAATTCCCTAAGCCTTTTTCATTCCTCTTCGACGGGTATGGCAGGGTTAGGGTTAGATCTGCTGGATAAGGGAGACAGGGGATTACTGATTAACAGAGGAAATCGCCCACCTTATAAACACTGGATATTTGTTGAGGACGGGGAAAGATCTCCTCTAGGCACAGCAGGAAAGGCCAAAACCTGACAGTTTCCCCTGAACTCTCCTTCCTGGTTCCAGTACCAAACTCTGCTGAGCTTCGACTCGTCCAGTAACAAAACCACCGTGGTGGACGCCAACCCCGACCTCACCTGGGAGGGAGGGACTCTTCCCAATGCTCAGCCAGCTCACGGTAAATCCAACTATTTACAACACAACCACCGTATGGGACTGTGGAATACATTCATAAAGCAGGCAGTGGTTTGACTTGACTGACTGTATTATTAACTAGTTAACTTTAACCTATATAGTCAGTATAAGGACAGTGAGAGATAGAATGAAGGGGTTTCCTTTCTTCTTTCTGGTCGCCATAAAGCCCTCCCCCTCTCCTCCTCTCAGGATGGGGTGAGACAGGTACAGAAAGGTTTACAGCTTAAGGGGTGAACTCAGAGTGAGCTGAGTGACTGTCTCCGGGGCAGCCAGTGAAAATGAGGGACACATGTGGATGTCACTCAGAATGTACTCCTTCTTTCACTCATTTGACACTTATTTCATTCATGTAGGCAAGATAATGCTTACACTTCCTTTAAACATACAGTACATTTCTCTACATTTCTTTGTGTGTGTGTGTGTGTGTGTGTGTGGTGTGTGTGTGTGTCTGTGTCTGGTTTCATTTGAACGCCTGTGTGTGTGTGTGTGTGTGTGTGTGTGTGTGTGTGTCTGTGTGTGTGTGTGTGTCTGTGTCTGTGTCTGTGTCTGTGTGTAGAGCTGGAACTGCAGGATATCATTGTGATCGTCCTGAGTGTAAGCGTTGTCGTGGTAACAGCCATCGCCTTCATCTTCTACAGGTAAACACACGTCAGCCTACATCAGCTGACATCTTTATTCCCCCATCCTTCAGGGTCAATACAGGTGTGTGTGTGTGTGTGTGTGTGTGTGTGTGTGTGTGTGTGTGTCATAGGCGTCAATTACGCTGGGGACGCTGGGGACGAGTACCCACCAGTTTTCGTTAAGATTAATTTTGTACCCACCACTTAAAAAGACAAAAAACTTGAGTTGAATTATTATGGATTATTACACGGCTCTTCTCAATGCTGTGGAATGCGCTGTTCACTTGCATGGTCCTTCCCGACTTCCAGGGGTGAATTATTTTTCGATAATTGACCGTTGCATATAATGACCGCCAGAGGTGTATAAAGTACTTAAAATAACTAAGTAAAAGTATAAGTACCATAACTGAAAATTACTTCGGTAAAAGTTAAAGTCTCCTAAAGGAAAATTACTTGAGTAAAAGTCTTAAAGTAGCTCACATTAAATGTACTTAAGTATCAAAAGTATCTTGTGAAAAAATATACTCAAGTATCAAAAGTAAAAGTACAAGTATTTTATAGTACGCATGAAAAGAAGCAAAACAACCCAAAATTATTCTCCCCTTGTTTTTTATTTAACTTTTTCAGGTGAATGAAATGTGGTATAGAACTTTTTTTTCTTTTCTTCCAAAAGTATCCCATTACAATTACATTAAAATCTAATCTAGTCAGAGTGGTTAGGATACTAATCCACATGTTTACTATCAGTCACATTTTCACCACTGCAGATAAAACATGGTTAGTATCACACAGCTCATACAAATATAAGAACTACCGGTATGTGTTGGTGTGGTCTTGATCTCTTCCCTAAACTCTTCCTTACGCACTGGGGTAAATGAGACAAAAAGGAAACGAAACCAGGGGGAAATGAAACAAAATCAGCTGAGTTTATGCCGTTGTTTGCCAGTCACAAGCTATTTCAGCTGAGCTCAGAAAGGATACACAGCAAAATAAAACTGTTTTGGTAAATAGCCTTGACCCAGATTAGCATTAGCATCTAGTCATGTTGTGCGTTCTTCTTACTACACATCCACGACCACGATACAAAAGGCTTAAATCGCCAGCCACGTATGTCAACTAAACTGAAACTAAACCGAAACTCGCTGTGCGTCTTCTGTGTCTTCTGTGTCGACATGCTCTGCGGCTGCCATGCTTGTAATGCTGCTCATCTCTGCCACCCCGCACATTTACCTTAAACTTCGCGAGAGCATTCCAGATAATTCTTTGATTATTTTAATTTGGAACGAGTAATGAGGTGGCGAATGTCAAGTAAAAGTAAAAGTCCTGATAAAAAAAAAACTTTGTAAACTACAAATCCTCAAAAAAAATACTTAAGTAGTGTAACGAAGTACATCTACTTCGTTACTATACACCTGACCGCTGTCAAGGAAAGTGGCTCTGATTCACGTCTCTCGTATCACTCCACAAGTAGTCCAGTAACTTATCAACTCCAGCGTATTTGGTTGCTAAGCAACGTCAACGTCTTTGGAGGACTATTTCTCTGCTGATCAACACTACGAATGCTGGTAACAAATGAATTGTAAAAAGACACACCGTGTGAAGTTATTTTTTCATTTTGGCAAGTAGCCGTGTAATTAGCGGGATAATGTATAGAACGTCGCTGGTCATTATCTAGAACAAGCCCCTTCAGGGCAACACACCTTCGCTTCGCACGGTGTCCGGGCTTATTTCCCTGATAATGACCAGCGTTCCATACATTATCCCTTACTTATTTTTGTATGAGCTGTCAGCCTGGCTTGGACAATGAATGAGGTATTAATACCAATACTCTTTGGCTGGGATGCAATGATGAGGCATCAGACAATCAAGTCTTTTTAGCCTGAATACAATACCAGGTAAAAAGCACCAGAGCAGGTTGGTAGTACCATGAACAGTATCAGAGCGATAACCTGTAGAACTTAATGGATGTGGTAGGCTACACTATGGGAGGCATCTGCAGACCACTGCCACATAAATAAAGGTAAAATGCGATATTTATTGCTTAATTTGCTGGTGCTGTGGTGAGGTGTTTTGTGTTTTTTTGCACTCAAGTGGTCGGCTGTTTCAACTCTTGCAATTGATGTTAGCCATAGCCACCAAGTAGCCTAACTTATCCACGGTTTGCGTGGATAAGTGTTGGGTATAGTGGAGATGACGATAGTGGAGTAATTAGTGGAATAATTGTGGTGGGGAGTGCATGAGTTTTGGTCAGAATGCCTGATGTAGATTGGATGGATGCGTGTTGTGAATTGAGAACAGCCAGCTCATGATGTAATACAGCATTCAGCTGTGCAACAAATATTTTTTGCTTTTTCAATCTTTTTCGACATTTGTAGTGCTGTGTGTAGCCACACGTTTGCCCCTTCACAACTTAAACACGTAGTTAATTTCCTTTCCCAGCTTAGTCATGTCATGTCACGTTGTCAACATGGGTACATGGAGCACAACATAGTGGGTCATAGCCTATGTCCAATGCTTTTTGGAAACGCTTTCTTCATAAAACATGTCAGACATCAGTTTTTTGTATGCATTTTATTCATTAGTAAGCTACATGGGTATGCCATCTTTCAGAACCTTTCATTACCTGCATTAAAGAGAAAAAAAATATTGCATCCTCATTGTACCCAGCACTCTGAAAATGCACTTTCAAATGCGTCTCTGTCCCCAGCACATTTCAAACCAAACTGACGCCCATGGTGTGTGTACACGTGTGGGTTAATTTCCCCTGTGTGTGTTTACCTGACATCAGACAGAACAGAAAAGAGCGTAAGAACCAGAAGAGGTGGTCCCACATCAACCCCGACCTGATTGCACCGCTAGATGAGAAGGAGGTGACCTTGACGGTGAGGAGGGAGAGGGAGCTTTCAGATTACATTAATTTGTTAATTGTATTTCATTAAATTCATTAATTTCAATTAAAATGTTATTTCATTAAGGGATAACATTCAATTAGGATATTGTAATTCTAGATTGGTGAATAAATTATGATGATTGTTGTGAGATAATCTGAGTCAAATATAGAAGTAAAAAAAAAAAAAAAAAGTAAGGACGACCACAATGTCTGAGTCACTTTGTTCATTGATGGATAAAAGTGCTGCCGTTGTATGTTGAACTCCCGAGTCAATGTGTGTTGTGTGTGTGTGTGTGTGTGTGTGTGTGTGTGTGTGTGTGTGTGTGTGTGTTTGTGTGTATGTGTGTGTGTGTGTGTCTGCGCGTGCTTGTGCGTGTTTTACAGATCGATGACAAAAGAAAGAGCAGCACGTATCAAATCAACCGGGGCCGTTATGACAAAAAGGTACAAATATACATCCTACATAAAATAATTCATAATACAGAGTATATTGTAGAGCAACTTTTATTGAAACCTGCATAATGTCTTACTATCCTAACTATTAAAATAACTTCAAACCGTTCATAAGATATTTGAGTGTTTAAAGAATGAAACCCCTCCGCCTGATCGACGCTGGGGTTTCAGTTGGTCTGAGGAGATAGAGGCTGAAGAAACCTGATGAGTAGACTGACAGGTTTCCGGCCCAATCTGGGAACCCTGCAGCGTGCTGCAGAAAGAGAGGAGAAAGAAAGAGAGGAAACGTACTTCAGAAAGAGAGGATGGAGGAGTCTTATGTGTGAAAGAGGAAAGAGGGATGGAGAGAGGGATGGAGAGAGGGAGAATAGAGGGATGAAGAGAGGGATGGATAGAGGGAGAGTACACATTCCCGTGCTGCAGCCAGGATTGCCAGATTGGGCGGGAAATCAGGCCCAATCTGGCAACACTAGTCGCATAGTGCAGGTGGAAATAGAAGCCAAAGTAACGGAAA
Source organism: Micromesistius poutassou (assembly GCF_964030765.1). Lineage (NCBI taxonomy): Eukaryota > Metazoa > Chordata > Actinopteri > Gadiformes > Gadidae > Micromesistius > Micromesistius poutassou. The sequence goes on along the minus strand of NC_140271.1, from coordinate 12,894,781 downwards.
AAGTACTCCGAACAGACTGATCATGTTGACTTTGTGTGGACGTCTTTATTCTAGGGTTAGAGTGTTATGGATTAATTAGTGTGGACGGCATCATTAGGATTCATTTGCTCGGATTCGTTGATTGTGACTTTGTTGTTCTGTTCTCCAGCCGGTGATCCTGAAGCAACTAATACACACAGACGGGAACTTCAGTGACGACCAGAGGATCGAGCTGAACACCGTAAGACAACTTTCAGCCTGTTTCCAGTTTCAACCTTTTCAACTCGGTTTTGACCTGTTTGAATCGGTTTCAACCTCTTTTAACCTGTTTAACTCAGTTTGCCGTCTAGTTTACAGTTTATTCTTCTTCAAACTCTTGTTGGTGTGGCATTTAATAGGTTGATGTCTCGCTGCTTCAGTTGACTTATAAAATAGAAACCGCCATCCCGTGTGTCCAAAGGAGATCATCATCTGCCGCCCATGTTTTTGCGTGGCATGTCACGTTCCTGTTGTCTGTTGTGACTTCCTGTGTGTCACCAGGGACAGGTCGGTGGAGCGCTGTGTCTGGCTGTCTGTGTGGGAGTCTCTCATGTCTAGTGTTGTGATATAACAGTGTTGGCCAATCCCTTATCTCACAATGGCTCTCTTCACGGCACTCCATCTGACCTTTGACCTCGTATATATGACCGTTTGTACTTAATAACGTAAAGCCATCGCTTTATTAAGACAGTTGACAGATTATGAGTCAGTAAGCTATCTATCTAAAGGATCACTGTCATCGGATCTGCTTCAAACTGGTCTGCTGCATCAACTCTGATTCAGAATTATTTGGGAAAGGAAACATATTAAGATATTTCTGGTATTTTTGGAGTAGATGTAGCAGAGCAGGTATGAAGCAGTACAGAGTACTCACTAGTACTCATAGAGTACTCACTCACTACTAAGTATTCAGTACTAAGGAAAAAGCCTATTGTGACAGTACCCCTTTAATGACATGTATCTCAACTCACTGTAAGTTATAATTGTATCGTAAATGAGAAAATAGAACATAGTATCCGTTGATCGCACTTATAGCGCTCTTATTGTATGTTTTGTATCATCTGCCGCCCATGTTTGAAGTACTTCCTTGCACTTCAAAATAGTACTTAGCATTGTGTAGCATCTTATCCTAGCTATCTTAGTTGTATACAGGAATGGGTTAACCTAGCGATTATTAGTGCTTGGTTCTATGAACATCCTTACTGTACCGACAGAGATATATTGTTGTTTCCGTTTCTTCTGACAAATGTACTTATTGTAAGTCTTTTTGGATAAAAGCGTCTGCTGAATGCCCTAAATGTCAAAATGTCTAATGTTGATCTGTATCCACCAGTTGCTGGGTATCGACTACTACAACCTGGCCAAGTTCTACGGCACTGTCAAGTACGAGTGGGGCGTGTTTGGGGTGTTTGAGCTGTGTGAGCGGGGGTCCCTCAGGGTGAGTGAACCTCTGCTCACCTCCAGTACGACCTCAGCTGTCTCACACCTTCATCCATACCGTTATGATCAGCCTGTATCACACACACCTTCATCCATACCGTTATGACCAGCCTGTCTCACACACATCTTCATCTGAGCGCATTATGAACATCCAGTTTCACCCATCTTCATCTGAGTCCATTATGAACAAGCCTGTCTCACAGCCATCTTTATCCAAACCATTATGATCTCACCTGTCTCACACACACCTTCATCTGACTACATTATGACCAGCCTGTCGCACACACACCTTCAACTGAGTCTATTATGAACAGCCTGTCTCACACACACCTTCATCTGAACCATTATGAACCAGCCTGTCTTACACCCATCATAATGCCACACATCCACACAGATGTAGATCCAAGATTGAAATTATATTTATTTCATTCTATCCTTTCCAACAATTTGTAAATGTAAAAGCAACAACTTACAGTAATACCCCAAGAATTATCTTAACTTACCTTATCTTAGAATCACAGTCACACTGTAAATCCGATATGCTCTGCATTTCATAATGACGTTGTTAATGATGAAGTAACTAAGCATGAAAACCAGTTAAAAGCGATCTCCTTATTTCCTTCCAGCATGTCCTCAACGACCTCATCTCCTACCCTGACGAGGCGTTCATGGACATGGAGTTCAAGATCTCCGTGATGTACGACATCGCTAAGGTGTTCACATCCTCCTCCTCCTGTTGTTTCCTCTTTCTGAACGTTTTTCAAACCATGTGAATCCCAAAAGATGGCTGAGTGAACATGTTTAACTAAGAACAACAACGACGACAGGGTACTTGACATGTTAGGTAACTTAGCATGTTAAGTAGCCTAGCTTAATATGCTCGGATACTAGCATATTATGGTAGTAGTATGCTAGTAAGTACCCTAGTACTAGCATACTAGGGTACTTAGCATGTTAGATTACTTAGAATGTTAAGTAGCCTAGTATAGTATGGCAATTCAAATATTAGGATACAAGTATTGGGGTATTCCGCCTACAGGTTAAATAAAGGTCCCAAAACATCACACCTCGCCCAATGTGGAGGTGTCCTTCTGACCCCCTGTCTGTGCTGCAGGGCATGTCCTACCTCCACTCCAGCAGCATTGAGAGCCACGGACGCCTCAAGTCCACCAACTGCGTGGTGGACAACCGCATGGTGGTGAAGATCACCGACTTCGGCTGCCACACCATCCTGAGCCCTGCTCTCGGTAAGACCACCCCGAACCCCCGTGGTCTCTCCCTACTACTCCTCCTTTGCTTCTTCCTCCTCCTCTTCCTCCTCCTCCTCCTCCTCTTGCTCTTCAACTTCCTCCTTTTCCTCCTCCTCGTCATTATCCTCCTACACCCCCTCTTCCTCCTCATAATGTTTTTCCTCTTCCTTCTCTTCATGCCCATACTATTTCTCCTCCTACTCCTCCTCCTCCTCATTCTACTCCTCCTGCTCCTCCTCCTCCTCCTGCTCCACCTCTTCCTCTTGCTCCTCCTCTTCTTATCCTTATACCCATACTCTTTCTCCTCCTCCTGCTCCTCCTCTTCCTTCTCCTCATACCCATACTCTTTCTCTTTCTCCTCCTGCTCCTCCCGCTCCTCCTGCTCCTCCTCCTCCAGACCTGTGGACCTCCCCGGAGCACCTCCGTGGGGGAGGAGTCTCTCAGAGAGGAGACATCTACAGCTACTCCATCATCGCTCACGAGATCGTGCTGCGGAGGCCCACCTTCTACACGGCCAGCTGCTCGGAGCGCGCAGGTAGGCCAGGAGGAGGGTGAGGTGTGGGGGCTGCAGTGTTGAGGGTGATCCACGGTAGAACGTTTCAGACGTTTGAACACTTGTGTGCGCCCTTGAAAAAGGGTAGGGAATTGAGAATTAGATACAGTATATTATTGTTATTGTATCTGAGCCTCATAGCATAGTTGCCTAAGTCATATTTTAAGGTTCATCTTGTAATTAGCGTCAGAAATGCAGAAAATATACATAGGCAGATAGTGATTATGGAATGTAAGAGCACTCTGATTGGCTGAGGATGTAGCCAATGAGGCAGAGTGAATCAGCAGCATTAGGAGAGTAGAGTTAGATATCTCAACTTTGTCAAAATATGACTTATTAATAATATGGCAATTATGCTGTGAAGTTAACGATATGTAGCTTTGCTAAACGGTAGAAAAATCTGGATAGATGTTTGAGATGCTGCTCAAAGTTGAGTACCTCAGTTACAATGTCTACCTTTGGATTGTAACATTCTGATGCATAAGATGAATAGTAAATGACCTAACTGGGCAAATACAAAATGTCCAGTTACATCAACAAAGCGTGCGTGCGTACAGCATACTGAGTGGTAGATAAGGTGAGCGACTCAGAGAATGAGGAACTTTCTTATGCTTTGTTGTGTAACTCAAGTCCAGTTCATAGTTATATTACATGCATAGGGTGTGATTTGCTCATGGCAAGGTGTATCCGCCTACCTGCTTGCCATTGGCCACCAACTCAAACAAGGGGTGGATGACTTCTGCCATAAACCTCTCTTATTAGCTGACACTGAATAATGAGTGTTGATGATAAAGTCTCTGTTGTGTGTGTGATTACAATGCACAAACATTTTTCTTCATAAGAACGTCAATAGGTGATGGTATAGTGATGCAACAGTGCATCCTACTGGCCACTGAATGTAATCGCAAGGCATGTATTGTTTCAGTGAAAAAACCCTTACTCTAAAATGTCAAACACTTTTTATGGGCCCTTAACCTTAAACCTTAACCCATAATCCTCACCACTACCCCTATTCCTATCTTCTAACCACTAACCCCCAACCCCTAATTCCAAACCATTAACCGCTAGCCTCTATCCCCTAACCCATAACTCCTAACCACTGAACTCTAAACCCTTACCCTCTGACCCTCTAACCCCTGCTGTGTTTCAGAGAAGCTGCACCGGGTTCAGTACCCTGACGGCCAGAACCTCTTCAGACCGGACCTCAACTTCCAGACGGCCACCGAGACGGAGACGGAGGTGGAGGTGAGGATAACTCTTCTTCAATGGTTCTATGGTATCAGACCTTCTCAGATGGTCTTCATCACTTGACGTTCAAATCCAAAACTCCATTTTGATTTGTTGGTGTTTAATGTCCTCGTGTGCGTACGTGTGTGTGTGTGTGTGTGTGTGTGTGTGTGTGTGTGTGTGTGTGTGTGAATACAGTTGTTCACACTGATTAGAAACTGCTGGGATGAGGACCCGGAACGCAGGCCAGACTTCAAGAAGATTGAGGGAACTCTGGGTAAGATCTTCAGGTACGTCACAAACACCAAATGCACTACATTGCAAATGCACCACATTTATTACCCCCTTCAAATGTAGACAGAAAGATTGTCTCTGATTGGCTTAGGATACAGCCAATGAGGCGCAGTGAATCAGCAGCGTTAGGAGAGTAGCGTTATCTTAGATCGTCGTTTTGCTCCAGAATCCCTGTTTGTCGGCTTGGTGGTTGAGACCCCTGACCCCAGTCCGGAGGCGTGTCCCGCTCACTTTCTCTCGTTCTCCCCTTGGCAGTAACCTCCACAACCAGGTGAGCGAGACCTACATGGACAACCTGATCCGCCGGCTGCAGATGTACTCCAAGAACCTGGAGCACCTGGTGGAGGAGCGCACCTCGCTGTACAAGGCGGAGCGGGACCGCGCAGACCGCCTCAACTTCATGCTGCTGCCGGGGTACGCTGCCGGCTGCTGAGGGATGCTGGGGGCTGCTGGCCCCCCAGAGAGACACACCCCCACACACACACTGAGACGGACGTGGAGACCACTCCGCTTGCTCTGCTGGGAGGATTGTCTTTATCTTACTAAGTTGATGAGTTAACCCTGTGTACTTTATACGTACATGCTATGTTATTCGAATCTTCCGAAGGCCGTTATTTTCACTCTACCTCTTTCACCAACACTACCAGCTAGTGGTGGAGGGGATAATAACATGGGTGACCCATGTTATTATCCCCTCCCCCACCTCTACCTCCACCATCACCAACATTATCATCTCCCCAACATCCACCCCCACCATTACCAGCATCAATGCTGCCCCTATCCCCATCATCACATCCTCCACCACCACCACCACCTCCATCACCACCACCACTACCACCACCACCACCACCACAAACATTATCATTACACAGACATCCATCACCACCACCACCTCCTCCATCACCACCACTACCACCTCCTCCATCACCACCACTGCCATCAACTACCACCTCCTCCATCTCCACCACTACCACCTCCACCCAATCATAACCCTAACCTCCACCCCCTCCCCCAGGCCGGTGGTGCGCTCGCTGAAGGAGAAGGGCTGTGTGGAGCCGGAGCTGTTTGAGGAGGTGACGGTGTACTTCAGTGACATTGTGGGCTTCACCACCCTCTGCCACTACAGCACGCCCATGGAGGTGGTGGACATGCTCAACGACATCTACAAGAACTTTGACAGCATCCTGGACCACCACGACGTCTACAAGGTACCGATGCTAATGCTAGCTTCACTAGCTCAGCGCTAACGTGCGAACAAAAGCATTTGAATAAGGTTCAAAATGTTTGTAAGGGTCTAATCTAAAGGTATTTCCTGTAGCTGTTGGGAAGTGTTTTGCTTGGGATCTTTCCGTGTGGGGAGACTTAGACATGTAGGAATGAATGGATAGAAACGTGTCGACAACTGAAAAAGCATGAGGGGGCGGGGGTGAAAAAGGTACTGCTGCTCTTGTGAGTTTGCTGCCTTCTAATGTTTAAGAGACCAACCAACAACTAGCTTTTAATCTCGATTTCTATTAGGATAGGCTAGCATGCTTGCTATAGAGGAAGCAATTCTTGGCAATATCGCAATATTGTGTAATATGTTTTAAACATTTTAAGGAAGCGTTTAAAGGTCTCTCAGTTTATGAGCCTGTATCTACAAGATAAACCTCCATTAGGGTAGCAAACAGGGAGCGTGATTTATGTTCGCCTTAACCACACTCCCCCCCCCCAGGTGGAGACCATCGGCGACGCCTACATGGTGGCGTCCGGGCTGCCGCGGCGCAACGGGAACCGCCACGCCGTGGACATCGCCCACATGGCACTGGACATCCTGGCCTTCGTGGGGACCTTCCAGCTGCAGCACCTCCCGGGGATCCCCCTGTGGATCCGCATTGGGGTGCACTCAGGTAGGGACCGCCCCCTAATGACCCACTGATGACCCCCTGATGACACCTGATGATATTCTAATTACCCTCTCACAACTCTCATTACCCTCTCACAACCTTATTGTTACCCTCTCACAACCTTCTCAATAACCCCCTCACAACCTTCTCATTACCCTCTCACAGCCTCTCATAACCCTCTCACAACCTCTCGTAACCCTCTCGTTATCTTCTCTTATCACCGTCTCATCACCGTCTTATCACCATGACGACCAGGTGTGAAACGCTTTATGATTTGTTTTGTGTGGACTAGGGTTGGGTGATGTCCCCTAAATTGGCAGGTGGCGATGTTTACAGTAAAACATCACGATGGACGATGACATCGTCGTCGGGGGGGGGGGGGGGTTGAAACAATGGCGTTGGTTGATAAAAGGGTAGGCCTACTACTTCGCTTTTATGGCATTTTTTTGGATTTAGAGACCTGATGAGAGTGGACAGCCAAGGGACACGACTGACGTTGTGTGCAAGATCTGCTCATGTGTGATACGCGCAATAGACGGGCAGACGACCGATCTACATGACCACTTTATGCACCTCGCAGAAGTTAATAGAAATGATGATAAACAAAATATCACAGAGCATAGAGGGGGGGGGGGGGTGGCGAACACGATTGTTGACGGGGGAGGGGGGGGCGAACGAGATTGTTGACGGGGGGGGTGAACGCGATTCTCGTCTGGGGGGGGGGGGGGGGGGGGGCGAACGCTGGCCAATCGGGTTCCAGGGGTGGCCAGTGCCACCCCGGCCACCCCTCTGGCTCCGCCACTGGTGATCCGCGCAAAAGACGGGGCGACAACCAATCTACATGACAACTGTTGAAGTTAATAGAAATGATGATAAACAAAATATCACAGAGCATATAGCAGGATTGTGAACGTTTACAATGTCTCATGTCAATCTACAATCTGCAAAATGTGTCTGCGTTGGCCGACTTTTTTTAGTTATATTATATTTAGGATATTGATGCTGCGTGCCTCCTATTTGCAACAGAATTTGTTTAAGATATAAAACCATTTAATTTAACACACATGCACTAAAACATATTTTAGTTTTTAAATAAATATTTGGAAACCAAAATTCATGTATTTCGCAGTGTGCCTCTCTGGCATTGAGCGGGTCTAAAGGATCGCACTCTGCACAACCCAGTCAGTAAAAAAGTGAACGTCTCGGTCACGTACGCCTCCGTAGTCAACGCTGTCCAAGCATCGGTGGTGATGGCAACTTTCTCCGTTAAGGACAGGATCTCACGGAGCGAGGCTGCTGCTTCGCTGTACATTTTCTCCAATCATAGTTTGGCGACATGGCACTGTGTAATCTGCCTCAAGAAATGCAATCAAATTGCGGTAGTCACGTCGCTGGCATAGGCCACCGTATTTAAAATAGCATGCATATGCATTAGTTATATTCTTAATTTAATTTACAGAGCAATCCCTGCAAAGTTTCTAGGTTAACTATAGAAGAGACTAGGAGGATTAGTGTGTGTCTGACGGGGGGGGGGGGCATCACGATGGTGGCTCTCCATCGTGATGTCGGTCAGCCGTCACGATGGATGATGACATCGTCCATCGGCGTGGACAATAAGTGGACATGTCAAGTTATCCTTATTAATTGTCCCTCTATGTTGTCTACCTGTCTGTCTGTCTGTCTGTCTATCCGTCTGCCCGTCTGTCCGTCTGCCCGTCTGTCTGTCTGTCTGTCTGCTTGTCTGTCCGCAGGCCCCTGTGCAGCTGGAGTGGTGGGGAAAAAGATGCCGCGCTACTGCCTTTTTGGGGACACGGTGAACACGGCCTCACGCATGGAGTCCACAGGCCTGCGTACGACACACACACATACACATACACATAACATCCACAGGCATACACATGTCTTGCACATACACACGGGAAAGCATAACATGCAACCAGCATGCTTTGTGTCAGATTGACATATTTCCTGTTAGAGTGCCATACTTTCTGTCAGAGTGACCTTCTTCCTGTCTCCGTCCAGCCCTCAGGATCCACGTGAGCGAATCCACCATCAACATCCTGCAGAGGACAGACTGCAAGTTTGAGTACGAGAAGAGAGGAGAGACCTTCCTGAAGGTAGGACACCCAACGGTCATCCATTCATCATGTCACCGGGGATGGGGAGTGTAGCGGTAAAGGTGCATTCACACCAAAGACGACACAACCACTTCTCTCAAGTTGAAATATTTTTACTTTCCCGCAAATTTCGCTTGATGCTTGGTCATGACAGACTATTAGTGTTCACTTCCTGAAGTCCAGAGTGAACCGCAGCATGGAGGAGAAATGGATTGTTGCGGCTTGCGGACTCCCGGAGCTCTATATCTTTATAATATAATATGTAATATCACGGCAAAAAGCTGTGTGCACCTCCGGATGATATGAATCCCAAACGACTGTGTTGGGTTCTCTCTCTCTGGTACTTCCACAACAAGTAAAGACTCGTAGTGGTGGTTATCTCGTCCATGGTGGAGAAGGAATTGGCGGAAAGAAACGTTGGCGTTCAGAGGAGGTGAACTCTTCCAATATTCTTCAAACCACTCGGGAGAATGTTTTGAAGTTTGTTTGATCAAACTTGTCCCCGACATCCCCCGATGTCCCTGAGCAAAGAGCTATCCCCTCCCTGCTCCCATGTATCCAAATGGAATCCATGCCATGATCTCCATCCCTCCTCCTCCACAGGGCAAAGGCAACGAGATGACCTACTGGCTGACGGGCGTGACCGGAGGGGAGTACGACCTGCCCACCCCCCCCACTGCGTGAGTACCCTCCCCCCCACACACACTCGCCGGGACGGGATCAGGACCTAAGATAAGAGAGAGCACATCGGCCCTCATATTCGTAGCATGACAAAAGCAAGACACTACAAATATTGTTTTGATGTACTTTTTGAAAAACTTCCACTCAATAAAAGTCCTGTCATGAAGTGACAGGAGTGCAGTTGCTGTATTTTTATGAGTTGATTATTTCATATTCTATTTGAGCGTGTTTCCCTCCTCTCTGCTCGGTGCTCTGGGCTCACCCCCCGGGTTCTGCTCTACTTTCAGGGAGAACTTCCAGCGGCTGCAACAGGACCTGGCGGAGATGATCGTGAGCAGCCTGGAGAGCCGCAGTGCGGGCAGCGGGCCGCTGGAGAAGAGGAAGACCCTGTCCACCAGAGTGCGGCGCCGCGAGACCACCGGCAGCCTGCCCAGCGACGGCCTGCCTGCCTACTTCGACCTGGCCGTCACCGACGACCCCAGCACCTACCTGTGACCCCCGTACACACACACACACACACACACAGATACACAACCCCAGCACCCACCTACTGCAAGACATGTTTCGTACTCACATACTGCCTTAATGACTTTAAAGTCCACACATGTGTTGTTAGCGTGGATTAACTCTGTTGACTCACTAATCACACTAAAGTCACTCAACACTAAGGACGGGTATTGACTGCGTTATGGAGGGCCAGTAAAAGGGTCCCAACAGATCCTCAATACCTCAGTGTAGATAACCTAAAGGACTTGATACTAAACCTCATCTACACACGCCGTCGACAGGGGAATATTTATGCAATACTTGTGTTAAATAATGTTTACTGTGTAAATATGTTTAGGTGTAGAGAGGGTCATACTCTGGTATTGGTTCCTTGTGCTGTTAATTGATATATATTAAGTATGTTTATATTGATGTAACTATTGGTGATGTATTGATGACCGGAGAATATTTCTCTTTAAAGGATCTCTTCCAGAATGTCCACGTGTATCTCCGTTTGTGTTGTGTCTGCAATGTCATGTTTGGAGCCGATTTGTCATGATGTCATGTTTATTTTGTATTTAGAGAAAGAATTAAATAGTTTATGCATATTCCAAAGTTACACGCATATCTTTGAGTTTGTCAAAGCGAAGCCTCCATAAGTGCACTTAGAATCTGAGTGGACTTAAAATGGTTGTTCACTGTAAGGCTGCTTATCTTAAACAGCCCGGCATTTGAATACTAATCTTAAGAAATCCATTCAATCTTTTCACTGTGGAGCTGCTCTGAGCTTCCACTGGCAGCCATGACGTTGCAGCATTCATGTTATACCACAGCATTGTTCAATTCCGGAATTTAATCAATGCGATTTTAATTCAAGATCAACAACAATGGTCAAATACAGCGATCGACAAGAAACAATATGCTCCAAGTGCAGCAGAACAATATTCTCATTTCAGCTGATTAAGTCGATAAAAAAGCAATGGCGTTACAGTTGGAAATAACTAGTATCTAATCATTGTTGGTAAATGTTGAAGCAGAATAAACCACTGATCCTGGTCTCTACTGTAGTTCAGTGGTCCCTTAAATTCAATACTGGGCTGTACTGGTCTCTACTGTTGTACAGTGGTCTCTTAAAGTCTATACTGGGCTGTACTGGTCTCTGCCAGTTTTGGCGGTCACCAGGGTGGTGTCTCCCAGCTCGGTGGCAGGAAGTGGTACGCGGTGCTTCCTGCCCGTGGCACCGGTCTCCCCTACCCAGGTCACCCGGGGACTCAGCCTGGCCACGCAGGAAGTGATGTCATTCACGTGCACGCCATCAAAGTGAGGGCCGGAGGGTTCCGGGACTTTCCGAAGGGGCTCTGCCGGGTAAGACCCCGGGACCAGGGGCTGGTGGACCCCAGGCAGGGGGTCTGTCTGGTCTGTGTGTTGGAGGGCCGGCGGAGGGGCCCCTGTAGAACCAAGGAGTGGTTTCATTAGTCTGGTGACACTCCCACACACAAACAGTTACAGAACATCACCACACACACACACACACACACACACACACACACACACACACACACACACACACACACACACACACACACACACACACACACACACACACACACACACACACACACACACACACACACCTACCTACAGAACATCACCACACGCCAACACTAGAATAGACGGAGCCTCCCTTGGGGGCATGAGAGGAGAGGAGACAACAGAGGAGAGAAGGAGAGGATACAAGAGAGGAGACAACAGAGGAGAGAAGAGAGAAGAGAGGAGAGGAGAGAAGGAGAGGAGGAGAGAAAACATGACCGGGGAGGAGACAGGAGAGTTTAACTTACAGTTGTTACAGTTACGGTGTTGTCTGTAGATGAGGAACCAGAGCACCAGTGCCAGGATGGAGCCGGTGGCCACCACCGCCACCGCGGCCCACAGGTAGGGGCCCGCCGTGGGGCCGGTGGGGATCCAGGGAGCCGTCAACACACCGGACGTTACTGTGGGAGCTGGAGGTGGGGGAGAGGGAGGAGAGGGAGGGGGGGAGGAGAGAGGGAGAGGGGCAGGAGAGGAGAGGGAGAGGGGGGAGGAGAGGGAGAGGGGGGAGGAGAGGTAGACGTTACTGTGGGAGCTGGAGGGGGGAGAGAGGGAGGAGAGGGAGAGGGAGGGGGGGAGGAGAGAGGGGGAGGAGAGGAGAGGGGGAGGAGAGGGAGAGGGGGGAGGAGAGGAGGCGGGGAGGAGAGGAGAGGGGAGAGGGGGGTGGAGAGGAAGAGGGGAGGGGGGGAGAGGGCAGAAGAGAAGAGAGGACAGGGGAAGGGAGAAGAGGAGGGGAGGTGAGAGGAGTGAGGGGGAGAAAGGAGAGGAAAGGAGGTAAGGGGAGAGGAAATAGGAGAGAAGAGGAGGAGAAGAAAGGACAGAGGGTGGGGAGGAGAGGGGAAGAGAAGTAAAGAACCAGAACGGCAAACAGGTTTTTGCAACATTTTCTAAACCTTAGTTGTGTAGTAAAAAAAAAAAAAGTAACGCCTCCAACTTCAGACGATCATATAAGAAAAACTAAATTATAGATTGTAACTTGAAATCAAATCAACATTTTCAGGAAAACCTTCTTCTGTGACAATCAAAGAAATGCAAGTCCAAAACTGTTTTATACGAGAGCTATCTCTATAACTTTATAGATGAGTTCTAGAAGGGAACAAAGGAAGTATTTCAAACCATAGGTCGGCTCGGCAGCGGTTGGCTCGGCAGCAGTTGGCTCGGCAGCAGTTGGCTCGACAGCGGGCGGTCGTGGGGGTCTGGGTTGACGTTGAGGGTCTTTCTGTCTGACCCAAGCACAGGAGTCCAGGAATTTATTCCATATCTTGCCGGCAGGACACACTCCTTTGGACATGGCGAAGGGCCGAGGGGGGAGAAGGGCGAACGATGCCCTCGCTGCTGGTGGAGAAAACAGTCTGTTGTGTGGAGAACGACAGCAATACACGACAGAGAGAGAGAGGGAGAGACGTAGGGAAAGAAATAGAATGACAAGTAGCGTCAGTAAGTAGCGTAGTGAGACTAAGAGTGAGACACTATGCCCCAAAACAAGGTTCAGTTCCTCTTTATTCAAGTAAATGGTGAATCACTATCTCCCTGGGGGTAAGCTATAAAGAGAGAAGAGAGGAGAGAGAGAGAAGAGCGAAAGGAGAGATAGAGGTGCATATTTAAGTTTCAAAATCCAAATACTCAAGTATACTGTAGTCTACTTAACGGTGAAAAAAGATGGATGTATTCCATAAATGGTGTGGTCCTATTCTACAATTGATCCCCAACTGTAAAGAAAGAAGGGTATCGCTCATTAGGTTGATTTGACGCATCAGGTGATACATGGGTGTGTTTGGATGTTCTTGTTCAAGGCCTCAAATCACCTGGCATCCCCCCACCACAACAAAGACCCCAGCCGCGATGCAAAACCTGCACTTACTCAGTCACAACGAAAGCATGAAGGGAAATCCAGCTTTTTGAGAACACTTTTTAATCAGATATTAAAAGTGAAAAAGGCTGCAATAGTCATCCAAAACATTGATATATTTACATATTTATAAAAATCTAAATATATATCTACATCAACGTACCTTGTGGCTTCACCGATTAACTGATAGCAGCAGCAGTGAATCAAACACTGTACAGGTCATGTGTGCGATTGAGTGTTTAAGGAACGACTTCCCCTCACTTACATTTTGACACACTTTGATGGACGGAATAGAAAAACAGACCTACAGGCGGCCCTGTCACGTCCTCAGAACATCAGACCAGACCCCATAGGAACCCAACAGATAGAGACAGCAAAGGATTGTCTCCATTGAATGCACTTTAGTGCACTTTATCCCCTGAGAAAAAAAAACTCCCTGTTGATTATGCAGATTTAAAATTACACGGAAAGAGTTCAATCAATGTTGGTCGTGTTTACTCATTGAAGCGTGCAAGAATGCTCTCCCACACACACGCACACACACGCGCACGCGCACGCGCACGCACCCTCCTCAAGGCGTGAAGAGTATGGGCCTCATGCGGATGAAGGTGTAGTTGTAGGACGGAGGCAGGCCTTGGTGCAGGGTGGCGTTGAAGGGGCCGCTCCAGGAGAAGGCGGGCAGACCCCCCTGGGTGGTCGGCCCGTTGACCGCCTCCACCAGGAACTCTCCCGCCATGGGGAAGTCGGTCACCTAGGCAACGGGTGAGAGAGACACAGGTGGCGTGAGAATGCACCGAGCAGAGCGACCAAACTGAGAGGTTAAATGTCATATGTAAATAAAAATATGACACTGATGCAGAATAGCTTATTTTAAGAGACACTTTGCACAGCAAAGTATTTGTTTTAATTTTTACAGCATGATCCTGGGAAGAATCTTGCAGCAAAACTACACAGCGTACATTCAATGAGACAATGGGTGTGGTGATTCTTATGGGGAAACGTTCACATCATGGGTAGTAAATACGACGGGAAACAAAGGAGAGGGGGAGGGACCATCGTGGAGAGTTTAGGATTAGGCCGATTAGGGCGAAGGCCGAAGTCAGCCATGGCGGGAGAGACCAAGTTAAACTGCAATACACAAATGTGGGGAAGTGGACAGGTCTGCAAGGCTTCAAGCAAGGCTGCTAGACAGTTAAAGGAATCTACATAACAGAGAAGCCAGTCAATTGGCCTCAGTATGAGACTTTGTGGCTACAGTGGAAATGCAAATGCAAACTATCCTAACACCTTTCAGTTAGAGAGAGGAAGGGAGGTATCTCTATGTACAGGGACAAATGTATGTATGCAAATATATTTTCAATTGAGTAGTAATTGTAAATAACATGGTTTATATCATTTGTATATAATTGTATATTCTAGTTACGATTAATAATTTCCATGCCAAATACATATATAAATAAATATTTAAATCCCTAAACATAATCCATAAACGTCAACTGTAAATGAAATCCCTAATTGTAATCCTTTAATGTAATCAATAAATGTAATCCTAATTGTAATCTATATACTAAATCCTTAAATGTAATATTAGAGATGCGACTGGTCAATCTAACCCATAAACCAGGAAGTGGTTTTACCTTGGTGTCATAGCAACCGCTTGCCTGGGACTTCGACTCCAGCAGGTCGCCGCGGCAACAGATGGTCTTACAGGCGTCACCCTCAGAGTACGGGTCTGTCTTGTACTCTGAAACCACGGCAACCGCAAGACAGGAAGTTCAGCGTCATGAAGGAAGGGAACACCACGCGGTATTAAACTGTCAACAACAACAACAAAACAATAACAAACACGAAAATCACAACATAAGAGGCAGAATTTCCGGGTTTAGAAAATAAAAGTCTTCTTTTGAAATTGAAATTGAACCCTTGTGCGTAACAAAATAAATCAAAAGTTAGCTCTTTTAAAAGTTGTAGCTACTTCAACATGACTGCATGCTGACCTTAGCCTCTGGTGAGGTGTAAAGTACCCCTGGCTATGGATAATGTCACACCCTTAGTACCTTGATGTACCTAAGGTACATCAAACCTTTAAACACCAGTCACAAAGAGACCGAAACCTGAACAAAACAGACGACAATGCAAAAAAATGAACTTTAAACCAAAACAGAGAGAAAAAAAAAAAGGTGTTTTCCTGCCTCCCCCAGCCCTCAGCCGCCCCCCCAGTGACCTCTGACCCCACCATTGAAGCGCATGATGTGTTTGAGGGAGTCCAGGTCCGTGACCCGGCCCTGGTCCCGCCGGAAGATCTTGGCGCGGGGGCAGAGGTCGTAGGAGAAGATGTCCCCAAACTGCTCCACGGCAGCGGGGTAACCACTGAGCTCGTAGATCCTGCGGTGGAACGGGACGTTGTAGGACGGCCAGTAGCCTGCCAGTGGGGGGTCCAGGACCGAGAGGAGAGAAGGGGGAGGGTGGGGGGAGGTGGAGGCATGGTGTGCAGGACAAAGGGTGTTAGGACTGAGAACGGAAATATACACAATTCCCAAAGTCATGGCTGTGGAGGTGAGCTACGGTGGGGGGTGGTCATGGCTGTAGGTGTGGTCATGAGATGGGTATGGTCATGAGATGGGTGTGGTCATGGGATGGGTGTGGTCATGGGATGGGTGTGGCCCTGGGATGGGTGTGGTCCTGGGATGGGTGTGGTCCTGGGATGGGTGTGGTCCTGGGATGGGCGTGGCCCTGGGATGGGCGTGGCCCTGGGATGGGCGTGGCCCTGGGATGGGCGTGGCCCTGGGACGGGCATGGTCATTGGATGGGAGTGGTCATGACTGTGGGTGTGTTCATGGGATGGGTGTGGTCATGACTGTGGGTGTGTTCATGGTTGTGGGCGTGGCCGTGCGGGGGCGGGGCCAGACCTCGGCGCAGCGCCTGGCTCTGGTCAGAGTACTCCACCAGGCCGGGGATCTGCTCCACCACCGTCAGCGCTCCGTCCTCCACCCAGTGGCCCAGCTTCACCCGACTGCGGTCCACCACCATGTACTGGTTGTTGTAGGTTCCTGGTGGGGGGGTGCCAGCATTTTGGTCATTCTTTAGTGGTCAATATGTTACCATGGCAACAGGCTGCCGCAAGGTCTTAAAAACGTATGAACATTAGATTTGATATTTTGATATGCACATTTATATTCTACCAATGCTAGTTTAAGGTTGCCTGTGAAGGAAATAGTTTAAATTTATTTGTCACATGTTGACTCATACTACAATGTATACAAATTTGCCTTCTTATTTTTGGTTTCAAGTAGAATAAAACATAAAATACATAAAAAATATAAACCCAAATAAATGAGCTAATTTTTATACAACATCTGTTGAAATCACAAACAAATGTAATCAACCAATAACTGAGATGAAGCGGTAGACTTAGAATCAGTCAGTATTGAATTATTATCCCGTTGTAGAGCAGTGGGGAGACATGGTGAACTGGTGGAGAAATGGTGCACATGTAAATGCAACCGATACTTTTATTTTAGTCCTTCTTCAGGAAGTGGACCTGCCCCTGGGACGTGTCACTTCCTGTGCTCGTCTCTACGTGGGCGGTTTCACAGGTCGACTTTAACCTACTCTACTCAACCATTACTATTACTATACTACTACTCTACTCAATCATTATTTTTACTCTACCATTACTCTACCATTACATTACTATACCATACTCAACTAATATTGCTCCACCATTGATATTACTAGACTCAACCATTTTTTATATTTATTATACAGGAAAGTATTAAGAGTAACAAAGTTACAATTTAAAATGGGCCTGACTCAGTAAAGAGCTGATTTCCAGCAGGTTCCTGTAACCATTGCTATACAACACATTACACTACTACACCATACTATACTATTACTACTCTACTCAACCATTATTAGTACTCTACCATTTCTATTACTCTACCACACATTACACTACTTTCCCATAATCTACTATTGCTCCTCTGTACCAACATACGATACAGGACCCGATCTGGGCTAGAGTATGAATGAGTGAGTGCTATGATGGGATTTCAGAAGCAATGTTTTAACGTTGAGTTGTGCCTGAGTCCGTTCTGTGTGTTCTGCATGTGTGTGTGTGTGTGTGCGGAGTGGACCCCAAAGGCCCCCAGCCAAAGGGGGGCCGGTTTCAATGTACAACGGGTAAACCAAGGCGTGGCTGGGTGTAGTGGGGGGCTGCTGCTGACCTGAGTTGTGCATGGCGAAGGTGGCGGCCCACTCCTGGCCGGAGCGCGCCAGGCTGTGGGCGAGCCGGACCCTCTGCCAGGCCAGCAGGCTGCGGGGGGTCAGCAGGGCGTACAGCGAGGCGTTGAACATGTTGTTGGTGGTCTGGGTCATCATCAGGCCGCTGCCCAGCAGGTAGAAGTCGTCCAGAGACACCAGGAACCCTGAGGGTGGGGGGGGGGTGATGCATGGTAGGAAATAATAATAATTCATACACCGTCGGTGTGTGAATGGGTGCATGACCCGTTGTAAGTTGCTTTCGATAAAAGCCTCTGCTAATTGTCCTAAATGTAAATGTGAGACAGAGATTATGCAGACAGACAGGCAGCCTATACCGGGGTAGCTGCTGAAGGACAGCTGTCCTGTGGCGGCGTGCGAGTCGCGGACGTTGAAGTCCCAGTGCTTGTAGACGCGTGAGGTGGCGGCGTAGGTGTACCAGCTGGAGTGGCCGAAGAACAGGTTCTCAAAGGCCGGCGACATCTGGGGACCAATCAGAGGTCCCAGAGGGGAGAGAACAGGCCAATCAGAGAGAGGGGACGGCACCGGCCAATCAGAGAGAGGGGAGGGAGAATGGGGTACAATCAGAAGCCGTTTCTCAATACCAAGTACGCGGACTACGTTCTCGCGGACTTGGAAGTACGTACTTGGCAAGTCCGGACTTTGAAGTACAGACTTCCGAGAACGTGAGTACGCACCTGCAATTGGAACAGCAGCGGCCTCGATGACGTCACCACCTCAGCTCTGTTAACTGTGCTTTACGGCCTCAAACTACTGAACAATATAAACTAATTATATAAAACTAAACCCCAGCCTCTTTCATTTTAAAATAGTATGTTAATATTTTGAATGAATAGAAATTAAAAGATATGCTTGTTGTGTGTATTTATATACACACGACTTTTTATATGTAGGGTACAGATGCGCGTGCCTAACTGCCTATGTAGTTGGAGAGTAGGCTATTATAACGAATAATAATAATAAACGAATAATAATAACGAATGAGCGAGAAATTGCACAGATTAGAATAGAAAAGCACACACACACACACACACGATCGGATGGATCCGACCGGGATTTTCGTTGCCGTTGCGATGGGTTTCCTCTATCAGCGACGTATACAATATAAACAAATTATATAAAACAAAATCCCAGCCTCTTTAATTTTAAAATAGTATGTCAATATTTTTAATGAATAGGCATACATTTTTGTTATATATGTAAAATGTTCCTATATATAGCCTATTATTATAGCTTACATACTAATATTTTAAAACATGGGAATGCGAAATGCATCCTGGGATATTTAACGGTCCCAAGTCCACACGAGTCACCTCCGATGCATCCTCGGTAGAACGGCTTCATCGAGAACGCATCGAGAACACTTCCGGGTTTTACGACAGTACTCGCGTACTCGCGTACTTGGAATTGGAACAGTGCTTGGGCTACCACTGATGACGTTTACCGAGAATGCAAGTACGCGAGTACACACGAGAACGCGAATTGAGAAACGGCTAGAGAGATGGGAGGGCACCGGCCAATCAGAGAGAGAGAACTTAGAAGGGATGTGGATTTATGATTCAGGATTGTAAGAGAGAAAATAACCAACAACCAGTGACCATATTTTTTTAAATAATGAAGGAAAAGTCTGCAAAACCTCCAATACCCAAGACGAATGTTCAATGACGCAAAAATAACAAAACAAAATCTTTGCTGCAGGCCAACGTCCCTCCTCTCTTCCATGATTAAATGAGGTTTAAATGCAAAAAAACAAAAAACACTGTCCCAATCCTGTCGGTGACCTCTGACCTTGATGAGGGCGGAGCAGTGGCCCATCTCTGGCCAGCGGAGGCCCCCGTGGGGGGGCCTGGCCCTCGGGACCAGCGCCGGGATCAGATCCAGCAGGTCCCCCACCGCGTTCAGGAACTGGATGGCGAACAGCGACAGAGGCTGGGGGGGCAGGAAGTACAGTTCAGAGCTCCAATACAGTCTCCTAACGCTGCTGATTCACTGTGCCTCATTGGCTAAATCCTAACCCAATCAGAGTTCTTTTTACATTCCATATTCACTATATGCCTTCGGGATCTATTTGACTGTGGCATTTTTGTTATGCTAAATACAAGAATAAAAAAAATATCACTAAAAAATATGACTTAGGCAAACATGCTATGAGGCTAACACTATTGTGTAACACAACACAACATGGAGGGGGCACCTGCTGTCCGTGCTGCTTGGCCCAGTGGGCCACGCCCGCCTGCAGGCCGTCCAGCTGGGCCAGGATGAAGCCAGTGTGTCTCCACAGGGGGTCAGAGCTCTGGTTCAGCTTCACCTGCTCCCGGCTCCACGAGTCCTGCTGCCTGCAGTCACACAGACACACTCACAGCCTGGGAACCGGTACTCAGCCTGGGAACCGGTACTCAGCCTGGGAACCGGTACTCAGCCTGGGAACCGGTACTCAGCCTGGGAACCGGTACTCAGCCTGGGAACCAGTACTCAGCCTGGGAACCGGACCAATCACGCCAGCTCATGTTTCATTCGCTCTGCAGAACGGGTTTTGCTCCCCTCCTGGTACTGATAGACCGACCAATCACAGCCATTTAACTGATGTGAGGCGGGATGAATACGACGGCGGTACAGAGGAGCACCGTAGAGGCGGGAGTCAACAACAACAAACAGCAGCACAGACTTTTCCAATAGCCTAAAGGCTCAGTCCACCAGACGTCAGATAGCATTTTTTGTATTTTGTGAGGCGTCTGCGTAACATTGGGAGGTTTGGGGCGGGACGTAGCTGTTCAGAGTGGGAGGATTTGTCGCGGTCGCTCAGGTCGAGGAGTTCAAGACTAGAACTCCCACTAGCCCACCCAAGCATAGGTAAACGTTGACGAGGAGTCAAAACATGTCTAGTTTGAGCTCCCTTGGCGTGTGGCGGTACGAGCAGGGCCACCGGTGGAAACAGACACAAGCTGTCGTCTCGCTCCGCTGCCTCACAAGAGGATGTGAAACCAACCACACAGAGATGCGTCAGCCAAAGGAGAAGAAAATGTTCTCTGTAGAGACCAGAGGGTTGTCGGTTCCGCCAATGTCTGGGGAGTGCCGTTTGGGAGAGTGGGGTGACGCGTTGTTGGAGGGGAGGCATGAAAAACAAACCAAAGTAAAACATAAACAGACTCACTTCATGAACTTCTGCACTTTGCTCAGGACCTCAGGGCTTTGGATGAGTTGAGGATACATGTTGGTGTAGTGGTCCATGATCTGCCTGAGAGGAGGAGGGGAGGGGAGGAGAGGAGAGGAGAGGAGAGGAGAGAAGAGAGGAGGGGAGGGGAGGGGGGGACAGTGGGGGGAGGAGAGGAGAGAGTAGAGGAGAGAGAGGAGAGGAGAGAGTAGAGGAGAGAGAGGAGAGAGTAGAGGAGAGAGGAGAGGAGACGGATAGACGAGAGGGAGGAGAAGAGGGGATGAGAGGAGAAAAGGGGAGAGGAGAGGAGGGGAGGAGAGGAGGGGAGGAGAGAGGAAGAGAGGAGAGGAGGAGAGGAGAGGGGAAGAGAGGAAGAGGAAAAGAGTGCAGAGCCCAGGCAAGGATGAGGAGAGGGCGACAGAGGAGAGAGCAGGAGAGAGAGGGGGTCAAAAGGAGGGAACAGGAGAGGAGGTGAGGAGAGCAGACTCGATAGACTTCTGTCTCAAGAACTCATGGCAGCATCACATCCAACTGTCGTAAGAAACAAAGATGGCTGCCGTCTTACCGGGCGGTGAGGTAGCCTTCCAGGTAGCCGGCCAGAAAGAAGGTGATCTCATCGGGCTGGAGGCTCCTCCCGTACCCTGCCCGGATCTCCAGCACCCCCCAGCCGGTGCTCAGCAGAGTGTCGTTGAGGTAGCCGTAGGCGTCCCCCGCGGGCTCCAGCACGCCCTCCTTCAGTCGGACCGTCTTCAGAGAGGGGTCCCAGTACACGGTGGCGGCGGTCAGCTCTGACAGACATGGAGCCTTACTTTAGCACCACAGACGCCATCGGTTTGTTAAAGGTGCCGTATTATACCACCAGGTGTGAGTGTGATTAGCCATTAAAGCCGTTTTGAAAAGCTGCCTCTAGTGACATCACGAGTGGGCATGTCCACCTAGATGTATGACGGATAGATGAGCAACGTTTGCTACAGTCCACTGGGTAGGCTGAAAGATGGATCTATCCAGCACACATCTAGGTGGACACGCCCACTTGTGATGTCAGAAGAGGCAGATTTTCAACACGGCTTGTAATGGCTAATCACACGTCACACCTGGTGGTATAATATGTCACTTTTAACTGAATGTGCGGTTTGGGAACGCAGTAAAGTTGGTCTCATGATGGGTGATTGGTGTACGGTGGATATTCGTTTTTCAATTTTTTTGTAGATTATTTATTATTCACGTATGATACGATTGGTTAGTAGTTGAAGAAGAATTTACATAAATATTTTGATTTCAATTTCTGAGATACATCATTGCAATGCAAATAAGTACATTTAGCTTTCCTTTGCAAGTGCTGAGCGGTCCAACATTCATTTAATGTTAGCCGTCAACATCTTATCCACAATTTACAGCAATTATGTCAAAGATTTGCTTGCAATTTAAACATATTTAATCCTCTCCGACCATGTGAATTACAGGGGTGACAACATTAACCCATCTTAGAAGGGATCGAAGTCTTAACCTCTGTAGATCAAATGGTCAGACAGCTATTGCATTTGGCAAGATTAAATAAGGGACAGCTTTTGAAACTTGAAATATTTGAGACGAATTGAAAATAGAATGTTGAATATGTTTTGATTGTAATAAATGCAAGAAAATCATAATCATAATTGTTGCATTAAAAATAGTTGTTGAGACCGTAATAGATGTTTGACCTCTCAGTGATTACATATGAAAGCTTTTGGCAATTCTTTGTACAATATTAAAATGGTGGTGGAGAAGAGGGGAGAGGAGAGGAGAGGCAGGAGCACCGCGGAGGTGAAGAGGGGAGAGGAGAGGAGAAGGAGGAGCACCGCGGAGGTGAAGTGGGGAGAGGAGAGGAGAAGGAGGAGCACCGCGGAGGTGAAGCGGACCTCCCGCTACTTACTGTCCGCCGCGGAGGAGGAACCAGCAACAGCAGCAGCAACAGCGCTGAATAAAACAACCAGACACAACCGGGTGTTTAGGAGCATGTTTGTATTTTGTTGTTCAAACGAGTGCTAAACTCGTGGTCTTAAGAAACCTTCACGCCTGCAGCTCGAAGGACAAACGACAACAACTTCCCGAGTCCAGGAACGAATCCAAGGAAGGTTGTTCCTGGTGGAGTAATGAGGTCACGGGACGACTTCTGATTGGCTACAAGTCACGCGCAGCGTTTAACTACTTTTTAAAAGCGTGTTACACTTTCGTTGGTTTGCGTTTGATCTTATTTGGGATTCTGTTATCCTTGTACTTGTGTCTATCCAAAAAAGAGTCGATTTCAGAAAAGAGCAACCCACCCCAGACGGGACTCGAACCCACAATCCCTGGCTTAGGAGGCCAGTGCCTTATCCATTAGGCCACTGGGGCTTTCGGCTCTAATTATGTGTCCTCTGCAATAGATAGACGAAATATATAGATAGATGACTAATAGTAAATGATATAGGTTATAAAACATAAAAATAGAAAAAGTATTAAATTATATTTAACAATAGTTTAATAGATGATAATTATATAGTTTGTGAAAATAATTAACTTAACTCGTTAGACCAAGATAAAAATAAGAAGCTCTACATATTATGAATTTTAAAATCGATAATGTATCGAGCGCAGGGAGAAATATATTTTATTCATATTGTCTGATGTCCCTCACACACACTCAAACAGAAGCAAACGCTGTGTGATGGAAGCCACAATGAAATAAATCAAACCAACCATATTAAGCAACAATATTACAATAAACATTAAATAATATTTCAGATACACAAACAGTATTTCAAGCTGTCCGAGATAAAAATGATAGATCACAAGTTTAATTAGTTCTGGTGAATATTTAGGCTTGGAATGCTTAATAACTTCATAACATCAAAGATCAAGGATGCTTTAGTTTGGTCATAATGCCTCAATGACTTCCCTTCAGAAATACAATATATAACATAAAGTGTAGTTTTAAGTTTTAAAATTGACTTTGAAAAGGCAAAAGAGACTTATACATTTTTAGTGCACTCAATCATAGAGAAGAATATGAAAACAGCAGTAGCATTGTGTGTTTGTAACAAACCTGCAAATTAATTAATCTTTAGTGTTTATGTCTGTCCTTCTAGCCATTTTTTTATTAATTTCTAATAGATATGTGTGATGGAAAAATCCACATGTTTGACCTATTGTTTGATAAGTTTGTCTGTTCTTGTATAACTTGTATTGTCCTCAGTTTCAGCCTTGTTTGTCTTGCTCACATCATCAACTGTCTATTGATCGTTGTGCTTGGGTGAAAACGTTGCAAAGATAGGCATCTGGAATTTGAGTTTGTTTGTCGTAAAACAGAAGACCACTGTTTTCCTAGGTGTTGGGACAAAAGGATCGTAAGGAGAAGAATTTGCCCTTTGGCCTTCTCCTCTCTTCTTTGATAAGCCTTCCATGTGGGGAGGGTCTGAAACTGTATAAAAAACCATGTCAACCTGTATTCTGGACTCACTCTGCTAGAGAGGAGTCTAATGTATGCATGCATTAAAACCTAGGACATTTGCTTTCCAATGTATTGTGTGCTTTTTGCAGTGGGAATCTCACCTGGCCTAGACGCAATCTCTGTTAAAGGGGAATTGCCACAACATATGTTTAGTCATTTTTCTCAGTTATCAGTTGTTTAGAACTTTTAATAATTTCCGATTGCCATTCATAAAGGCTTGAGCATTGGCTGAAATATAAAAGCACTAATTGCCTTTTAGAGCGGAGGGTCAATTAACCCTAATGCATGATCTGTATTTACTTCATGTTACAACAACCTACACAGAAAGTCAGAAGAGAAGGCACACAACATTCAAACAGTCCTGCTGGATGCTCCATAGACGATAAGTCTAAAGTCACCGGGATACCTCCCATTCCTGCACTCATTACAAAGCGCACAGGGCTAGTTGAGCACAGGGCTAGGAGCTAGGAGTACAGGGCTAGTGGAGCACAGGGCTAGGAGCTAGGAGTACAGGGCTAGTGGAGCACAGGGCTAGGAGCTAGGAGTACAGGGCTAGTGGAGCACAGGGCTAGGAGCTAGGAGCACAGGACTAGGAGCTAGGAGCACAGGGCTAGTGGAGCACAGGGCTAGGAGCTAGGAGTACAGGGCTAGGAGCTAGGAGCTAGGAGCACAGGGCTAGGAGCTAGGAGCCCAGGGCTAGGAGCTAGGAGCACAGGGCTAGGAGCTAGGAGCACAGGACTAGTGGAGCACAGGACTAGGAGCCCAGGGCTAGCGGAGTACAGGGCTAGCAGTAGCAAGGAGCTAGCGGAGCAGGAAAGAACAGAGGCTTTAATTTGTGGTTGAGATGAACATGCCTCAAGTTATCAAATATTACAGTAATTGAATCCAGTGTAACTATCAATATTCCTCTGTTCTCTGAATCGTAAATGGGAATAACAAACAAATGAATAATAAACTAGAACACTCTGTAACTGTGAACATTCCAGTGTAACTATGAACCTTCAAGTGTAATGTTCCATTGTAACCTAAACAATTCCAGTGTAACTAAGAAAATTCCAGTGCAACAGAACATTCCAGTGCAACTATATGAATATTCCAGTGTAATATTCCAGTGTTACTGAGAACATTCCACTGTAATATTCTGGTGTAACTAAGAATATTTCATTGTAACTAAGGATATTTCAGTGTAACTAAAACATTCCAGTGTAATATTCCAGTGTAACCATTGGCGGTACAGCAGGACTTCCCAGCAGACCACTGTCATGGGCGTGGTCTGATCAGGTGACCTACTCGGCACACGGGGGGGGGGGGGGGAGAGGTTCTTTGCCATATGCAGTGCAGGAAGATCTCAAGAAGAGGAACAGCAAGAGGTGGGACAGATCACGTGACCCCCATGACCCTCACTCGTCATCAATCAGCTTCTCGGCGCCGTTCTCTGCCTGCCTGCCCGCTCCTCCTCCTACTCCTCCTCCTCCTCTGCCCTGCTCCTTGTCCTTGGACGCCGCATCCTCCTCCTCCTCCTCATCGTCCTCCTGGTCGTCGTAGGCCTGCGCCTGGCCGCCGTAGTTGATCATGGTGCGGGAGAGGTCCACCTCGATGGGGAAGACATCCGCCTCCTTCAGCACGGCGTAGCACTCGTCGTAGTAGCGCGACATGCCCGACACGAAGCGCTGCAGCTGGAACACGATGTCCTGGACTGGAGAGGAGAGGGGGAGGAGGGGGATGAGAGAGGAGGGAGGAGAGGAGAGGGAGGAGGGAGGGAGGAGAGTGGAGGAGAGAGAGGAGAAGAGGGGATGAGAGGAAATGCTCAATGCACAACTCTTCACACTAGTATATCTTACATTGAGAAGATAGAGAGAGGGAGACAGAGAGAGAGAGCGAGAGAGAGACATAGAGGTGTACCGTGTTTCTGGTCCAGCAGCTCGATCTTCTCCAGGACGTCCTTCCTCATCTTGGCAAAGCGCGCCCGGGCCTCCTGGCGGCACCGCAGGACCAGACGGTACTCGTAGTTACCGGTACACACCCGGTACATGGGCTCTCCCATGGCCTGCATGCGCGCACGCACACACACACACACACACACACACACACACACACACACACACACACACACACACACACACACACACACACACACACACACACACACACACACACACACACACACACACACACACGATTTGTAATGCATCTCATTGGTGTTGCTTGTTGTAAAAGTGTTGTGGTGTAATCAGAAACTCACGATGCTGGTGTACTCCTCATCGTCCATCTCCTTCACCTTCAGGCAGTAGGACTGAAGCAGGAGGAACAGAGACAGTGGTCATGTGATCATCCTGGCAGAACATCAGCACAACATCTTCCCATCCGAGCAGCCTGACTCCCGAGCTAAGACCAGCATTACAGGTCCACTGATGAGTCATGACGACCATAGATACAGCCAGGCCGGTCTGACCAGGGCTCGGAAGGGGTTCCTGTGGTAAAACAAAGTACTTGCCAGGTATTCAAACTTGACGTCCAGATACTTGCGGATGGTGAGCTTGGTGTCTGGGATGGCTTTGTGAAGGTACGTGTTCAGGTCATGGAGCATCTGTGGAGACAGAAGGTGGGCCGTGTTGTACAGAGATACACCGGTCTGAGACATACCCCCTACACTGGAGGGCAGGACCAGGTTAATGGTTTCCCAATGACAAAATTTGTTGTTCATTTTCACAGAATACACTTTACAGTAGAAAAGGGATTTACATTAGTAATAACAATTCATTAATCCCCAAGGGGAAATAAAGATACAGTTCACTGTTTACAGTATGCTGTCCATATTTGGTTGGATTAATATAGTATTACAAAAAGTGAGAAAACTGCACCAAGCTATATAGCCAACACCAGTATTTGTGGATTGCAATCCATTATTAGCTATTTAGCTAGCTAATTAACCAGCCGGTATTATCTAATCAGCTAGCCATGAGTTATCCATGTTAGGTAATAATGACGTTTAGGGTGGTGTGCTGGATGCTATGTTGCACAACGTTACGACCATTCCGATGTTACTCACCGGCTTGATGGTCTTCAGCAGCTGGATGCCGAACTTCTCGATGTTGCGATGGGCGTCTGCGAATTTCACGAAGGCCTCGCTGGCCGCCGCCTGGGGCTCCCGCACGCCGATGACAGAGAACACGTCCCCGAACGCTGTCAACGGTCACCATGGTTACTAATCAGTCACCTCACCTCACGTGCACACAGACATCGTAGAGCTGCAACCCTGTGCGATTCGTCAGCAAATATTCTAAAACGCAACTGGAAGTCACATGAGGTTTCTGATCTAAATTTACTATAGAAAATAATTAAACAGTACATTTCTGTTGATTTATAGAGCTAATGGTATGTTCTGGAGCTCACCTCTGTGGGTCTGAGAAAGCTCAAAGAACGCTCTGAGGAGCCGCTTGGTGTGCTCCATCATGCCTGAAAACAAACAAAAACCGGTATAACGCGGTTTAAAAAACAGGTTAACCCCTAACACATCATCCAGGATGGCATCTGTATTTACTTGGGAACAGTTCCAGTAATGGTAGCATTCTGAGAGTATATCACTCAAGAGTATGTCAATTAACAAAGTCCTTCAAAATCCATTAGACTGCTTGAGTCAGTCTTTGTGAATCAATTGGTCTCTTCACATCATAAATACGATAATTAAAGGTTATAAAGCAAACCTTTATAAAGCTCTGCGGTTTTCTCCAACTCCTCCAGCCTCTTGACCAGTCCGTCTGCATCACACATCATAACAAAAAGACATCATCCTCAGTGTGTCATAACACAGATGGTAAATGGACTGCATTTATACAGCGCTTTTCTAACCAGTGGCCACTGAAAGCGCTTACATCCACTTACATCCACGCACCCATTCACACACGGATGGCGCTGACAGCCGTGCAAGGCGACAGCCAGCGCGTCGAGAGCAGTGCCAGGAGCCGGGGATCGAACTAGCAACCTTCCAGTTGCTAGTTCGATCCCCGTCTCCTCCTAGCTGAGTGTCGAGGTGTCCCTGAGCAAGACACCTCAACCTTACATTCACCCATTCATTCACACATTCACACACCGACGGCGGAGTCAACCATACAAGGCGACAGCTCGCCAGCTCGTCTGGAGCAGTCAGGGTGAGGCGTCTTGCTCAGGGACACCTCGACACTCAGCTAGGAGGAGTCAGGGATCGAACTAGCAACCTTCCGGTGACCAGCCAACCCGTATGCCTCCTGAGTCACATGCCGCCCCTAGACCGGTTCAGACCAGCCGGTCCACGCGGGGTCTCACCGTTGCAGAGGATGGCTCGGCTGAGGCCCAGAGCGTCGGCCGTGCCGGAGCTCATGTTCTCCACCAGGCGGTGCTTCACCTTCTTCAGCACTGGAGCGCACACACACACACACACACACACACACACACACACACACACACACACACACACACACACACACACACACACACACACACACACACACACACACACACACACACACACACACACAGCACCATTAGCCATGGGAGGGCCTATCATCCAACTAGCAATTCAACCATACTACTAGTGTTATTACAACTCTGCAATGGCAGGATACAACATTTTTTATCTCTGTCTCTTTCAAACTACACTTTATAACTAGTGACGTGTCCGATTAGTGTTGTCTAATGATACCGACACAGTATTCTCCGTGGGTGGTCGTCTCTGTGCAGGTGTCCCAGAGCCCTCACCTATGTCCAGGGACTTGCCCTGCTTGGGGTCGGCCTGCAGCTTGTTGTAGTGGATCACCGCTTCTTCCTAACACACACACACACACACACACACACACACACACACACACACACACACACACACACACACACACACACACACACACACACACACACACACACACACACACACGTTAGGCTGCACCCGTTTCAAGTTGAAAACCATTGCTATTCAATTATTCATTAGTTATTTCACTAATGTTTTATTTACGTTATTATTTTTTTTGGTTTAAGAAACCAAAATAAATTCATTAAAACTAGTAATAAATTGTGAAATATCTCTGCAGTTTTACAGTTTTTTCTAATATCTGAGGGAGTTTTGTTTACAGCACACGTTTGAAGGAGAACTCTTATAGTATAACTTTGTGTGACTCCTCCCCTTAAAATGTCAACCAATACCACCAATGAACAGGGCTGATGCATGATGGGATGGAAAATCACTAAATGTGTTCCAATTCTGATATTAGGTGTATCAGAAGAAACGATATAACCCAGCCCCAGAGAGTAGCTATGGGGAGAATGATTCTGCACTCTAATGCAAATGCTCCTGTTGTCTTGTACTGCTGCAGAATAAAACCTTCTATACTATTTTTGGAGTGGTCTAGTTCTTCTTGCTAATTAGCGTGCTGTGGACTCATGAACTCCATAACGAAAAAATGCAGGCACTGGGGTAGTTTCCCCACGGTGTAGAGAGCCACAACAGAGAGACCCATTGTGGAGCCATGGTGCGTATGATTTAGCAGTAAGCCTTTAATGCCACACATCATCCCTGGTCCCTCACCCCCGGGCTCCGGGCCCCATCCAGCATCCTGGCTCCACAATGGGTCCTAAAGACAACACAGGCACTCTGGGCGGTGACGTAAGGCCACACCAGGCGCTCACCGATGTCCTGATCCTTGTTCTGTGGCTGAGCTAGGGTTAGGGTTCTACTAGTCAGGTCTGAATGAGTTTGACCCACTGGCTCTCTGGGTGGATTCAGAGCCCTGCAGACCCACACGAGGCAGTGAGAATACTGAGCGCTCGACGCTGTGGGATGGATATATCTATCTAACTGTGAGTAACTTAAGCTTTGCCATGTCCTTTGCTGTATTGATTTGTGAATTTATGGATGATTTGAAAAGCAACCATTTGTTTTTTTTGCAATGTTCAAATCATAATGTAATGTTACATATGGAAGGAAAAATAAAGTAACAAAAATATGGAAATCCTTTAAGTAGGTAATAAAAACACAACATAAACAATGAACAGTAGATCCAAATCCACAGTTTCTGGTTAGAATTCAGGAATGTAACTTCACGGTGGTCAACTGTTAGAGGGGTTTGTCTCTGAACCGTAAAGTTCTGGGTTTGATCCTGAATGTCCTCCAGCTCCCTGCAAGCTTTCTTGAGCACGATGCCGACCAAATCCCAACCTAGTCCCTAATGACCTGCATACATCACTTTGGATAAAAGTGTCTGACAAGTGACTAAACCGCTGAACAGCGAGAACCAATAGGAACAGGGAACACAGTGAAGGAGTCAGGGGAAAACATTCCGTTACGCTGCAGTCATTCCCAGGCCAGTGATTGGCTGGGGGCTGCAGGCTGCGTACCTGTACAGCCTGGATCATCTTGGCCACCTCCACCTTGGTCTTCCCCTTCACTGCTTTGCCGTTGACCCCGGTGATCTCATCGCCCGCCGCCAGCGTGCCCTCTAGGGCCGCGGGCGTGTTATCGAACACCTGCCAACCACAGAGTACCTTTACTTTGAAATGATCCCAACCAATCGAGTTACCCAGTGCACCTTTCACAATAAGAAGGTACTGAAATAATGTGTTTTTATAATGTTTCAACACATACACATGTATGTATGTATGTATGTATGTATGCATGTGTGTGTATGTGTGTGTGTGTGTGTGTGTGTGTGTGTGTGTGTGTGTGTGTGTGTGTGTGTGTGTAAATGTCTTTGATTGTGTGCGTGTGCGTGTCCATGTTTTTGTGTGCGAGCGTGCGTGTGTGCGTTCCGGCGCGTGCGTGCGTGCGTGTGTGTGTGTGACCTGTACGATGTAGAGGCAGGGACAGTGCTGCGCTCCCCCCCCGATGCTGATGCCGATGAGGTTCTGCCCGTCTTTCTTCAGAGTCACCGTGCCGGGGACGGTGGGTATACCCCTGTAGGGGGAGGGGCAAACATGTCAATCAATAGAAGACCATATTGTAACCATTTAACTCATTAACTCTTATCTTAGAACTGTTATAAGCTAGATATAAGGAATAGATATAAGAAAAAATATACTTTATATATATATCTATAGAACATCACTGTATCTCCGTCTCCAACTGCCAGAAACATTGGTGTGGTACTAGACAACCAGTTATGTTGCACCGCCAACATCACCGCAGTGGCCCAATCCTGCAGATTTGCACAACATCCGCAGGATACAGCCCTTCCTCACAAGGGAAGCAGCTCAGCTTCTAGTGCAAGCGCTGGTCATCTCCCTGGAATACTGCAACTCACTCCTAGCTGGACTCCCGGTCTCTGCTATTAAACCTTTGCAGCGTATCCAGAACACGGCAGCACGCCTCGTGTTCAACCTACCTAAATTCTCGCATGTGACTCCCCTCTTCCGCCACCTCCACTGGCTCCCTGTAGTAGCCTGCATCAGATTCAAGATGATGGTACTGGCATACAAGGCAGTCGATGGAACTGCCCCTGCCTACCTCCAAGCCTTGGTCAAACCACACACCCCAGCTCAATCCCTCCGCTCAACTACCTCACCTGGATGTCTGGTACTGCCATCACTAAGAACAACCAAAGGTCGATCAGCTAAATCACACACTCTTCTCTATCTTGGGACCACAGTGATGGAACGAGCTCCCTGCTGATGTCAGGACTGCAGAGTCGCTCACCAGCTTCCACAAACGACTCAAAACCCACCTGTTCAGAGTTCACCTAGACTCTACATAGCCATTCAGTCCTTTATTTGTCTGTTGCACGTCCTGGCACTTGATGAACGCACTTAATACAGGTTGTACTCATATTCATTGTACTTAATTGTGTAGCATGTACTTAATTGCGTTGTGCATGCATGTTGTGTAGCATGTACTTAGTTGTGTAGCATCTGCAGTAGCTAGCCATCACTGCTGTATACGGGGAATGGGGTTAGCCTGGTGATTGTTAGTACTTGCACTTGGTTATATGAACATCTTTACTGTACTGACGGCGATATATTGTTTCACTTCTTATGACAAATGTACTTATTGTAAGTCGCTTTGGATAAAAGCGTCTGCTAAATGCCCTAAATGTAAATGTATATATATATATATATATATATATAGTAGTAGGTAGGTAAATAGAGGGATGATAGATATAGATAGTTTATTCATAATATTGCTCATTCATGTTGATTGTGTGATATATTTTAGATATAATTAATACATTAGAAAAGTCCTCTTCTAAACTTTTAAATCCATTTTTCACTATTAAGGGTATAAACAGTGACTTACAACTTGTCTTCTTCGAGGTCATAGTCCATGTCAGTGAACATTCCACTACTGCCTCATCCAACCTTTCAGACCAAACACAGGAACATTATTAACGTTATTGGAAATCTCAAAGCAGTCCCAGACATAATCACACATTTGGAACATTGGTTACTTTCTATAATGTTTCAAAACAAAAAGACACTTGGTGATGATATTAACTATAACAATAATAATGACACCCTCAATTTATGTAGCACGTTTTTTAAAGCAGTGCTTTACAAGAAAAGTGATTCAACTAAATACAGAATACAGATAAGAGAAATATGCAAATAAAGACAGAAAAAATAAAAAACTTAAATTGACTCACAGATTGAGGCCAACAGGCCCAATTGTAATGAATTGTTAATTGTTGCTGCCAAGGGCAGCAATAATTATGCCACAAAATGCTAGTCTATGAACAACAACAACAATTTGGTTTTATCAATTTTTACATTATTATTTATTCTTTATTTGGACTGCCTGGCATTGTAACTGCTGATTTCCCCATGCAGAAAACACACCTTTTTTAATGGAATGGACAGCTAGATATCAACATGATCTATCGCAGATGTCTATGATGTACAACATCTGTGGTCTGTGCTGCAGGACCGAGCAGCAGAGCTAGAACGAACACACACACACACACACACACACACACACACACACACACACACACACACACACACACACACACACACACACACACACACACACACACACACACACACACACACACACACACACACACACACACACACACACACACACACACACACACACACACACACACACACACACACACACACACACACACACACACACACACACACACACACACACACACACACACACACAGCTAGCAGCAGAGCTAAAGGACCCAGCAGGTGCAGACAGCTGGTGGATCATCACTGCCGAACGGCTCACAGTGCACAGTAGACTGCATGAGAATGAAACAGCCTCGACCGATGGGTCGACAATTGTCTTAATGACACCGGACAGCATTAGATGACTGGTGGATTATTAAAGGTGTAAAGGTGACGTCTCCTATGAGAGGAACGCTACGCCTCTCTGCAGGTCCTCTGAGTGTTAAAGATAGTTTACCTTTAAATACAACCAGGCTTCGCTCCAGTTATCCTTGGTACGACAGCCAAATAGGCATCGAAGCTTCAGTATGTAACGAAACGTAGCGTTAGTTTTACAAATGTTTGATTTCCTGGATCGTTTGACGTCATAGGTCCTCTCTGTTTACCTTCATACGTCACGTCCGGGATAGTGCGCCTCCTTGATGTTTTACTGCGCTTCTTTGTGGTCGCAACACCGCTCCCTTCTGGCCTTATTTGGTACTTTGTGTCGCAACACCGCCCCCTTCTGGCCTTATTATTATTTTTTAATTCTCTGCATAAATTGTGTTTAACATCCCAGTTTTGGTGCCTGCTGGGGGAGCATTTTGTTGTGGGAATTCCCGGGCCAAGTCAATCATAACTGTCTAAACTGGGTAGAATAAAGAGTCATACCGAACTAATAACAATTATGGTCATATATGTGGGTAATAACGGTACAGTAACATACAACAAACTATAAAACACACTGTCTCAGTAATATTCAGGACAACTATCAATACCTGATACTGAATACCAATTTCTTATGTTATTTCCTTTTACAAATTTACTGGCAGAAAGTGGAAATGCATTGAACTAATGTCTTATACTTATACACCTACCTAACACCTATACTTCCAACCCAGCCAAATCATATTAAAATCATACAGTACATTTAAACAAAATTGTAAATAGGACATATACAAATGTAATACAAACATTTTTTATAAAAATACAATAACACCACACAGAACACTGTGTTGATTAATTGATTTAATCACAGTGGCTGCTTGGTATTTAATGCCATCACTCACCTCTTAGTCAACATGAGTTAATGAACCTCTTTCTTAAATAAATGTTAAATAAAAACAATAGATGCTAAGGTGATTGATTCTTTGAGTTAATCTCTCTCTCTCTCTCTCTCTCTCTCTCTCTCTCTCTCTCTCTCTCTCTCTCTCTCTCTCTCTCTCTCTCTCTCTCTCTCTCTCTCTCTCTCTCTCAGGCCTACAGTATAAAATTAAACTGATGTGTTCTTCTCAAAACATCTGTCTCCTAGAAAACTAAGTCTGTGAGTTTGGCAAAGGAAAGCTAACCACCGCATCCGATCATGGTAGGTTTATTTAATTGTATGTATTGTTCAATGTTTTTTGGTCTGTATTGTACAAAACTTAAGGTAATTAACTTGCTTTAAAACCTTTCATGTTCAATGTAATTTCAAAATACATTTGAAGGTAATTTCATTATAAACCTGGATGTTGTACGCAGGGAATGGAGCTGAATAACATTTGTCTCAGTGCCGGAGATTACCTGACCTTCAAAGGATTGATTCTGCCTGATGCTGAAAGGTAAGAAAACAATCAAAGTTGATAGTACTTTAAAACTCTACATGATGATACATCTAAAAAAGATGTTTAATTTGTGGTGGTTTTGCTGTTGACTGTTTTTGCCTCCTTACTTAGTGTTAACTGGTTTTCATGAAACATTTCATGTTTCAATGGGTTTTTGCAGCTGGTTCTTGTTAAACCATTTTTTGTAAAACATTCTCTAATTGATTCGGTTTCAGTCGTTAGTAGCCTTATTTACACTAAGTGCAGTATGGTAAATTTATACATTCTTATTTTCTCTTTGACTTTCGTGATTGATCAATTGATCGATCGATTCAGGTTCCAGTTTGACCTCGGCAGTAACACCAATGACTTGGCATTCCATTTCAACCCTCGTTTTCATGACGACAATGATGGAGCCGTGCTCATTTGCAACTCCAAGTCTGATGGTTGCTGGGGAGATGAGATGCGGGAAAGTCATAACCCTCTAAAGCAAGGCGAGGAGGTCAAGGTCGGAAATAAAGCTCTCCCCTGCTGTTATTTAGTTAGCATTATCCTATTTTATTGTATTTATTGTAAAAAAAAAAAAACAGTATGTATTACCCTTTATAATAAGTTCATAACTTCTACTGCTTGCATATGTGTGTGTGAGTAACATATGTCTTTGTTTTAAGTCATTAAATGATAGACGATGCAGATGTTTGTAATCAAATCTGCGCACCTTCTTGCCATGAAAGATCTTTTTTGATTCCGTTACTGTTTTTGTAATTTCATTTAAGTTGTCTTTATCTGTTGTTTCTAAAATTTATTGTTGTTGTTTCTCATTTTTCCCAGATTGTGTTGAAGTTTACGGGAGACATGTTTAAGGTGGAACTTCCTGGTGGACAGACAGTGGAGTTTCCAAACCGCGAAGGAGCCAGCATCATCAACTACGTCGGTGTGAAAGGAGACTTGCAGATCTCTTCCTTCAAAATCAAGAACTGTAGCTACTAACTTGAATGGTGACACAAATAGACTGAATTAATTTAACCAACTTCATCATTAAACTCATTGTACGCAAATGCAGTTTTGTGGTGTGTTTGTGTGTTTCTGTTTTTGTGACAGTATTTAACCAATCTGATGAGATTTAAATTTGAACAAAGTATTTAAAACCTTAAAGGTCCCATGACATGCCACCAGGTGTGGTGTGATTAGCCGTTACAAGCCGTTTTGAAAATCTGTCTGTTATGACATCACAGGTGGGCGTGTCCATGTCCAAGATGTGTGCTGGATAGATCAGTCTACCAGCCTACCCAGTGGACTGAAGCAAACGTTGCTCATCTATCCGTCACACATCTAGGTGGACACGCCCACCTTTGATGTCATAACAGACTTTTCAGATTTTCAAAACGGCTTGTAACGGCTAATCCCACACCTGGTGGCATGTCATGGGACCTTTAACCTCAAACGGCTGCTGGGTCCTTGGCTCTATGCCCATTACAAAAAGGGACACCGTGCCTTGAAAGGGTTCAATTATAGGAATTTATTAAATAATCTAAATGTGAAGGTTCAATGAGGTGTGTAGGTTGGTACCATAGGTGATGTTGTATGTTCAGATGGTGTAGTGCTGCGGCCCCAACCTAGTGGTTGGGAACCGGTACCGGGTTGTAAAGAAAGAATAAATAACTTACATATTTTTTGTCCATTTAATTGTTTTGTTTTACGCTGCCTAGAAAAGTAACTCCTCATTCAAAACCAAATCATTGATTAAGTGAGGTTGTTCTGAAAACAATTGGTTTAATCATTTTAAATAGAACGGGCATTGACATTGGCACCTGGTAACCAATCGTATGCCTGCCACAACAATCTCCATGTCTACGCGCGTAGCATGCATTATCGTTTTGATTTTATGTGACTTTTAAGTGAAAAGGCCAGATGGGCGTTCGCCCTGCGTCTCTCGAAGAGCTCCACAAAGAGGAATTCAATACATTGGCAAAAGCAAGGACTTCTTATGCACTGGAAGACAGGTCTCAGAATGCTGAGGACAGCTCTGCTCCCCAATAAAACGATAGTATTGGTTAACCAGATAGTAGTCAATGATTGATGGAATTCCTCATGTGTGTGTCAGAGGGAGACGTAGCCGGGCCTTATCAGTAGGAGCCCTTCATCCTCGACTACCCCAAGGGGGTCAGGGAAAAGGCACAAACCAACAAAGGGCAGTCCCATTACACTATTGGCTTAAATTATAATATCTGAGCTCTATGCCAATCGGACTGCTCTACGGCCTACAAGCGGGGAAGACTCCGAGGCTGAAGGAGAAACACTATCAAAGTCCACCGCTATGGATATAATTAATATATAATATAATATGTTTCAACCTGCAAACGTGAGAAGAGAGAAGGGGCAAACTTACTTACTATGTTGGTATACACACATCCGCTGGCTGGCTGAGGGGACTTATTTCTGGGTGGCTCTATGCTGGCATAAGCCCCACCTTTACAGCACAGATAGTTATAAGACAGCCTGAAGAAGGTTCAGATAGGATCTGGAGGAGAGTACCACAGCAGCAGATGAACCATGGCTCTCAACGTTCCAGGAGTGGTGGTGATGGTCTTCTTCTACCTGATGGTCCTTGGAACCGGTATCTGGGCCTCTTTCAAATCCAAGAGGGAGAGCAAGAAGAGTTCAGCAGACCAGATGCAAGTTCAAATGTTTCTGCAAGTTCAAATGTTGACAGTTTATTTGAAGTCTGGCTCATTCAACTTACCTAAGGATATAAGTGTAGATGGCATCCAGATGTAGTCAACGATGATGGACAAGTGGCAGGTATTTTTCAGACATAAGGGTTGTGCAGCCTATATACGATATACTAATTTATGGCCCCAAAATCCCTATTACACTGCCTCGAAATACTCATTCTTTGTACAACACACCGTTCTGCTCTGAAAGCATCTCCAAATAAAACATATTCCCATGCCAGAGAAGTGAGGAGAGGAGTTTGGACTCACCTGTCATGGTGAACATGCGTGCAGTACACGCAGTACCACTGTAGATCACAGTAGATCACCTATTATTGTGGCCTTGCCATTATTTTTGAGATTGGGAACACAGATTAGCAATTCCTTTGTAGGGAAAACAACATTTTGGAGAGATTTAAGAATACATTTTCCATTGAATTATTTCCCTCTACCTGACCTGCTTCCAATTTGTATTCTCTTGTGTATTCCCAGGTACTGTCATGAGTGTTATTCTGGATGTGTCCTATGCAGTGAGCATCTGGATCTCTGCTGCCGTCATCTACACCCTGCTGGGGGGTCTCTACTCTGTGGCCTACACAGACATCATTCAGCTCATCCTCATGTTCTTCAGTGCAGTAGGTCAAAAAGAAGGGTATCCTGTGGACATGGTGATGCAGGCTGTGATGCCTGGTGTCTCTCTTCTCCCCGACCAACAGGAAGGACCAAACAGACTACATGCAGACACACAGAGAAAACATGTCTATCTATCAATCTCATTCCAATGTATTCATTCCTATTGCCCTACCGTTTAAACGTAATGAATTTGAAGTAGTGCTTATAGCAGTGAAGAGAATATGAAACAGACCTCTGGGCAGGATACCTACCAACCAATATACTACCAACCAGTTGGGGTCTGGAATCCAGCGTTCATGGAAACGCATCAGAGACACCTGTCACCTTGTTACACCACCTGCCACCTGTCACCACGCCATGCTCTCTTCCTCCCTATCAATCATTAGGGATTAAACAACCGGTTTCAAAACCGTTTTTTCTAAACTGTTCTGTAGTCCAGTGAATTTTTGGTGGGTAGCCAATAGCCACACCCTTGTCATGTGTTTTGATCAACTGTGTTTTATTTTTATTTGTTGTTTTATTTCTCAATTTGAACGGCTCTAGTCCTTCTCTATTTGTTTCTTCATAATTGGTTTGGATATATTTATTTGTATCTCTTTTGTTAATCTATTATGCCTACTACATATTGTTTTCCTGCCAGGTCAATAAGAATTTCAATGTACAGAATGACCCTGCGTTTTCTGAACAAATGACAATAAAACACTTTGACTTTGACTTTTGATAGCGAGGCATCCTTGGGTGTTCTGTGTGTTTGGGGTTAGTTCCAGAACCAGCTGGCTGAGGGGACTTATTTTTGGGTGGCTCTATGTGGCATAAGCCCCACCTTTACAGCACAGATAGTTATAAGACAGCCTGAAGAAGGCTCAGATAGGATCTGGAGGAGAGTACCACAGCAGCAGATGAACCATGGCTCTCAACGTTCCAGGAGTGGTGATGATGGTTTTCTTCTA
Organism: Micromesistius poutassou; assembly: GCF_964030765.1. Classification (NCBI taxonomy): domain Eukaryota; kingdom Metazoa; phylum Chordata; class Actinopteri; order Gadiformes; family Gadidae; genus Micromesistius; species Micromesistius poutassou. Next base: position 12,855,498 of record NC_140271.1, on the reverse strand, counting down.
CCTGATGGTCCTTGGAACCGGTATCTGGGCCTCTTTCAAATCCAAGAGGGAGAGCAAGAAGACTTCAGCGGACCAGATGGAGATGACCTTGCTGGGCAACCGAGGGATCAACCTGGTGGTGGGCATTTTCACCATGACAGGTGGGTCCACACTCCTCTCCTCACTTCTCTGGCATGGGAATACGTTTTATTTGGAGATGTTTTCAGAGCAGAATGGTGTGTTGTACAAAGAATGAGTATTTCAAGGCAGTGTAATAGGGATTTGGGGGCCATAAATTTGTATATCGTATATAGGCTGCACAACCCTTATGTCTGAAAAATGTGTAAAAAGGCTCTATTCACATAAAAACAGTATATGTAAACATCAAATGACAACATGAAGTGATCTTTGGTGAAATATTTTGTTGATTTATTCTGTGCATCTGTGTGTGTGTTTATACAGGTGGTTAATATGTTGTGCCTGTGTGCTAATCCTGTAGCTACGTGGATCGGCGGAGCCTTCTTCATGGCCTTGGCTGAGGCGACCTACACCCCCTCGATGGGAGTCCAGCAAATTCCACTGGCTTCATTGTCTGTAAGAGACTGAATCTATGATCCATAAGAGCCTTAATGAATTATCTGTAAGAGCCTTAATTAATGATCCATAAGAGCCTTAATTAATTATCTGTAAGAACCATTATTAATTATCTATAGGACTTTTCACTATTCACTATCTGGAATAGCCTTGATTGTAACGTTTTTACGATGAGAATATATTTTTATTGAGCAAGCATCAGAGCTGCCAACTCTCACGGTTTCACCGTGTGACACATGTTTTTGCCTGCTTACACACACGTACCTGTACTACCTGTACAACCTGTACTTTTGAGATGCTTCATTAAATTAGAGTTGCTTACAACGGATGTCGACAAAGTCTTCGCTCCTGGACATAATGTACACTTTACATGCACGTTCTTGCCTTTGACGTCAATGAATTTGAAGTAGTGCTTATATCTCCACCTTGAAAATCCCAACTTTTCATCGGATTGCTCCGGACTCGCCATTTACATTGAACATCATTCAATTCCATTCACATGAAAATCTCAACACAAATTTTGAACTTGATCATTAAATCGCAAAAAAGTTTAAACTTTTCCTCTTTATATATGACTAGCCTCCTTGAATATTTGACTTTGTCTTCTCCAAAGGTGCCTTTGTGTTCACCAAGCCCATGAGGGACAGGAGATTTGTGACCATGCTAGATCCCTTTCACATTAAGTATGGAAAGGGAGTAGCATGCCTCTTCACAATATTGTCCATCATCGTTGAGTACATCTGGATGCCATCTACACTTATGTCCTTAGGTAAGTTGAATGAGCCAGACTTCAAATAAACTGTCAACATTTGAACTTGCAGAAACTGAGTTAATATTCCACAACATATACGTGCAGTGCACACAGTACCCTGATAATAGCCTAGCGTGATAGATCCCCTATTATTGTGCCCTTGCCATTATTTTTGAGATTGGGAACACAGATTAGCAATTCCTTTGTAACACCTTTATAGGGAAAACAACATTTTGGAGTTAAATTATTTAAGAATACATTTTCCATTGAATTATTTCCCTCTAGCTGACCTGCTTCCAATTTGTATTCTCTTGTGTATTCCCAGGTACTGTCATGAGTGTTATTCTGGATGTGTCCTATGCAGTGAGCATCTGGATCTCTGCTGCCGTAGCCATCACCTACACCCTGCTGGGGGGTCTCTACTCTGTGGCCTACACAGACATCATTCAGCTCGTCCTCATGTTCTTCAGTGCAGTAGGTCAAAAAGAGAAACACCTTTTAATTTAAAATTCTACCAATGTCCATACACCCTTTACCCTCACATTGTGAGCCATTATAATACCAGGTGTGAATTTTGGGAATCAACAAAGTTTATTATCTGATTATTAGGATGACAATCCAAAATCCTAGTTTGTTGTATTGTGTGTGTGTGTACAGTGATGATATGTTTTTTGTGTATTTCTGCAGTGGCTGTGTGTTCCCTTTGTGTTGATGAGCCCTGCAGCATCTGGTGTCTCCAACACAACACTTGACCTCAACAGCACCAGTTACCCCCTGTGGCTCGGGACCTGGGAGGAAGACTCCCTTCTGTTGAAGGTTGACACCTTTCTATTCTTGGTAAGCTGCAGGAAGGAGATCCTCCCACTACAATAATCAGTATAACCCTGTCACTCTGGAAGCAAAAGTGGCCTGATATTTTTACCCAAAAGTGGCAAAGATATGTGGCACACATCAGATTTTATTGACAATAGTTTTAACAGCTCAAATCACATTAAATCTGATCTTTTAAATTCCGATTGGGGCCACATTCATATGTGGTCCTGAATCAAATACAAATCTGATTGATGATCTTTTGCAAAGCAACCTCAGTGTGAACAGTCATATTGGAATTCATGCAACTTGGACGTCTCTAGATCGACATTCGTCACAGTTCTGCACTGGCGAATCCCCACACCCCCTTGAGATAACCCCAGATTGAGGGACCCTCAAAGGAGGTTGAGGTTCCCTCAGTTGACAGTTGTTTACACTACAAACAATTTACAGAGAGAATTTTGTTATTATAGAAAAAACTTTTTAAATTTCTTCACTACACATTTGGAAACATAAACATTGGATCTGAGCAATACATCTGAATTAAGCATTAAGGCTAGCAGTGTGATCCAGCCTTAGTGTCAATACATCCCGTCTTTATCGAGAAAAGCTCTGGGACGCCGTTCGGCAGAGTAAAATGCATAACAATGCAATGACACATGAATACATTTTGGTTTACAGAAGAGCCTGAGGGCCCTATTTAGACGGTCTAAAACGCAGACGTGAAGCGCAAAGTCAAAGTAGCTTTGTGGGCGGTTCTATGGTGCTGTTGCTATTATGACAGGACATGGACTGTATTATGTGTTACGTGTTTAGTTTGCGTGTGTTTAAACAGATGGGTGTGCACACACACGCGTGCCAAGCATCACCCGCATTCATTCATTCTTTTAAACACTCACTCGCGGTAAAACGTTTTCTATCAATCCCGAAAAGATATGGGCTTGTAAACGATGTCTGTGTCAAGAAAATATGTGTTTGCTGTACGGTGTTTGCAGATGCATTGATTTAAAAGTAGAACTTACAGATGTATTAGCTGTTACACAAGATTTTAAAACAAGATTTTGTTTTGGGAGGCTGGAATACACTTTGCTCGAGTTTATTATTGTTATTAGTATTATTATTATTTAAATGCATGGCATAGCCTATTCTACTGTGTTCATTCATGCAGCCCCTATGGAAAAAAATGTTTCTACAATCTATGCTATTTCTATGCATATGCTATGTTTCACTCATATGAACAATCGTTGACATCGTAATATTTAAATCAGCCTAATCGTTTGCATGTTTGTGCTGTGTATAGCCTACGTGTGTGTAAGAGTATGTTGCAGTTCCGACCTGCCATGGCACGTCAAAAATAACAACACCAACTGCGCTATCCGCCACTGACTTTAGACTAGGTATTTCCAGGTCAGTTGCGCAATTGTATTGGCGCAATGTTTAGATCAGTAAAATAGCACCAAGTATCATTTGCGCCGGAACACGCCCCTGCTTTTCGCCGACACGCCTCTCCAGGCACAAGTGTAGTGGCGCCTGGTTGCTGTGGGGGAAAATCAGCTTTGCGCTGGTTGCAAACTAGCAACAACACATGCGTCGGTGTAGAAAGTAAATTGCGCTGGGCGCAAGATAGGACCCTGAATGTTTTTGGTACTCCGGTCTTTTCAGCTTAGATGCTGTGTGCATCTGAGCTTGTTGCTCAACGTACATTTGATCATTCGTAACACCAGGACACATAAAAGTCAGTCATGAATGCATGTATGGATGTGTGATAATGTATGTGCAGATCAAAATAAACAAAGAGAAAGTGCTGCCATCAGGCCTGCTGGTGAACAGGAATCAGTTCCTCGCAAGACTCCTTTCACAGAATGAGGAAGGTCTTTATAGGCAGAGCTCACTGGCCCAGGTGTTACTCATGCAGCTGACGATCCCACCACTCAGCATCTGTAAAAGACAACTCAAAAGAAACAGGGACACCTAGTGCCTGGGTGGAGGGATCGTCACAACATGATCCCATCATGACGATGCTCCTATTGTATGATCCGTATATCCTACATTTCTTGAGGCAGATTGTATTTTGTCTTCCAGGCTTTGGGGAATTTAGCGTATCAACCACTTCATCAGAGGGTCTTGTCCGCCAGTTCCTCCCACACGGCAAAATCAGCTGTTTCATAGCTGCTGGAGCTTTCATTGTCCTTGGCATGCCTCCGGCCATAATTGGAGGAGTTGCTGTCACTGCAGGTAACTCTATTTTACACATGGTAGGAACATGCATGCACATGTAGACTATAAGATGAGTTCTGCGTGTGTACCCTGTAGCCTTCCTGTAGGCATCGGTGAGCAAGATGCCTATGCTTCTGAATGACTATATTGTACTGTACTGACTGTATTGTACTTGTATCTGAACTTTGGATAAAAGCATCAAGTAGATATAAATACAATTTTGTAAAAAGGCTCCAGAGGGAATCAAACCCATTACTCTTGAAGGATCCATGCTCTTCCAATCGGCAGCACTGTGGGCTGACTTCCTGTATGTGTGTGCCATCGCTCTGAACTACCTCACTCCACCCTACATCTCCATCATTGGCATCAGCGCAGTGGCAGCCGCTGTGATGTCATCAACTGACTCTGCCTTGCTCTCGGCTGCCTCTACCTTCTCCACCAACATCTACAAGAACATCCTGAGGCCCCAGGTGAGGCCCACCTCACTCGTCTTTGTAGACTTTTTAGGTTAAGGGTTTGGTATGTTTGAGACCAGTGATAAAGGTTGTGTCCATTTCATTTTTCCCAACATAAAATTGTTGAAGAATATTCAGAAAGGACTAAGTGAAAGAGTGGTGTGAAAAATAGCTTAAATATTTCATTGAATGTTGTTTCAATTTAAATGTATCTTGGTTTCTCCATAGAGTTGGTTTTCACCGGAGAAGATGAGAATTTGATGGCACCAGAACGGGATCTGTGAGCTTATGGTAGCTAATGTTCCCCTTTCCTTCTAGGCATCCCAGAGAGAGATGCAGTGGGTGATCCGGGCTGTTGTCCTAGTGATGGGCATCACAGGAACTTCACTCACCTTCTCCGGAATTGGGACGCTGGGGTTTTGGTACATCGGAGCAACGGTGGCCTATGTCTTCATGTTCCCTCAACTGGTCTCTGTGCTTTTCTTGGACAAGGCAAATGGTTACGGGTCACTTATGGGCTTTGTGGTGAGTTTGGTCTTGAAATTGTTGTGTGGATGGCCAAGCTTGGGGATCCCAGCGGTTCTCCACCTCCCAGGAGACTCCTTCGAGGATGGGGTTTACATCCAGCGCTTCCCGGTCAATACTCCGGAATACTCCGGCCAAGGAGCATGCTGTGCTCCTTGGCCTGCATCCCGATCTTCTCCTACCTGACTGCTCTTCTTTTGGACAAAGGCATAATCCCTGAGGCATGGGATGTGCTCAATTTCCTTAAGTTGCCCAGAAAGCTACCAAGTTTGGGGGCTTCCAACAAAGACAAGAAGCGGAGGTTGGAGGAAAAAGACCCTCAACAAGACCCCTCAGAGCTAATGATGAACACTACATGTTAAAGGACATTATGTGGTCATTAGGATCATTAGGAAAGACTGGCCTAATGATCTATCTCACTACCTTCACTTCCTCTCAGACTTCACCTCCACTGTGTCAACAGCCAAATCTGCCTTCTACCGGACCAAAATCAACTCCTCCGCCTCCAACCCCAGGAAACTGTTTTCCATGTTCTCTTCCCTCCTCACCCCTCCCCCTCCCGTCCTTCTTCCCTCACTGCTGTTGACTTTGTTACATACTTTACCCAGAAGGTGAAGGACATTAGCTCCTCTTTTACCCCTGGCACAATCCTCCCTCACCCTATCCCCACCTCTGTTTTTACCCACTTTATCCCTCTCTCCTCCGAAGATGTCAACAGAATAGTTACGTCTAAGCACATCACCACCTGCCCCCTTGACCCCATCCCCTCCTCACTCCTCCAGGCCATCTCGATTGACATTTCTCACCGCCCTTATCAACTCTTCCCTCACTTCAGGCCTTCCAGCGTCCTTCAAGACTGCCGCTCCTTGACACCACCAACATCCAGAACTACAGACTGATATCTCTTCTTTCATTCCTTTCTAAAACACTGGAACATGCCATCTCCAACCAACTGTCCTCCTCAGGAGTGTAGCACCATGCATACAAGAAGTCCTGATGGGCAACTATGCTTCCAGCAGTGGAGGGTCTTTGTTATTCACACGCACACGCACACTCATACTCATACAGAGACAGGCAGGCTCAGACATACAGAGAGACACACAAACTATGTATACATGTTAAAAGAGGGGTCCTCTATGTTCCTGGCAAAATTCAAGTTCCTGCCTGCTTCTTATGCCGAGTTGCGATCGAAATGGCGCATTAGCGCTTAGCTTAGCATTTTTTTTTTAATTTCAGCTGTCAACACACAATTTGTAAACACATGTTCACGAGGGTGGCCGCTATGTCTATACAAGTTTCCTTCTGAAGCTAACTTGGGGATGATGGAATAATGTTTTCAAATTAGCAAATATTTTATGTGCCATAACTATTTTTTACACAATAAATACCAATTCAACCTATTTTAATGAGGCAACTCCATAGTTCATGTATATCTCAATCTGATTTTTAATTGAAGCTATGGTTCTGAACATGCAGATTTTTGACATTTTTTGAGGACATTTTCACTGTACAGCATAATCTATCCCAACGGACATTGTGGTTCCAAGAGAAAAAAAATGTCAGCATGCGAAATAAGGCATGTAGGGGAGAGTCGCCACAATTGTAACATTTTTCACTTTTCACTCTTTTACCCCGAGATTTTTTTACCTACATATGTAATATTTTCAGGCAAACGACCTACATGTGTCTGCTATCATAACCTACTTAAAGTTATTCAATAGAGAAAACAAGTCGTGAGGAATTAAACCAAACATTGACGCTGTCCGATGTTACAATTGAAGCGCATGTGAGTCTCAATTGTAACAGCGTGAGTTACGGTTGTAACACACACCAAGTTACTAGTAACTATGCTAACTGACGAAGAACAGATACATGCAGACAACCGTGTGGATTTTAGCTCCACAACATACAAGCAGAATTTAATATTCGAAAAAGACCTCTGGATCTTAATTTTTACTTACTTGGTTCTAAACCGGTTTTCCCGCCGCTATTTCCCGCAGAGTGGACGAATCCTGTTGATAATTCTCAGGGACGTTTAGCACTGCACTGGCCACATGCCTAGGTGATGACGTCATGATGGCATTTACGCAGCAAGAGAAAACGTGCGTGTTACAACTGTAACGCGTTACAATTAAGGCGACTCTCCCCTACACCAAGTTTCTGAATGTTTGAACATACAACAACATACAATGTTTGAACATAGTACTCTCCAAAACATTTTGGAGACCTGTTTACCAGGGATATGTATATATATATGTATAAGTATATGTATAAGTTGAAAACTTTTGACCAGTCCACTGCAGAGATATAGGCATAACTAATCCGAAATTAAAATAATAATAATACCCAATAACAATAACAATAGGTATCCGTAGATACTCTTTGAATACCTAATAAATTCTGATTGAACCTATCCGAGAATTCAGACAAACATATCTTATGCTGCTAATACATCTCCGGAATGGACAACAACTAACCAACAACCCAAAGGCCATTCATTTCTGCAATGAATTGTGTAACCCTTGTTTGGATTTGTGTGTTTCTTCCGTAACACAAGGATTCACAGCTCGCTGCTTTGCTGACAGAGATAATCCAGAACCGCAGAACTCAGCCACAGATAGAGAAACAGTGCATTACAGCCCTGTATCTGACTTTTATAACAGAACTGCAATCTGGTCCACATTAACAAGGTGAGCATCGGGATGTTACGTGGTTGCAATGAATCCCAGTGGCACCAAAGAAGAAACTTCAGTGCCCCAATGGGGAGCCTCTCGGAAACAGGAAGGGAAACAGTCGGGCTGTCAGAGTAAGCCCTAGGCAACCAGCAGTGATTGACAGCCCACACCCAACACCCTGTCTTTGCATACTCCTCGTTACATTGTCTCATTCTACAATCCTCCATCTCCTTACACTCATCCCTTCTTTATTCCTCACCTTTGTTAGATGATGCTGTCCTTTCCTCCCCCTCAAGTACTCTCCTCCTCATCCTCTTCTACTGTTCGCCTCCCTCCTTTCAGATCCCCTTCTCCTATCTCTTCCCCTCCTCCCTCTCCTTTTCTCCCTCCTCTCCTCGCATGTCTCCTCCTCCCCTCTCCCACTCCCTTCCTCCCCTCCTTCGCTTCTCCCTCCCCTTTTCTCCCTCTACTTTCCTGTCTCCTCTCCTCTCATGTCTCCTCCTCTACTCTCCTCCCCCTTCCTCTCCTCCCAATACTCTCCTCTCCTCTCATGTCTCCTCCTCTCTTCTCCTCCCCATACGCTCCTCTCATGTCTCCTCCTCTCCTCTCCTCCCCATCCTCTCCTTTCATGTCTCCTCCTCTCTTCTCCTCCCCATTCCTCTTCTCCCCATACGCTCCTCTCATGTCTCCTCCTCTCCTCTCCTCCCCATCCTCTCCTTTCATGTCTCCTCCTCTCTTCTCCTCCCCATTCCTCTCCTCCCCATACTCTCCTCTCCAGCCCTCATCTCCTCTCTTGCTCCTCCTCTCCCCGACGGCGGGGACAGATCCAAGCTCTGTGTCTGTCTGGCCTGGAGGATGGGGGGCGAGGGCTCCGCCATGCTGGGCCCCAGGGTGAGGAGGACAGAGACACAGAGGACCCATTCATGGTGGCACCAGAACTCAGGACATCGTCATTGGAATGTTTCGTATGGCTGTGGCGGCCCGCACAGGAACAAAGGATACGACGTCACGAACAGTAAGGTGGGAAAAGGTCTGAAAGGACAGACATGTAGCAAGATAGCAAGAAAATATTTTGTACATTTTTTCCAAGTTTTGGACAAAATCAGCAAAGCAGAAAAACATACAAAAGTTATGTAAGACATGACGCTGTCGTCGTCGTCCCCCCAACCCCCCCCCACGGCTGACCCCCTGCAGAGCTGTCTCTGACTCATCCCCCCCACCCACCCCGCCGACATCGCACCCCTCCCACTCCTTACACCCACCCCATTGCCCCCTGTTCCAGTTGAATCATTGCTTTGTCTCGCCTCAAAGAATGTGTCTTTTTTATTTTAGGAACAGAGGCAAGAGACATAGAGCACGAGAGAGAGAGAGAGAGAGAGAGAGAGAGAAAAGGAAGGAGAGAGAGAAAGAGAGGGAGAGACAGGGACAAAGAGAGGGAAAGAAAGCAAGAGGAGAGACAGAGAGTTGGGGGTGAGAGTGAGACGGGGTTACATTATAATATGATTTGTGTGTTGATCTGTAGGAAAACAGTGAGGTCACATCCTGTTGGTAATCTCTCTCTCTCTCTCTTAGTAGAAAGGGTATCCTGTGGACATGGTGATGCAGGCTGTGATGCCTGGTGTCTCTCTTCTCCCCGATCAACAGGAAGGACTAGAGACCAGACAGACTGCATGCAGACACACACAGAAAACATGTCTATCTATCAATCTCAGTCCAATGTATTCATTCCTATTGCCCTACTCTTTAAACGTATACCTCTATCTCTAATCTAGTACACAAACACACACACACACACACGCACACACACACACACACACACACACACGCGCACACACACACACACACACACACACACACACACACACACACACACACACACACAGAAATACAAACAAATGCAGAGACACACACACACACACACACACACCCACACACACGACCTGTCCCGCCGTCCCGCAGATGCTGCATCTGTGTGTGTGAGTGTGTGTGTGTGTGTGTGTGTGTGTGTGTGTGTGTGTGTGTGTGTGTGTGTGTGTGCATGCACGCGTGTGTGTGTGTGTCTGTGTGCATGCACGCAAGTGCGTTTCAACATCAGAGCTGCAGTTGACATATGAATTACAGAGTGTGTCTAAATCTGAGTAAACCGCACACATCTGCCCTATCACCGTATGAACCTATTTCTGACGCACAAACAATGTCTTCTAACCTCTCCCCATCTGCTCTGAACCTCCTAATTGTGCTGGCTCTCTTTTAATCCAGTGTGTTGTGATACTATGACTACTCCCACTACCGCTACTACTACTGTATGTACAACTATAACAACAACTATAACTTTCTTTGAACCTTGTTTGACCAGCTTGGTAGAAATGAGATTCAACGTCTCTTTCACAAGAGAGAACAAGCCAAGAAAAACCTGATCAAGTCAAGCAGTTAACAACGTTCAGCCACATGTAGGTGTTATGTTATTACATTGTACATCGATTCAGGCAGAGAAGATCCTTGGACAATGAGGCCTGCGTCAGTTTCCATCCCGGCTCCACCGCTGGCTTACATTCTGTCAGCAGTGAAGAGAATATGCAACAGACCTCTGGGCAGGATACCTATGCATACTACCAACCGGTTGGGGTCTGGAATCCAGTGTTCATGGAAACGTGTCGGAGACACCTGTCACCTTGTTACGCCATGCTCTCTTTCTCCCAGAGATCCTGTTAGTGACGACGGCAAACTGACCTAAAACAACACCATGTCCTGGGAGGTTGTGAACGCAGCAAAGAGTTTATCCCCAAGAGAGATGGTTTCTACTGTAGTGAGCTGTCAAAGCATGTCGGTCATCTGAGTCCTATTCAGCCGATGCTGGATTAAGACGGAGCTGGTAGGAGGTCTCTTGCTCGTGGCAGGGGGAGTCTGGTTCCCACCAGACTCCCCCTGCCACGAGCAAGAGACCTCCTACCAGGCCAGCATGGTGGTTAGGGTGAAAAGTCAGGTTCTTCAAAACACCTTGGCCCTACCCTCCACCACCATCCTCACCCAACCATCAGCAACCTCCCCTCCTCATCCACCCCTTCTCTCCTGCCTCTTCACCATCCTCACTCCCCCCCCCCCCCCCCCCCCCGAGCCTGCTATATTTAGACCTTGAACAACACACTCTGTAACATCGCTTTCCGTCTTTGTAGTATTTGTTTGCATGTCTACAACAGTGTGTGTGTGTGTGTGTGTGTGTGTGTGTGTCCTGTCCTGTCCTGTCCTAGCCTGTGAGAGGGACCAAGTGACCTCGTCACAATGCTCCATTGTTGAGGCGCCGTGGCACCAGCTTCCTGGATTCACAGAAACACGGCTGCAGGCCAAACGTAAACACCTGGGTCAGCCTCTTTGGGGTGATGAGTTTGTGTGGTGTGGTGTATGTGTGGAGGATGGCTGGTTGAAGCAGCTTACCTGGCCGAGTCTGATAGGACTCCGGGGCTGGGTGAGGCTGCACACCTATTGTACATTACACACTCAGGGAGAGATCTCCTGTATGGCAGCATGGAGCACCAGGCCATGTATCATCATCTACAAACCTTTCAATAAACCGGCTTCAACACCACCACCCTGCGTCCTGTGTTTGTTTTGAGGAGCTCCTGAGAGGAGGACGAGGGAGGAGTAGGGAGAGGAGTGGGGGAGAAGGTGAGGTGTAGGAGGAGGTGCTGAGCTCTTGAGAGGAGGAGGAGGGAGGAGTAGGGAGAGGAGTTGGCGAGAGGGTGAGGTGTAGGAGGAGGAGGTGAGCTCCTGAGAGGAGGAAGAAGGCGGAGTAGGGAGAGGAAAGAGGAGAAGGGCGTGAGTTATATTTAAACGGGGTGAGCAGTCTTCGGTTTGTTCCTCAGGAAATGACTTTCACACAAACCCGGCCTGCCAAGAAGGCTTTAAATACCGTCCTTGAGGAAGGAGCAGCAGGCTGGGCCACATACTACCGCTGGTCTGAGGGCTGGGAACTCTCTCAGGGCACAGAGGATTTAGAACCACGACATGAAACAATATCTGATTCAGTGTCAACAAAAGAAGGATGGGGGAAGGGAGGAAGGGAGGGATTATGGTCTACACATGACGCACGCACACACACACACACACACACACACACACACACACACACACACACACACACACACACACACACACTTTCATAAAGCCATGTATCGTATAAATTGATTGCTGCTCATTGATTGCTTTCCATCTTAAATAATTTGTACTATTATCATTGTTTCTTGAAGTCTCGATGACTTCTAATTGGCTTGTCCTCGTTTGATTGATTGAAGTTCACGCGCTACGTCACCCAACACGGCCCCCCCTCCTCCTTTTCCTCCTCCCCGGAGCTGCCCGGGACCACGACGCTCCACTGCGCAACATCTCAACTACCCGGCACACACACACACACACACACACACACACACACACACACACACACACACACACACGCGCGCGCGCGCGTCACATCAACTACACAGAGTTGAATTTCCTTTCGGCACCGGGATTACTTTTTTGTTTCACTCAAGGTGAGTTTTGCATTCTAAGAAAACCAATTTTAAAACCATGAATGATTGCGATGAACGGTTATGTTATGCGGAGCAAGTTTTATCAAAACCTTAGATCTTAAATATAATTTCACATTAATTCATTGACTAGAGACTTTTATTGGATTAGTCCAAGCAAACGCACTTTCAGACCCCCAAATGCTTTTAGTTTAGGATCCAATAAAGTGTATCTTACTGGTCCCAGTAAGATATTAGAAATTACACCATAGGTTAAAACATCAAAATGACTTATAGCCTTGGAAAAATCCATGATCTACTATTTACCGTGCTTTGGATTGAGGAACATAATCAGCATATCATTTGGATCTCACGGATACTCGAATCCCGTTTTCCTATAACGGGGAACGGGAAATGGTGACGTTAACATTAACTAATTCACTCGTTACGCACGACTGTGGTCAGTATAACAGGACCCCGCCACCCAACATTTAACTCATTCACTCGTTCATTATGCGGTCAACACAGGAATTTGATCTTCATGGAGCCTTCACTAATGAATGCTCCATCAGGATGTGAAGTCAGGACTTTGATCTTCATGGAGCCTCACTACTGAATGCTCCATCAGAAGGAGAGGAGAGGAGGACGGATCTTCAGGTTGTCAGCCTCCAGCAGGGTGATTGTGCTTCAGTTGCATTTCTGAAAGGTGTGTGTGTATGAGTCGTGTTTGCTTTTATCTCTGCCTCCCGTTATCTCTGACGTGAATTCAAGACTTAGTAAGACTGTTTATTGATGATGTCAAGCGATCTGTGTGTGTGTGTGTGTGTGTGTGTGTGTGTGTGTGTGTGTGTGTGGGTGTGTGTGTGTGTGTGTGTGTGTGTGTGTGTGTGTGTGTGTGTGTGTGTGTGTGTGTGAAAACGTTTGAACATGGCCCTCAGTGATGACTGAGCTACTGCTGTTGTGTTGGTCTGGTTGTTGTTGGGTATTCCTGTGTGGTGTTTCTTTGTAGTTTTATGTTGTTGTTAGTTATGTGTGTAGGTGTGAGGTTGGGTATTTGGTTGTTTTTGTTGTTGTGTAGTTGTATGTGCATTTGTGTGTGTAGTTGGGTATTTTGTTGAGTATATTGTGTAGTTGTGTGTAGTTGCATGTTCAACTCACATAGAGCTTCTGTCATCAACACGTGTGTGTGTGTGTGTGTGTGTGTGTGTGTGTGTATGCATGTGTGTGAAGTCCTAAAAAAATCTGGGAGGCCAGTAGTGTAATTTGTGGTTCTGTGGCTCCGAAACCAAACAGACAGACAGCTAGACATTCTCACAGACAAATAGACAGATTGAGCCATGCTCATGTATGTATGTAGGGGAGAGAGAGAGAGAGAGAGAGAGAGAGAGAGAGAGAGAGAGAGAGAGACGTGATTGTTGAAGTCTGTCTTCATCATGGCTGTAGAAGGTCTTCGTTCTCCTAAATATGTTGTTACTCGATATTAGATTGGACGATGATCCTCTCTCAGCCCTGGACCTCTCGTGCATGCGTGTGACAGACGGCTGTCTGCTCTCCACTGGTTCTCTAGATTACCTTTCCTTCGTATTAATTGGATTAACCTCAGATTAAGAGGAGGTAATCTGAACTGAATGCAGCCGGCCAGGTAAGCGGTGCGGTAGCTCTGGTGCTCCTCACTGGGGCCAGGCTGAGACCGGACTAATGCGGGCCTTAGCCGGGACATGGATGGGCGTCGACACCAACGATCACACTGTCACTTACCAGCTCACACTGGTGTTCCCCCACCCCTCCCCCTCCCAGACCATGGATGATCTAATGGTTCCGTCCTGGTTGAATGACGTGAATCTCATGTGATCTCACTTCATGTCCAGCAGATTGTGAACAAGGAAACCAGGAAGTAAGGCAGACATCAGTAGACGTTAAATGTAGCAGAGAGCCGACTTCTTCTGCCTCCATTCGGCAGGGGGTTACCCCGACGGGCGTCTAGGTTTAGCGGCTGGGTAAACGACAGAAGAAAGGACTCAATAGCAGGACTCGGATGCAAAAAAAGTCAGGGTGAAAATAATGATTTTTACTAGAATATTCTTTACTAGAATATACAAGGGTCGGTACACGGGTCATCAGTTGGAGATCAGGCAAACAATCTGGCAGGGAGAAGGCAAAGGCGTAGTCAGGGAATAATCGAGAAGGAATCCAAACCAGGAACCGTAATAATATCTCAGGAAATGCTGGGACGCTTCAGCCACAAAACAAAGACAAACTTTTACAGAGGAATGGAAACACGCTGACTAAATACACTAGGAGGGGACCGTTAATCAGGGACAGGTGAAAACAATCAGGGGGGGGAAGGACAATCACAGATCCGGGAAACACAAGGACAGGGAGTCAGGTATTCAATGAACAGGGCGAGATGTGACAATAGGAGACCACCCTGACAGGCCAGATTAACACGTACGGGCACCGTAGGGTGTAGTGGAGAGGCTGACATCTGACGTATGTGGTCCACAAACCTTGTACTGAGGACGAAGGTTACTTATGTAAGGCTGAGGCTGAAAGGGGGATAAATACAAACGATTCACGTCTTTAACAGATACCTGCTGGGGTGTGCCTTATTAGATCAGAACCTGGGGCTTTTAAGAGAGAACCAAACTCCCCTGAATCCCCCGGATCAAAACATCAGAAGTGTCTCTCCTGGCTTCACCAGAGCATTCGTGACCAATATAATTTGTTGTTGTTACTTCCATGTAGTGATTCTGAAGAGCATTTAGCATGTGCAGGCTGAGCACGACTGTTACTTTGTAAATACATCCCTTTGGCCTTCTGAATGTTTGGGAACTTTAAGTACTTACTAATACAAAATGTCTTATCACCAAGAACAAGGTTACGATCGTTTGATGACCCAGACCGACATTGTCCTTGAAGAACCGGCTCCCCAGCCAGAACCAATCTAAAATAATACACATTCCCAGTCCCTCCAATAGTTAATCCCAGCATTCATCTGCTTGACAGCTTTATGTGGAGCTGATGGCCCTCACTGTTGGCCCTAGTCTCAAATCTCAACCCTGTACTGTCCCTCATTCTCTTACTGTGTCACCCAGTTCCCCAGTTTCGTACCATTTATCCCCCCCCCCATTCAAAGGCTTTATTGACAAGGATAATGTACATTTACTGTATCTCTTTCTATCTGCCCCTCTATTTGCCCACCTGTTCCCCTCTCTCATTGTCTGACTCCACCACAAATACCTCTCTCTCTCTCTCTCTCTCCTTGGCTGTGGCTCTCTCTCCTTCCCTCTCTACTTTTCCTTCTCTCTCTCTCCCCTGGCCTCAAGTGAACTTAATGAAGCGTTGAGTCCCCTGCGTTGGTTGGACCCCCTGCCAGAGGAAACTAAGTGGATTGTAGAGAAGGCAGAGAGCAAGCAATGGACAGAGAGAAAGAGAGAGAGAGAGAGAGAGAGAGAGAGAAGACAGCTGGGATTAGGGGATAATCCCAAACATGGCCAATCCAACAGTGTCATTCTCACGGCCTTTCTTGAGCGCAACGCGGCCGAACTGCATGTTATCACCAGGACCACTGCCTCTAACGTGGCCCTTCTGGCTGTGTGTGAATCTTCTTCCCTGTTCCCTTTGCTTCACGAAGGTTTGAAACCCTTCCGCAGGATGACAGTTGAACGGTCACACTAACGAGGGAAGAAGAGGAAGAGAGTAGCTTCCTCTGGCTGAGCGGACTCCGTGACTGCAGAGTTGGAGGAGTCGTGTGGTGCCATGGGTAAAGATCTTTAGCGAGAGAGAGAGAGAGAGAGAGAGAGAGAGAGAGAGAGAGAGAGAGAGAGAGGGCGCCATCGCTCCAAGGCCCTTTCCCCGGGTCTCCAAGCCAAGACCCTCTCTGTCTCTGCCCGGACTTTCTCTGTCTCTGCCCGGACCACCGTCTCTCGCATGAAACCGTGGAGACACCAACCAGAAGATAGAGAACATGGTCCTCCAGGACTCACTGCCAGTAAGTGGAAGAAAGTTGTTGAATTTGGTTCAAGATTTAGTTCACATGGAAATGTTGCATTAAGTTGACGGTGTATTATACATCTTATTGTGTCCTGGAGAGTAGGAGGAGGAACTAAAGCATGAACCATATGGAGAAACAATGTAATAATGGGGGGGGGGGGGGACATCTGTGTATCAGATGGTAAGGAAAGAAAGAGGCCATATCTCAAACGATGACATCATATCCCAAATGGTGATGAAAGCGCTGATTCCCACAGTGAGTAGGATGTCTGGCTAGACGGCCTGGCTAACCGAGCAGTTAACAGACATGCTAATCCAATTAGGGCTCGTCAACAGGATTACTTATAAACTCCAACAAGACTGCTAGATTGTAGCTTGCAAGCTAGGCAGCCCCGATGCTACATTAGCATCAATTCAATGGGGTCCAGTCTCACGGGATGGGTAGGTTTTTACTGTCCTTCACAGGAACATTGAACCATCATGTTTAAAGGAAGATTTATATAAATGTTCATATAAAATAAGCAGGATTAATAATTTGATTATTATTATGTAAATTTAGAAAGACTCAAATGTAAGTAAACAACGGTCTGGGACATGGAAAGGTTAGTAAGTTAAACTAAGTCCTCACATATCCCTAGGAGGCTAGTGAAGAGCTAGTAGACAGACGGTAAGCCAGGAGTGTTAGGATGTAGCCTAGTTACTCTGTTGTCTCTCTGCTGCCTAGATGAAGGCATGTGTTGGTTGCCCTCTTTGTGGGAGCAGAGCAGCTCCACATGTTTGTGGAGTTACAAAGGCTTTGATTCCAGTTGGTTTTGTGCTTTTATGGTTCTCTTAAAAAACGAAAAACAAAGTCTAGTTTCACTTTTGTCAGGACCAAACTTGCCCGAGGATACCTAGAGATATTCTGCAGACATTGGGGAATCAGACCTGGAACCTTTTTGCTGGGATTTCAACATGCAATAGCCAGTGATGTGTGCATGTAAAGAGAGGGCTTTCTGTTTTGATCTCTGGTGGTAATGAACAAACTGACACAGAGGGAAGGGAGGAGCAAGAGAGAGAGAGAAAAAAAAAGAGAGAGAGAGACTTTCTGACACAGAAACAGAGCAGGAATGTAAACATGGCAGCCGACTCGATACGGACACACCAACATACAGAATGTACCCACTGTGCCCTCTGACATCCTGCTATGGGGTGGCTGGAGAGGGGAGCTGGCTGGGGGGGTGTTGCGGGGTGAGGAGGGAGGGGGTGTGGGGTGAGGAGGGGGGAGGAGTGAGCAGGGGGTGGGGGGGGGGGGGGGATAGTTGGCACTAGCTGCATGGAGAATGAATTATGCTCACATTCTTAGGCCACTGGACAACACATTTCCTGCCTTCCTCTCCATGCTGCTAATTTAACACATTTAACTATTTTTTTCTCTCTCCCTCTCTCTCTCTTTCTCTCTCTCTCTCTCTCTCTCTCTCTCTCTCCCTCTCGCTCTCTCCCCCCCCCCTCTCTCTCTCCACAGCAGATGGAGTGTCCCTGAACTCGCTCTCGGGATAACGCCGTCCAACTGTGTCGGTTCTAAAGCACATCAAGGAACCTTCTCGAAATAACCACATTCGTTATTATCTCCGCCCGCTGAACGGAGGTTCCCCCGGGAGACATCGACGTAGTGACGTCACTCCGTCGTCGGCCGTCAGCCGCCCCCACCCCCCGTCCGCCGCCACCGCCGCCACCGCCACCTCCACCGCCACCATGAGTATGGCGAAGATCCCGGGCTTCAAGGGCCTGGCATCAGGCTCTCAGAGCCGGCGCCACTTCAAGAGCGACCTCTCGGTGGACATGATCAGCCCGCCCTTGCCAGACTTCCGGCACACCATGCACGTGGGCCGGGGCGGGGAGGTGTTCGGGGACACCTCCTTCCTCAGTAACCACGGGGGCCGGAGGGAGGAGCCCGCGGGGAGCCCCGACTCCGCCACCGGATTCTTCACCCGCACGTTCCGCCACGTCCGCCGGAACCCGGAGCCGCGGCTGCGGGGGGGCTCCCGGGAGCTGTCCTCGCCGCCGCCGCCATCCATCTCGCCCATCATCAAGAACGCCGTCTCGCTGCCCCAGCTAAACCTGGACCTGCACAACGGCGGCCTGCAGAGGACGTTGTTCCCCAGCTCGGCCAGCTCCAACGAGGCCTACTACCGCTACGGTGAGTGGAGGTGAGGGGAGGGGCCTGGAGAGGGCAGAGCGACGGGCTGCGCCTCATTTTACTGTTGCCGTGGAACGTCAGTTTACTGTCAAACTAAAGTAAATTGATGTGGGGCATTTCCTGCCAGAGATGCTCCTCCATACCAGAGCAGCAAGCAGAGCCATGTGTGTCTGTGTAAGTGTGTAAGTGCAGGTGTGTGTGTGTGTGTGTGTGTGTGTGTGTGTGTAGTTGCCTAGTTTAACCCAACATGAACTGAGCTGACTGAGACATGATTCACCAGGTTTCAGGTTTCATGGTCCACAGTCGAGTATCAGTTCAGTACCTAGTATCAGTTGAGTATTAACAACGTCGCAGCAAGTGACGGGGGACACCCACTCAACATGTCCACATTGGCGAAGGTGGCGCTCGATCAGGGTTATCACGAAGATAACTACATACACGTCATTTTTCTGAATATCCACTGAATTTTGATATACGTATCATCAACATGTCAAGTGAAAAAAGAAATGTATATATACATATATAAATGTGTGTGTGTGTGTGTGTGTGTGTATGTGTATTTGTTGTATTTTTTACTTCCACTGCACTTTTTTGTAATTGTTTTTACTGAAACTTTCAATTTAATATGTTATCACTGATCTTAGTTTTGTGTAAATAAATATAGATTGCTGAATGTACAGTAGACACTGAATAACATTACTTTTGATTATCTCTCGATTATCAATAGACATTTCGAGAGAACACTCAACTACTGCAAATTTTCACTTTAGTGTGAAAGTCCAAATGATAGTTTAGTGATATGCAACTGATGGACAATTAGACAGACTAAAGCACTTAAAACACAAGGTCGGTTTGGCAACAAGTTGAGGACAGAGGTGGATAGAATCTCTGGAATCTCAAATTTGTCACTTTTTAAGATAAATGATGAATGCAGATTATGTCAAATGTGTTCAACAGCCTGCGGACTGGGTGTCACCTCAGTAACCCCAGCTTCACCTGAGAGCTGCATACGACCTCACACACATGCAATCACATGCACACTTACACACACTTACATGCAACACGTGTGAAAGAGGACATTTCTGGCATCTTTGTGTCTGTGTGTGTGTGTTACTTTGACTGGACTTTGTAAACAGGTCATACAATACGCCCCCCCCCCCCCAATCAGTGGATGTTTGTGTCTAGACACAAATGTGTGTGTGAGTGTGTCCATGCGTTTGTGGGTGTATGTGTGTACGCATATGTGTGTGTGTGTGTGTGTGTGTGTGTGTGTGTGTGTGTGTAAAAACTGTATAAATACTCTATACTGAACATGGGTGAGTGGAGTTCACCAGGTTGTGGTGTTAGTAGTTCCTTTCCCACAGATACAGAGGAATCAGATCAGTGTTCACTAACTTTAGCGAGAGACTGAGGAAACACAACGTATACCAATGTACACCACAGTATCTGTACGTAAACTGTCCAATGCACTTTCTAGTCTCCTTTCTTACTTGGTGAACTTTTCTTTGAACTTGTAAAGAAAAGCTTAGTAGTTTTTGATATTCTATACATGTTGTGCCTAGTAACAACAAGTTGACCTTTCTCAGTACCTTGCTCTGTCTTACACTGGTTAAACTGTGCATTCAGCGGTAGCTTTACTACTCTTTAACTGCTCTTTTCAGGCCGATTTAGAATATGAAAAAAGTGCATTCGGAGCCAGTGCCGTCATGGCACCGCGGAATGTGTGTGGGTTTGAAGAGAGGAAAAGTGCCTCACTATGGCTGTGTCAGCTGGTAGCCTGCTGCCTCCGGAGAACCCCTAACCCTAACTTAAACAAACTGCATGCTTCTTATGGTTACTGTTGTACAATTAGACTCAATGACAACATGGGAGGCCTGCAATCATTTAGTTTATATGGTATATATATATATATACAGTATATATATATATAACAAATCTGATAAATATCTAACTCTCTCTCTCTCTCTCTCTCTCTCTCTCTCTCTCTCTCTCTATCTCTCTCTGTCAGGTCTGCAGTCTGGCTTCGTCACTCTCCCCCGTCTCTCCAGACTGGACAGAGGGTTTCCGGAGGGAAACAACCGAAAGGGCTCCATAGCGGACAGCGGCGGCGGGGCCACTCCCACGCGCTCTGACTCCTTGACCGATTTCACCGACTTCACCTTTGACCTGGGCCCCTCCCTCATGAGCGAGATCTTGAGTTTGATCGACAGCCCCAGTGGCCTTTCGGGTGGCGGCCTGGAGGCCGAGGGGCGGGGGGATGAGGAGGAAGAGGAGGAGGAGGAGGATGACCGCTCCTCCTCCGTCCTGCAGATGGCGCTGGAGAGCCCCGCAAGCACCCCCACCCCCACCTCCACCAGGGGGAGCTCCCGAACCTCCGTCTGGACGGAGCAAGGAGCGTCGGCGGTGGGCAGCAGCGGCGATCCCGCCAGAACGCCGCCAGACGCGTCATGCCGCTCCCCTCAGGGGGCAGAGCCGGCCATGGAGGCGGAGCGTTTCCAGCGGGCGTCCAGCGTGCTGTCCCGCCACTATGGGGGCGGGTCCTTCAGTCACCGGGATGATGCCTCGCCGCCGCCCCACGGCCTCCGGACCACCGTGTCGTTCTCCGGCCACCGGACCACGGCACGCCCCGGCGCCGAGGACGATGAGATTAAACTGTAGACGCTGAGGCTGCGCAGTTTAACAGCTGAACGCCGGCGGCCTGCAGGGTGACGACCCGTTGGTTTGGTCGGCCGGACCGCGGGCTCACCTCAAGGTCCACACACTAACATGAACGTTTTATGGAAAACGTGGACAAAGTCTTCAGACTGGATGGACACGAGGGATGAAGTCATCGTCCTCAGAAACGCTGGACCTGTGAAGAGATATATGTGTTGTGTTGTTTACCTACTAACACTTAAAAGGTCACCGGTGTGGTGCTCACTCTGCACTGCGCATGCGTTTGACCAACTTTATTGATTACCTTTAAACCAAACTAATCAAAACATCCACAGAACACCTAACCGACAAACCTATGTAAGAATAACACGTTAACTTTACAGTGGAATAAAGGGACAGCCTACCTTGGTAAACCATCTTAAATATAGCTAAAGAACTTACGTAATACAGCGTTATAGACCTACCACCAACAACTATGAGATCGTGAAATGATGGTATATGCTCCTGTAGAAGCCACGTGTCTGCACGATATCAACCTTGTTTTAATAAAAATATCAGTGTATATATTTGTGATGGCGTGGAGACGTTCGTGGAGATGGAACTGTTGCACGATCAGCAGGGAGAAACCATGGTTACCCTCTGACATGCTGTGATGAATAGGAACTCCAAATATGTTGCTCCAACTCCAAATAAATAACTCCTCTCAGTCGCTTGCAGCTCGGTTATCCAGAAGGTTGTCAGTTCACTCAGAGCGGAGCTGGTCCTGAGATGGTCCGGGGCGGAGCTGTGTGGTTCTGTGAGGATTTTCACTCTCACCTTTGACTCCGGAGCAACGAAAACACTTTTACATTTTAAATTACACAAGAATAGAGTTAACAATATAATATGAATACCTTTTTGAGAATTGTAACCATTTTGAAACATGTGAAAGATTTTAACTGTTTAACAGAGTCAGGGGTGCAAACTGGTGATGGCCCAAAAAGGTCACAGGTGACATGCTACAAGTTCTGTTTAAGTCAGTGGTTCTCAAAGTGCGGTCCCCAGACCCCCAGGGGTCCGCTGCGCGTTGCCAGGGGGTCCGTGAAAAGTTTGCTACAAAATATCTGAAAAAAAATAATTAATAAAAACCTTTCTGTTTTAAGAGTAAGGATTAGTGTCACCTTATATCAGTGCTTTTTAATTGTCTGTTAACACTACTTGATTTGATTAATCAAAAAGTTGATGTTGCACTAGTTACATTGTGTTCCAACAGTTAATATTTTAAAAATTGATCTACATATTGTTAAGTTATGCCAAAATGCAATACAAGAAACCGTTTAGTAACTGACTGACGTCAGTTGGTGAATTAGTATTCATGGCACCTTGGCTTGCGACGGTCCACGACAGTATTGAGTTTGTGCCTGTGTTATTTGTGACTATAACAAATCAACGTTGCATCTCTTGGCCAAGAAACAAGAGTTGAGGAAGAAATGGTTGGATCGGACATTACCACTATTTCAACATTTACGTGGCTCAGGCACGGCGGTCCGGGCACGGCAATTGAATACAGAAAGAAGAGCCGCCTTGGGGCACCGTGGCGGCCGGAGCTGAGCTCCCGGGCGCGGTGCACAGCGGCTGGTCCCCGCGGTCGCGGTCCCTCAGCAGCCGTGCCCCGGCCGTGCTCCCGGACTCCGGCGGTGCACTCCCGCGGGCACGGCAATTGCATGTCATGAATAAGAGCCAAAATCAGGTCGTACATCCCCGCCTACCTCCTCCACCACGCTAGAACAGTACCAGAGCATTTTTTTCACCAAAACCGACTCGCATTCATTGCTACTATTGACCAACGCAACATTAATGAAAAAACGGTGCAATGACACCTTTAAGTTAAAAAAAAAATATATATATATATATATATATATATATTTTTTTTTTACAGAAAACTCAATCAAACAAAAACCGTACCTTTCAGTCAAGATGAGAAGCCGAGTATCTTTTCATAGAATTCAAAGGCAAACCCATCTGTCTAGTTTGCTTAGAAACAATATCAGTCATGAAAGATTTCAACTTAAGTTGCCAGTAATACAACTGCACTGAATATAATGCTAGTTGTTGCACTTAATGTTGGGCCACTGTTTTTCAGTTTTGTGCCATCATTGAATGATGATGTATGTGAGCCCTTTGCACTGAAAAAAATAAGAATCACTCATGTGGCTTTTAAAACAAACTTGTTGTGTTTGTCGTTAAACGAGTATAGACATGTTAAAGGTCCCATGGGACAATTTCACTTGATGAGGTTTTCTAACATTAATATGAGTTCTCCTAGCCTGCCTATGGTCCCCCAGTAGCTAGAAATGGCGTTAGGTATAAAATGAGCACTAGTGTTGGGGATAGGCGTAGCTTGAGTTGTGGCGCACCTATGTAATGACGCTCAATGATTGGGTCACGTGGTGTTGGTGGCGGTAAGGGTTTGTAATATCAGCTCTTCACTCAGGTGAGGTTAGTAGTGAGTGGGTGATGGGGGAAAGCATACTTTTGCTGACCGCTTACACTATGCCTGGTGCCTTGCATTTGCGTTCGCTACTCCTTTCAAGACGCTACTGTGATGCTTGTGGACTAGTTTGTAACGTCTAAACTTGAGGATACATTTTCGATGGAATAAAGAAACCCTTGCATGAAACTTGGATCAGGCTACTCCTTGAACAAAGCGCGTCCGGCAACTTCCATCATTCAGCTGCATACGGGGACATGTTACCTCCCCTTTCTCTGCTTTGCCCGCCCAGAGAATTTGGCCCGCCAATGAGACAATGAGCTACGACCGTGTGAGCGCCACATATGTGTGTTTGAATACACACTAACGCAAGTGTACACTTCTTTGTTATTTGGATAACCGTTCTGTTGTTGGTGTTATGGCACGTAACACACAACACAATAAGGCAAGCTTGCCTTTGGTGAAAAGACTAGACTGCGTCGGGTTCTCTGACGTCTCTGGTATTTCCACAATGAGACTCGTAGTAGGGGTTATCTCAGCCATGGTTGAGAAGGAATTGGGGGAAAGGAACTTTGGCTTTGACTCCCTGAAGTACATGAACTGCGATATGGAGGAGAAAGGGATTGTTGCCCGTGATTGTCTCCCGCCGTCTGCCCACTGCCGAGGCGGTGGTGCCTCGGCACTGGGCAGCAGGCAGCGGGCAGCGGGGCTCCGGCGGGAGACAATCGCGGTCAACAATCGTGATCAACAATCCCTTTCTCCTCCATGTCGTGGTTCAGTCTACTTCAGATTGATGTGGAAGTGGAAGAACCAGAGACGTCGGAGAATCCGACGCAGTCGTTTGAGATTCATAATAACGTCTGGAGGCGCACACAGATTTTGGCCGTGATAATATATATGATATAGATATCTATGTATAATATAAAATTATTTAGATATAGTTCTCCAGGACTCCGGCCGGAGCATTTGGAGTGTTCTAGAATATTTACAGAACACGGCCAAAAGCTGTGTGCGCCTCACCATTGCGATACATCCACTGTAAACACTAGCGCATGGTACCGTGGCCGCAAGCTGCTCAGGGCTGCACCCCCACCCTCCACCTTGACCCTCCTCTAAAAAACACATTTGTGGAAAGCTCATTGTGGGACTGGCTCGTAGTGGCTGTAATTCTGCACCAAGGCTGAATTTCTTGAATGTATTCAAGTACTGTATTAAGGGCCCACTAACAGCTATATAAAAGCATTCATAAAGTAGCATGCCATGGGATCTTTAAGAATGGCATTTGAGCATTGAAAATATGAAATTAATGTATGTGGGTTCAATTAACATACATAGGCTATGAATCTGAATTATTTTTTTAGGTAATGGCCATCCCCAAAATGCACCAGAATACAGGAAAGAACAATTAAAAAATTTCTGGGGGAGGACCCCCAGACTCCCCGTCCATGACTACCCCACACCAACAACTTTCATCACCAGCCACCACTGATACAGACATATATCTAAAAAAGAATTAAAAGGAAAGAAGAATGGAAAAGATAAGAAAAAAAAAGAATAATAATAAAACAATTAATATTTCCTCCATTGATGGGGGTGGTGGTGGGTTGAAAAAAAAACAGCTGAGACTCGTAGCAGCAGATTCGAGCAGTTGTATCGATGGACTTGTGCTCGCTCATTAAAATGCTCAATGAACATAGCGATCTATATCATTTAATTTGTGAGGAAATTTTTCACAGATGTGCAACTTCGGAGGCATTACATTTGGTTTACATTTGGTTTTACGAATGCACACATTTTTTCAGAGTTCTCAGATTATGAAACACGGGTGTGAAAATGTGTTTTGCACCAACTGCACTGTAATGATTGTAGCAAAAGTGTGAAATGCACGACTCTTTGAAGTTGTGATGCACAGGATAGGATTTGTACACCTGTAACAAAGGACTTGTGAACTCAGTCCCTATTTTGTGTTAACAATATTTCCGACTTCCAATTTACTGTTACATATTTGTGACTTCAGTGTACTCATGCTAAAGACTTTTGCTACAATAATACCTTCATAGTAGTGAACTTGGTAACGTGAGCCAACGGAGCTCTATTGTGGGTTTATCACAAATAAACTGTATATGATAACTTTACTGCTTTAACAAACATGAAGTAGACTATATATAATACAGATTTAAAAGGTAAAATGTGTATGATAGTGTAGACTTTTGTTATATCTTTTATTTTCTTGTGTACTAAAAGTATCTCAAATGATTTCAACCATTGCTATTCTCAGGAAAATCTGTATTTTTAAAATGGAAATGTCTTGGGCAATTTTGATGCGTCAAACAAAGCCGCACAGAAACTGTAATTTAAACATGCAGACATGCTCCCTTTTAACATGTGGTGTTCATCATTGGCTCTGAGGGGTCTTGTTGAGGATCTTTCTCCTCGAACCTCCGCTTCTTGTCTTTGTTGGAAGCCCCCAAACTTGGTAGCTTTCTGGGCAACTTAAGGAAATTGAGCACATCCCATGCCTCAGGGATCATGCCTTTGTCCAAAAGTAGAGCAGTCAGGTAGGAGAAGATCGGGATGCAGGCCAAGGAGCATAGCATGCACAGAGTATTGACCGGGAAGCGCTGGACGTGAACCCCATCCTTGAAGGAGCCTCCTGGGAGGTAGAGAACCGCTGGGATCCCCAAGCTGGGCCATCCACACAACAATCTCAAGACCAAACTCACCACAAAGCTCATAAGAGACCCATAACCATTTGCCTTGTCCAAGAAAAGCACACAGATCAGTTGAGGGAACATGAAGACGTAGGCCACCGATGCTCCGATGTACCAGATCCCCAATGTCCCCTTTCCGGTGAAGGTGAGTGAAGTTCCTGTGATGCCTATAACTAGCACAACAGCCTGGATCACCCACTGCATCTCTCTCTGGGATGCCTAGAAGGAGAGGGGAACATTAGCCACCATTAATGTTTGTAATAACGCCGTTATTTTTTCAGTAACGGGTAATCTAACTAATTACTGTTTAATTACTGCGTTGTTACAACGCTGTTACCATTACTGACCGTTAAATGCGGTGCATTACTATGAATTTATTGAATAAACTGCGTAATCCGAATGCACCCCTGGCTCCACACACAAACTGCTAGTTAGGAGACCGGCTGGTTTAACAACGAGATAAGCAATTATGATTGGCTAAGGCAGAGTCATGTTTCATGGTAGCCAATCAGAGCCAGTGTTTTTACACACAAGCCAGGATACGCGTGCCACACACACACGCACACACAAACACCAAACAGATTCGATGAAGCAGTAGAAATGGCGAGTCCAGAGCAATCCAATGAAAAGTTGTCATTTTCAATTTATTGAGGTCAAAGGCAAGAACGTGCATGTAAAGGTGCAATAAATAACAACAACAACAAAAAAAAACATCAGTATCGGCATCGGCTATCAGCCAAATTGTTATTTTAAACATCGGTATCGGCCCAGAATCTCACAATCGGTGCATCCCTAAGAAAACCTCATAGAGTGAAAATGACATGCCATGGGACCTTTAACCTAAAAGTTCTACAAAGAAGTGGGCCTCACCTGGGGCCTCAGGATGTTCTTGTAGATGTTGGTAGAAAAGGTAGAGGCAGCAGAAAGCAAGGCTGAGTCAGTTGATGACATCACAGCGGCCGCCACTGCACTAATGCCGATGATGCCGATGTAGGGTGGCGTGAGGTAGTTCAGAGCGATGGGGAAGATCATTTGTCCATCACCACGCTCTAACGGAGAAGGAGACCCATAGGATGTCTTGTTCCAGTCTGAGGAACACATACAGGAAGTCAGCCCACAGTGCTCCCGATTGGAAGAGCATGGACCCTTCAAGAGTAATGGGTTTGATTCCCTCTGGAGCCAGTTTTTACAAAATTGTATTTATATCTACTTGATGCTTTTATCCAAAGTTGAGATACAAGTACAATACAGTCAATACAGTGCAATATAGTCATTCAGAAGCTTAGGCATTTTGCTCACGATGCCTACAGGAAGGCTACAGATATTAGGGATCAAACCCGGGACCTCTCAGCTGGGGGACTTACACCCTAGTAGCTGGTACACTATCCTTCCCTGTATATATTGATCCAGATGCATATTTACTTTTGTTAAAGAGGGTAAATGCACACAGAATTATAGTCTTATAGTCTACATGTGCATGCATGTTCCTACCATGTGTAAAATAGTTACCTGCATTGACAGCCACACCTCCAATTATAGCTGGAGGGATGGCAAAGATGATGAAACCTACGGCAGCAGCGATACAGCTGATTTTTGCTGTGTGGGAAGAACTGGCGGACAAGACCCTCTGATGAACTGGTTGATAGGCTATAGACCCCAAAGTCTGGAAGACAAAAAGCAATCTGTCTCAAGAAATGTAGGATATACGGATCAAACAATAAGGGTATCGTAGGGCTGTATGGTATGGACTAAAATGTATATCACGGTATGATTTGAGGCATAGACTGTATTTTAAGAACATTTATTGAGCAAAACTGCAATAGAAAAAAATGCTAAATATATATATATTTTTTAAGTTACTTCCAGTATGGAGAGTATGGATTTCTTTCTCCACTTGGTTGCGGACCTTGCCGTATAGTTTTGGTATCTCAATTTGGCTGAAGTGTGTGCGGGCAGGTAACGCGTACCTGGGATCGAGTGTTTTGATCATCTCTTTAAAGCCCTTTCTATCGACATTTTGAAAGGGAACCATGTCCTTACACAGGTAAACAGTGACAGCGTTTGTTATCTCGTTCCACCGCTGGCTTTTTTGTCGTAAGGACTGGCTTTGGAAAATGCCTGTGGAAGCGATGTCTGAGATGCAGAGACATCTTCACGCTACCAGCGTCTGTCTCATACGGTGAATGAGAGCTCGTGAAGGGACTATTGCGCAGGCTGCGTGCCTGCATGCTTGCGCAATAGCATAGTATCGCTGTCAAATCGGTCCCTGGGAAAAGTAATGTTGCTCCGAATTGAAAAAGGAACAACGTTTCGTTACCATATTTTCAGTAGTTTCGCGTAACTTTACTTTTCACATGAAAAATAAGTTACGTTACTGTATTTACGTTACTTACGGTCACACCGGTCTCACGGTATGGTCAAAATCCATACCGTAGCGCAAATTCACACCGGTGTACTTTCTATACCGTTTATACCGTACACCCCTAGGGTATCGTCATGATGGGATCCTGATGGGATACTGATATTTTCACCAAGACACCCAAAAGAGAAATTTGGTTTTGTGAAAGTATTTCAATTTATAAACTAATGATATAAAACAAAACAAATCTGGAACTGTCGAGACCTAACCGTTTATGTATCCTGGCGTTACGAATGATCAAATGTACATTGAACACCAAGCTCAGATGCACACAGCATCTAAGAGGAAAAGACCAGAGTAGCAAAAACATTCAGGCTCTTCTTTAAACCAAAATGTATTCACATACCATAGCAAACCACGCACTTTACTCTGCCGATAGGCGTCCCAGAGCTTCTCTCGATAAAGACGGGATGTATTGACACTAATGCTCGATCACACTGCTAGCCTTAATGCTTAATTCAAATTTATTGCTCGGATCCAATGTTTTTGTTTCCAAATAATTTGTGAAGAAATTTAAAACGTTTTTTTTTTTAATAACAAAATTATTTCTGTAAATTGTTTGTAGTGTAAACAACTGTAAACAAGGGGAACCGCAACCTTCTTTGAGGGTCCCTCAAACTGGGGTAATCTCAAGGGGGTGTGGGGATTGTATTGTCTTTAACTCTTTAACAAATTTGTGGGTCCTCAAACACCTCATCAAAGCCCATCAGGTCTTCCAGATAATCGGTCAAATATTCCTTGTACGTATGTTGAGTGTTCCTATAATTCTTTTTTATATTTTTTATTTTATTATGTTTAATGAAAATGCTTTACAAAGTAAAAGTGGGCATATTTGTATTGGCTTTGCGGTGCATTCAGCATTCTTGTACTTTGGAAAAACAACTTAGAAGACAGCTTGACCACACATATGCATGTAAACACATGACCAACACAATATCCTTGTATTACATACAGCCCCAGCTGTGGAACTGGGAACAACTACACTGTTGAGCATATAGGGATGGCCTCAACATAGGATCGCAGTTATGCATCATGTTTGTATTCACAGATTGGCTCTCGCCAGAGCAGAACTGTGACGAGTGTCGATCTAGGGGGACGTCCAAGTCGCATGAATTCCAATATGACTGTTCACACTCGGGTTACTTTGCAAAACATCTGATCTGTATCTGATTCAGGACCACGTATGAATGTGGCCCCAATCAGAATTTAAAGATCAGATTTCATGTGATTTGTGCTGTTATCAAAAAATTCTAATGTGAGTCACATATCTTTGTCACGTTTGGGCAAAAACGCCACTTTTGCTTCCAGAGTGACGGAGTCTAAGCTCACGTTACTTCGGTAGTACAACATTTATACTGATTCTTGTAGTGGAAGGATGTTGTTCCTGCAGCTTACCAAGAATAGAAAGGTGTCAACCTTCATCAGAAGGGAGTCTTCCTCCCAGGTCCCGAGCCACGGGGGGTAACCGGTGCTGTTGAGGTTGAGTGTTGTGTTGGAGACACCAGACGCTGCAGGGCTCATCAACACAAAGGGAACACACAGCCACTGTAGAAATACACAAAAAAACATACTATCACTGTAGACCCACACAATACAACATACAAACTAGGATTTTGGATTGTGGTCCCAATAATCAGATAATCAAACTTTGTTCATTCCCGAAATTCACCTCTGCAATGTAAAAATCATACTGGTCCCCGGGTTCATTCTAAAACAGTGAAAACATTTCACAGGGCACAAGTTAAGAGAGAGAAAGTAAAGAGAATCAATTTGATAGTTTTTTGTAATGAAACACAAATAAAGTATGGGCATAATGAGTTCTTCTTTACCTCTGAGGAATCTGGTGCCAACAGGATTTAAAGGTGCAAGTTTTTCCTTGCTTCAAGCTGCATTTCAGCATCTAGCCTAGCTTAGTCAGATTTGTTGGTGCAGCATTTCGATTATGACTTCCCTGAAAGAGCTTATGAAGAAAAGACAGATCCCAAGAAGACAAAAGATTCATGAGCACCATTGAAACAGCGACCTTCAAAGATGGACACTATCAACTTCCTATACTGTTCAAGAATGACAATGTCAGAATGCCTAACAATCGCCAAGTGGTCCAACGACGTGCATTAGGTTTGCAGAAGAAGTTCAAGAAAAACACAAAGCTGCATGCTAAGGCTGTGACAGAGTCTGAGCTTGATAGAGAAGACTTTTGTTGTACATACCATACATATATAGTGTGTATCATCCAAAGAAGGCCGCCTTCTGCGTTGTGTTTGACTGATCTACCTCTCACCATGGAGCATCACGGAACAGTGAATTTATCCAAGGTCCCAAGCTAGCCACCACACTCATTGGTGTCTTACTGCGCTTCAGGAAGAAAACATTTGCCTTAATAGCTGACATAGAAGGCATGTTCCATCAAGTCAGTCAGACTATCTGGCAAAGACTTTCTCCACTTCAATGGTGGCCAGGAGGTGATTTTAATCAGAGCCTTGCTGAGTATAGAATTACATCTATTTGGAGCTACATCTTCATCCAGTTTTGCCAGTCATGTACTCAAAGTAACTGCAGATGACAATAGAGCTCGTAAGTCATGCCCCTTCTGCTAGATCCCCATTGGACCTCTAGGCTAGGAAAATCTACGGAGCCATCCATAGGTATTATCAGATCAAGATGCCTGTGTGTTTTGTACCCGAATGTCACCCGAATGTGTTCCAAGCGGGATCTGTGTGCGAGTGGAGTTGTAGTCCATGAAGCACCATGACACAAAACCTAACCGTATCAAACTTCTACCCGCTAAATTGTTGCATTGTTTGCATGAAAAATGATATTAGAAATTCACAGACAATATATTCAACATATGTTGACATTCATGGCACAATTCAAACAGGACCAGAAAATCATTTTGATCTGGTCATCAAATGCATTATGAGAAATAAATCATAAAGATCCCATGTACCGGAAACAGAAGCATGCAACTTACAAGCTCTATAAGGATCACTTTTCTGCAGAGGCCATTCACATTGTCCAGACCAAAATCGTGGTGGTGGATTTCCTATCGAGCCTATACAGGCTGGATATGGTTGTGTCTCTGGAACAAGGTTCCAGAGATCTATATTCAACAATCGCAAAGATGGCTCTTTGATCTTCGGATAAGATTTCCGCATCAGCAGATGTTTCAAACCTGCAATCTTTGGCAAGATCAAATCTGCAAAGCCACACCTTTTCAGCAATGCAAGCAAGTCTGGTTATGGGACCGTCTTACAAGCAGAATTCCACATAGCATTTTTGATGGCAAAGCTAGAGTTGCACCTCAAAGAGATGACCATACAGAGGATGGAATTGAAGGAAGCTGTATAATCAGTTCGGATTAAACTGATGTTAGCCAAAGAACTACAGATTTAACTAGGCGGCAGTTCAGTATTCTGGACTGACAGTACTTCAGTCTTAAAGGTCATCTAGAATGAAACCAAACAATTCAGAGACATTCATTGTCAATCGAGTCATTGCCATCATGGAAGTATCAGATTTTAAGCAGTGGTGATACATCAACACCAAGGATTATCCAGTTTATTCGGCGTCCCATGGTCAAACTGCTGAAGCCCTCCTAGGATGTAATCTCTGGAGAAATGGACCGGTCTTTCAGCAATGAGCAGAACAGGAGTGGCCCAATTTACCTTTAATAGCAATCTAAATTATTATGGATGATCCCAAAATAAAACAGATAGATAAATGGATAGATTAACAGTCAATGCAATAGTGAAAGAACAGCAAGACAGCCCTAGCGTTCTGATCCACTACTACTCGTCTTGGAACAGCATTATCAGAGCTGTCGTCTGGTTTCTCAGAAGCAAGAAGCTGCTACTATGTCTGAAAAGAAAAAAAATAGTTGGAGCAGTCCAATCATAAGAACCAAATCAAAGCAAGCAGGATGGAATGCTTAAAGAAAAAACAATCAAGTTTAACATCACTCACAGCATCCAATATGTCAGTAGATGACAATAGAAAAGCTGAATTTGATATTGTGTGCTTCTGTCAGCAGCAAGGATTCAAGAAAGAAAGTGCACTACTAAAGTGAGAACTGACCGTCAAGAAAAAAAGTTAAACCTTAGGCCAGACGCAGGGTGGGCAGAAGGTTAAGCAGATTGTCAATGCCAGAGGAGACCAAGTATCCAGCAATCTTGCCGAAAGACCATCATGTTTCCAAGCTTTAACTCAAAAACAAGTAGGACACAGTGGAAAAAGGCCATGCTGTCTCAGCTTCAGCAAATATATTGGATCTCCTGTGCAAACTCCCTTGCAAAAAGATCATATCCTAATGTGTAACATGCAGACGTCTCCACTCTGCTATGGGTGATCAGAAAATGTCAGACTTGCTTAAAGAACGTATGTTGGTGTTGATTATTTCGGCCAATAGATGTAAAGAGGGGACGATAAGGCCAGATAAAGCGTTATGGAGTCATCTTCACCTGTCTGTCTAATAGGGCAGTCCATCTAGAAATTTCCTTGACGCAGACGCCTGCATATATGCATGGATAATGGCTCACAGTGTGAGGGTAAAGGGTGTATGGACATTAGTAGAGGTGGTGGGACATAAATTAAAGGGTGTTTCTCTTTTTGACCTACTGCACTGAGGAACATGAGGATGAGCTGAATGACATCTGTGTAGGCCACAGAGTAGAGACCCCCCAGAAGCGTGTAGCTGATGGCTACGGCAGCAGAGATCCAGATGCTCACTGTGTAGGATATATCCAGAATAACACTCATGACAGTACCTGGGAATGCACAAGAGAACACAAATAGGAAGCAGGTCAGGTGGAGGGAAATCATTCAATCGAAAATGTATCCTTGTAAGGTGCAACAAAGGAATTGCTAATATGTGCTCTCCAAAATAATGGCAAGGTCACAATAATAGGGGATCTATCACGCTAGGCTATTATCATTTGAGGGTACTCAGTTTCTGCAATACTCGCCAAATAGAAAGAACACGAGAGGAAAAGATTGAGGCACCAATAGATGATTTAATTCTGCCCATCGCCCAGGACATAGTTTCCCATGACCACTGTTCTGCTGTTCTGAGATATGTCACAGACACAGTTCATAAGGCACAGAGGTCCCTTTTGTCAAGTGTAGAGTATCAACGGGTCAGTATTCAGAGCAGCATCCTTGGCCCACCAGCCGCTGGTCCTGGCTTCCACTCTCCATCCATTAAATTGTGCAAATAGTGATTGTAGCGTGTTCAAGGAGTGGGCGGACACAGGCTTGGCGTTTTGAACAGGCGGTTCGCTTTATTGCTCAAAAAGCGAACAACAAGTAAATCATAGCACGCACGAAAAGTGCACAGTAGGGTCCACCAACACTGTGGCCAGGCTCTCTGCCCTTTTTCCCCTGTCGATCTGTCCACGTGAGCGTCTGCCGCTCTCTGTGTTCTTCTCTCCTACTGAAATGCAAAGCAGGCACATAAATACACACTTCCTGATTGGAATTGCAATCGCCCCAGCCGACCTGGTGCTCCATACTTACCCTACCGGCCAGACTCCGCCCCCCTCCACAGTGATCTACCAACTGATTGTTTTGCCAGGAAGGACAAGGTTAAGCACATGACCATAGAGCCAGACATGTACTTGATTTGGGGACTCTTGACATGAGAGGGGGAAAATATACCTTGTGCTTAGCCGTTTAAGCACAATAAAAATGTCAATACTCTCTTTGTGGTACAATTATTAAAATAAGTTGAGTCTCTGCAAGTTCAAATGTTGACACATTCGTTTTGTATCTGTTGCAACAATACGCATCTGAAAAAAAATCCCAATTACTTAAAAAAAAAACACCATTGATGAAAGAAATGTGTTTAAACTAGTTAGATCATTGGGTGTCATTGATGGTTAGAAAATACTACCCTGTTAATTTGAAAGTCTGGTTCATCCAACTTACCTAAGCTCACAAGTGTAGCTGGCACCCAGATGAGGTCAGCGATGAGGGACAATGTTGTGAAGAGGCATGCTACTCCCTTTCCATACTTAATGTGGAAGGGATCTAGCATGGTCACAAATCTCCTGTCCCTCATGGGCTTGGTGAACACAAAGCCACCTTTGGAGAAGACAAAGTCAAATATTCAAGGAGGCTAGTCATATATAAAGAGGAAACGTTTCACCTTTTTTGCGATTTAATGATCAGGCTAAACATTTGTATTGAGATTTTCATGTGAATGGAATGGAATGGTGTTCAATGTAAAAGGACCTTTGCAGATAATCGATAAATGCTCTTACAGATTATGAATTAAGGCTTATACAGAAAATAAATGAAGGCACATAATAAGTTAAGGCTCTTACAAGTTACGAATTAAGGCTAGCCTGGAAATCCAGACGCACATCTAGAAAGCTGTAGGGTCTGGTCTTGGATAACACTACGACCAATCAGAAGAATACAAGGGGTGACATATCAAGACCAGCAGAGCTAACCAATAGATAAGAGTCTTGCAGTATCCGACCGGTAAAACAGCAACGCTTTTGGCCCGCCTATATCAGATACACCGATGTGATTGGTTAATGTTCTGGGCCAGGGGAATCAGGGAGTGAGTATATTGCTCGTTCCCAAATCTAGTGTTCTGTGCTCTCGTGAGAACTCTAGATTTCCAGGGAAAATGAAGGCTCTAATGGATTATGAATCAAGGCTATTCCATATAGTGAACTATGGCTCCTATAGATAATTAATTGAGGCTCTTATAGATCATAAATTCAGTCTCTTACAGATAATGAAGGTAGTGCAATTGGCGGTGACGATCATGATAACCTCCTGGACCCCCAGTGAGGGGGTGTAGGCCGCCTCAGACAAACTGATGAAGAAGCCTCCGCCGACCCACGTAGCTACAGGATTATCACACAGACACACACAACATATTAACCACCTGTATAGATAAACACACACACAGAGGCACAATATACTACTAAATACTAAATATCACTTGATGTTGTCACTTGATGTTTATGTGACACATTTCAGCACATATAATAACAAAGCCGCAATATCCTCATGTAGCCACAGGGAGCAGACCGAGCACATATAAAAGCTAGGAAGTAATATCATCATATAGCCACACCACTAGATGCTACATTTTACCACACTATTTATGCGGTCTATTAAAGTCTGTGGTCGACTCTTACTCTTTTGAGAGCCATTTGTCAAATAATAAAAACCGCAAGATTATCTACTTTTAATGTTCATATGCTTGTAATATACACGTATAATTTGACTCCAATTACACATTATTTACAGCCTACAGCAGTGGTGGAAGTAAGTTTCGACGGGCCCCAGTGCACGCTATTATGATGGGAGGATATGCATGTGTGAACAAAGTTTCATGACTGTAGGTCAAAGCGGTTACGAGATATGCTTGTTCAAAGTTTGCATTTTTGGACAGTTGCTATAGCGCCACCTTTGGGCCAATCAGTGTAATATTTGCTGTCTGTTAATCTTGAGTCAGCCTCTACAGCTGTAGTAAGTTTCATAAAAAGCGTGCGAGCGGTTTAGGCTGTGTAAGTCAAATGTGGCGGAATAATAATAATAAAACTAACAATTACTATAATAATAGGTTGCCTCGCACTTTGTGCTTGGCACCTAATTAAAGCTGCAAGCAGCATTTTACGGGTGCCAAGCCTAAATCCAACCAATAAGACCCTGTTAGACCATTAAGACCCTGACAGGCCATTAAAACCCTGACGCAGACCATAAGACCCTGACAAATAAGTACACAAGTTTGGTGATGATTGACCGCACAGACTTTACATGGAACCGTCGCAACGCAGTCGCTGGTATGTTAAGCCCGAGTTGCTAGACGACCCTGGCAGAATGGTTCTCTGCTTACTAAGAGCAACCAACCTGTCCATTAGGAATCCTGAAGTTCTAAACCACGTAACAAAAGCAATCATAGGTGGAATGTACAGGTATATTCCTCGCCACACCTTACAAAGAACATAACTGACAGTCACAGCCAAGCAATAACAATTTCTTGGCTGTGAAATTTATGACTTAAAACCATGCAT
This sequence comes from Micromesistius poutassou, assembly GCF_964030765.1. Lineage (NCBI taxonomy): Eukaryota > Metazoa > Chordata > Actinopteri > Gadiformes > Gadidae > Micromesistius > Micromesistius poutassou. The sequence goes on along the minus strand of NC_140271.1, from coordinate 12,818,533 downwards.
ACACACATTCAAACTGTCAGACATTCCGATTATGATAGGTTGCCACGCACTTTGTGCTTGGCACACACTTTGTGCTTGGCACATTACTTTTTTTGAGTAACTATCCCAACACTGCTAACGTTAGCTACTACGTTAGCTACTAGTTATGAAGTGCGTGCACACACACAACTTGTTAGCTACTAGTTATGAAGTGCGTGCACACACACAACTTGTTAACAGCATATTAAGTCGCCAAATAACTCCCAGGCCTATTTCGTTAAGTCATAGGCCAACTAAGAACAACTAATTATTGGAATAGTTTTGGGTAAAACCATATGAAGTTGTTTGGATTGTCCGGTTTAACTGGAAAATACGAGAAGGTATTTTGCGACGTACATTTTGCGTCTGAATGCAACCATGTTTTTTTACAGCCACCACGACAAACAATATGCAACAGAAACACAAACTTTGAATGTCATCAATGTACTGTTTGGCAAAGGGTTTTTCAATAGGTTGCCCCTGGGTTTCTGTGAATTAAATTCTTCCCATTTTATCTATGTTTGGGTCGTAAACAATGTGTAGACAGATATTGTATTGGCCCTTTAGGGCCAATATATGAGGATATTGACAATCTGAAGTTTTTTGGTGAGGACGTGTTGTTAGTGTTGAGTCTCAAGGTGGCAGTGAAATGACCAAGTATCTTGTATTTTGGTTCTGACGTTGTCTATCAGGTAAGTCTAGTTCAGGGGCCTGTAAAAATAACTCACTCACTACATAACTTGCATGCACAACATTTTCTCTCTCTAAATTTGGTATGGTGAAAGCTGCTTGTTGGGCACCCAAACTTTGCTTAAGTGTGTTTATTTTGTCCTTGCGTAACTGCCCCTGCAATTCACGTAGCCTAGCATGTTTAGTACTGTTCCAGGTTGGGCTTTTTCATTACAGCGAGCAATTCTCCACACACAAGGCAAACTGGCCTGCCCTTTACTTCAACAAAGAAGTAATCATCAGTCCATTTTTCTTGGTTAGATTTAGAAATTACACTGCAACTTGTTTAGGCTACCCCCAATGTGACCCTCAACATTGCAAAGTAAACAAAAAGAAAATTAAACTTTTTCATAAAGCATACATTTCTACATTATTAAATAGAGTTAGGGTTGGGATTACCCTAACCGATTACCCCTAATCCCTATGCTAATGATAGATAATAATGCTTATTACTGCATTAACTAACGTTGATTCCTACCCTTATCCAAACACAAATATACGGTCAAACGTTTATATTCTTTTATACATTTATATATGTTTTTGTATTGTTCTGCAGCTGTCATGACCCTGTCTATAATGTCTGTAATTAGTTTTAAAAAACATACTCACATCTAGGGCTTTTCTGACTGACCAGCTGTTCTTAAAGCTGTTCTGCTCTGAAAGCATCTCCAAATAAAACGTATTCCCAGGACGGAGAAGTGAGGAGAGGAGTGTGGACCCACCTGTCATGGTGAACATACCCACCACCAGGTTGATCCCTCGGTTGCCCAGCAAGGTCATCTCCATCTGGTCCGCTGAACTCTTCTTGCTCTCCCTCTTGGATTTGAAAGAGGCCCAGATACCGGTTCCAAGGACCATCAGGTAGAAGAAGACCATCACCACCACTCCTGGAACGTTGAGAGCCATGGTTCATCTGCTGCTGTGGGACTCTCCTCCCGATCCTATCTGAACCTTCTTCAGACTGTTAAACTATCTGTGCTGTGAAGGTGGGGCTTAAGCCAGCATAGAGCCACCCAGAAATAAGGATGCCTCATTGTCCCAAAGCAATTCTGAAGAAACAAATAGAGAAAGACTAGAGCCGTTCGAATGAATAAACAAAAAAAGACAAATTGAGGGAATGCAGAAATGTCCACCAGTTGTCTTTAGATCTTCAACACAAACTGTTCTAATATTAAAATATAACTTTTTTTACTGGAGAGGAAGGACTAGAGCCGTGGGGTTGTTATTTCACCCTCATAAGAGAGTTACCAGTTGCATTTTACCAAGAGCAGAGAAAGTGCCTGTATCCTCCCGTGAACTGTACCAAGATATCAGAAAAACATTTTTGAACAGACCACACCTACATATTGAACCCAACACTGTAGTCGGGAGAAATATTTCAGCTGGAGGGTAAATTACATAATCTAAACAAGGCCATGTTCTTCAAGTTGGTGTAATGGGTTAGAAAAGTAGTTCCTTATTGTGTGTAAAGGGTTAAAGATATAGGGCATTAGTAAAAATATAAATGTAGACACCCCTTTATTTTTTTGTTTTTGACTATAATAATCTAGTAATGTAATTGTATAATGTCGGCGTTCGCTAGAATCACTCACCAAGCCACTAGATGGCACATGGCGCCCAGGGGATCATTAACCCCACAGCAGTGGCGGTTTTAGGTACGGGCGAAGCGGGCAGGGGGGGCGGCAGATCCGCACGTTTTCTATTATCGATCATAGGGGGGAGAGACTAATCTGCGAGCAAGACTAATCTAAAGCTTTGTTTCGTGTAGTGGTGGATTTCATGATTCGTTTGAATGAATCAGTTTGTGTCGGTCAGTTCGCCAAGAAGAGTCGTTTGTTCGTTCGTTCGTTCGTTCGCATTTCCGGTAGCGGTGAATCATGATTCTCAGTTACTGAGTCGGTCAGACTCGGCTCCTCCCTCGTTCTCGTTCAAACGAATCGCGAATGCACAGTTCTCAGCCGATTCGGTCAGACTCAGCTCCTCCCTCGTTCTCATTCTCAAACAAATCACGATTGTAAAGTGGTGCAAACGGTCATTAATCAACACAACATTAACTAAGTTCCTTTTAGCTGAGGAGTGCTTCATGGTTGGAATCGGGATGTTGTTGCCCGGCTGGCTCTCGTGACTTCTCAGTCCTCGAGTCTTCACCGCTAAACACAGTCAGTGAACGAACGGTGACTTGCAAGTCAGTGCGACTCAGCGACTAGTGGGTGGAGCTGGGAGTCGAGTCTCGGAGAACGAACAATACGAACGAGACGAACTGAAATGGGGAATCAGCTCGGTTCGTTCATGTTAAAGAGTCGTTCGTTCGAACTGATTCATTTGTTCGAACTGATTCATTTGCGAACGAGCCATCACTAGTTTCGTGTCTCTGTTTGTCAAACAATAGGTGGGTTTAAAACTCCTCAAATGCAACACATTATACTTTGTAAAGTAAAAAATTTTGAATTTTGAAGGACAACTTAGAATAGAATAATAAAACTAATAATTACTATAATAATAGGTTGCCTCGCACTTTGTGCTTGGCACCTAATTAAAGCTGCAAGCAGCATTTTACGGGTGCCAAGCCTAAATCCAACCAATAAGACCCTGTTAGACCATTAAGACCCTGACAGGCCATTAAAACCCTGACGCAGACCATAAGACCTTGACAAATAAGTACACAAGTTTGGTGATGATTGACCGCACAGACTTTACATGGAACCGGCGCAACGCAGTCGCTGTTATGTTAAGCCCGAGTTGCTAGATGACCCTGGCAGAATGGTTCTCTGCTTACTAAAAGCAACCAACCTGTCCATTAGGAATCCTGAAGTTCTAAACCACATAAAAGCAATCATAGGTGGAATGTACAGGTATATTCCTCGCCACACCTTACAAAGAACATAACTGACAGTCACAGCCAAGCAATAAAAATTTCTTGGCTGTGAAATTTATGACTTAAAACCATGCATACACACATTCAAACTGTCAGACATTCCGATTATGATAGGTTGCCACGCACTTTGTGCTTGGCACACACTTTGTGCTTGGCACATTACTTTTTTTGAGTAACTATCCCAACACTGCTAATGTTAGCTACTACGTTAGCTACTAGTTATGAAGTGCGTGCACACACACAACTTGTTAGCTACTAGTTATGAAGTGCGTGCACACACACAACTTGTTAACAGCATATTAAGTCGCCAAATAACTTTTACATTTTTAAATTTTTAAAAATAAATTTTTCCGATATTATTTCAGAAATTTAAGAACTCCCAGGCCTATTTCGTTAAGTCATAGGCCAACTAAGAACGACTAATTATTGGAATAGTTTTGGGTAAAACCATATGAAGTTGTTTAGATTGTCCAGTTTAACTGGAAAATACGAGAAGGTATTTTGCGACGTACATTTTGCGTCTGAATGCAACCATGTTTTTTTACAGCCACCACGACAAACAATATGCAACAGAAACATAAACTTTGAATGTCATCAATGTACTGAATGTACTGTCATTAATCAACACAACATTAACTAAGTTCCTTTTAGCTGAGGAGTGCTTCATGGTTGGAATCGGGATGTTGTTGCCCGGCTGGCTCTTGTGACTTCTCAGTCCTCGAGTCTTCACCGCTAAACACAGTCAGTGAACGAACAGTGACTCGCAAGTCAGTGCGACTCAGCGACTAGTGGGTGGAGCTGGGAGTCGAGTCTCGGAAAACGAACGATACGAATGAGACAAACTGAAATGGGGAATCAGGTTGGTTCGTTCATGTTAAAGAGTCGTTTGTTCGAACTGATTCGTTTGTTCGAACTGATTCATTTGCGAACGAGCCATCACTAGTTTCGTGTCTCTGTTTGTCAAACAATAGGTGGGTTTAAAACTCCTCAAATGCAACACATTATACTTTGTAAAGTAAAAAATTTTGAATTTTGAAGGACAACTTAGAATAGCTGTTGTCTATTTCCTAGCCAGCGGACCCTAGTTTACGACAAAAACAACACAATTGATGCCAGCTCAGTTGCTGCACTTAACGTTGTTAACTAATTAACTAATTAATTTGCGTTCTTGTGTGTACTTGTGTACTTGCGTTCTCACACACACTGGGAAGAACACACACTGACACACAGCGCAACCAACACACATGCATGACACTCTTGGTAATGGTGCGACACACAGAACACAACAGGATAACCGCACAACACTAACACACACACCCAAACCCCACACAACACACACACTCTCTCTGACACACACACACACACTCTCTGATGCAAATGAAGTCCATGAGGGCGCCAGAGGTCCAACTTGGGATTGTCCTAAATCCCTGTCCCAGGATCCCTTGCGGCACCTGGAACACTGCGACAACGCCCACGGTCGCCACAATATATAACAAAAATGTAGGCCTATTCATTCAAAATATTGACATACTATTTTAAAATTAAAGAGGCTGGGGTTTTGTTTTATATAATTTGTTTATATTGTATACGTCGCTGATAGAGGAAACCCATCGCAACGGCAATAAAAATCCCGGTCGGATCCATCCGATCATGTGTGTGTTTCTATTATAATCGGTGTAATTTCTCGCTCATTGGTAATTATTATATCAATAGTCTACTCTCCAACTACATAGGCAGTTAGGCATGCGCATCTGTACCCTACATATAAAAAGTTGTGTGTATAGCTTATACACACGACAAGCATCTTTTCATTTATATTCATTCAAAATATTAACATACTATTTTAAAATGAAAGATGCTGGGGCTTAGTTTTATATAATTTGTTTATATTGTTCAGTAGTATATGCCTACATGGAGTTTTGGGGGATTGTTGGGTGGGGGGGGTTGGATCGCGGACGAGCGGCAAGGGCTCTCAGACCAGGTCGCAGGGGCCCCCTAGCAGCTCGGAGCTCCAAGCATTTGCCTGCCTTGCCTTTTGGCAAACTGCGCCTCTGGGTATTGAGAAACGGCCGTGGTTTGGAGCAAGCTATGAATGAATGTTAGGCCTATGCTACAATGAATGTTTATGTTTGAACTCATGAAGTCCTTTGCAACGTGAACGGTGCATACATTGTGTACATTAATGTTCCTCATCACAGTGTCCCGCTCCTATCACAGGAACCTAGAATCAATATGTTCGGGGGTTTGTTCAGAATATTGTGCATATAACGTATACATGTGTACATGTATTAAATGCAGGATATATGCGTGGATGTTACAGAAAATGAAATAATGGCCAGGTTGTGTAGTCGATGGCAACCACCATAGAGCCATAAAATCCTGCGCAGCCTGCCCCATATTCTGTCGAAAATAATCTCCCGATTGAAATGCATTGGTTTAATATTGAATTAATTAAATATAAAAATATTATATTATATATATATATATATATATATATAAATATACAATTATTTAGTCATAATATTATAAGTAGACCATGTATGTAGTTTATCCTTATAACAAGATCTGTATCTGACCATTGATATACATATTATTTAGATATGTATTTATTTATTATATACAGAGACCACCAGACCCCCTCGAAGCAACAAAAATGGTTTATTAAGACGCTCTATTAAATCCCAAGAAAGAAGACGCCATAGCTGCTCAAAAAATGTATCAACGTTTTTTTTGAAGTTGTTAAATAAGAGAACATCATTAGGCCTACACGGTTACATAAAATAACATAACAAGCAAAGACAATGGTTTTATAGCCATGATTTAAACGGCATGCAAGATTCATTTTATTCATTTATTTATTATTATGAGCACAATACATAACTACGGGTGCATAATTGCACTGTCTGCTGCAAAAATCAGAGTATCTATAATATAAAGCATTTACCCCCCTGTTGCATTTCTGGTTTTGACACATAACTGTGGAGGGTGCACTGTAGCCTACTATCCACGCACTTCCCTTATGAAGTTAAAGAAAGTCTCCCAATTTAAATGATTTGGTTTGTATTTGATTCTGTGTAGCACAAAATAAGTCGGACACTCGTGCACGAGCATGAACATGAGCATGATGCATAACTAGAGCTGCGCACACCCCTTCTGAAGCCTCTCGCTCTCTCTCGTTCAAGATGACAAGATGCCTTAGATAGCAAAAAATATCTGTCAAATAACTATTAAAATAACACAAAATGTCTGCAAATGTTAGATATGATGTTAGGTAGACACGCTAAACTAACACAAGTGTGAGCAAACGTTGCAACAGGAAAGATTTGCGATCTCTGGACTCGACCGATGTTGTCTGTGTGTTTGCCCTAGCATATGATTGGGTGAAAACGGCTCAAATCTATTGGCTGAGAAAATTGAGGGGAGGAGCTCATTAGCATATTAACAGCACGTGTGCTGAAATGCATCCCAGAACGCGTTCCGGCGTTTCAGCATGCTTGCCGGAACGCTTTTCAGCACGCGTGCTGAAACGCTGGAACACGTTCTGGCACGCGTGCTGGAATACCGGAATGCGTTCTGGCGTTCTAGCACGCGTTTCATTAAAGTCTAATTGTGGCACACTTGGCTTGCTATACTCTGTTTAAACACACGCAAACTAAACACGTAGCACATAATACAGTCCATGGCGATGTATATTAACGGGGGGACACATGTATATTATGAACACAAGTCGATAACGATAATGTATACAATACTGGTATTGGTATATGTATTGCCGCATATCATTAAATAGACCCACAGTTGCGGCCATCGAGGACCGTGTCCGCATATCATATATGTTTTAAGTTGTATTTACCGCAATTTACATGACGAATCAGTGTTTCTGAAGTTAGAGAAGAAAATGCTATTCCATGTATGAATTATGCCTATTATTTGGCCATAAACTGAGCCATTTGAAGTTTGAAATTCATGTGGTCATGCATCTGTCTCAGCGGACTGCAAACGCGCTGTCAAAATATCAACTCGCCAAGTCAAATGCGCTGGGTCTTAAAGGGGATGGCAGGTGGAACTCTCATTGGTTTATTGCACGTTATGCCCAAAACACACCTACAGGTTTCAGCCCAACCCATTTTAGATTTCCGCCAGGCGCAAAGCTAATTTATCTCGCCGTCATAATAGCAACAGCACCGTAGAACCGCCCACAAAGTACTTTGACTTTGCGCCTTGACGTCTGCGTTTTAGACCGTCTAACTAGGGCCTGTGGTGTTTATCATTGGCTCTGAGGGGTCTTGTTGAGGGTCTTTCTCCTCCAACCTCCACTTCTTGTCTTTGTTGGAAGCCTCCAAACTTGGTAGCGTTCTGGGTAACTTAAGGAAATTGAGCACATCCCATGCCTCAGGGATTATGCCTTTGTCCAAAAGTAGAGCAGTCAGGTAGGAGAAGATCGGGATGCAGGCCAAGGAGCATAGCATGCACAGAGTATTGACCGGGAAGCGCTGGACGTGAACCCCATCCTCGAAGGAGCCTCCTGGGAGGTAGAGAACCGCTGGGATCCCCAAGCTGGGCCATCCACACAACAATCTCAAGACCAAACTCACCACAAAGCTCATAAGAGACCCATAACCATTCGCCTTGTCCAAGAAAAGCACACAGATCAGTTGAGGGAACATGAAGACGTAGGCCACCGATGCTCCAATGTACCAGATCCCCAATGCCCCCTTTCCGGTGAAGGTGAGTGAAGTTCCTGTAATGCCTATAACTACTATAACAGCCTGGATCACCCACTGCATCTCTCTCTGGGATGCCTAGAAGGAGAGGGGAACATTAGCCACCAATTAGCTCACAGATTCCGATCTACTGCCGTCAAATTCTCATCTTCTCCGGTGAAACCCAACTCTATAGTGAAACCAAGATAAATTTAAATTGAAACATTTGTTGAAATATTTAAGCTATTTTCTAGCACACCTCTCTTTCCCTTCATCTTTTCTGAATATTTTTTAACAGTTCTGTTGGGGAAAACTAAATTGACACAGCCTTTAAAGCTCCCATGGCATGCTACTTTATGGATGCTTATATATAGGTGTTAGTGGGCCCCTAATACAGTATTTGATCCCAAATTTTTAGCTACTGGGGGACCATAGGCAGGCTAGGGGAACTCATATTAATGTTAGAAAACTAGGGATGCACCGATTTATCGGACGAACATCGGTAACGGTCGATATTCGCGTTGTTGACTGCCATCGGCCTAATGGGAAATAAGATGACATTCACCGATGGCAGTGGCCGATGTTTATCTGTTGTGTCATATCAATTTTGCGCTGGCTAAATGTTGTGTTGATTATTTGCGGTCTGACTTGCAGTTTCGGAGAAGATGCAACAGGTGGTAGTCTACTAATAATACCACCCATAAGAGCCGCTGGCTGGACACGCCTCTGGCGTGATGATGTAAGCGGCGGGTGCCGCACGCACGTGTGGTTTGTTTACAAATAAAAGTGAAAGAAAATGTCGGTCGTGTGGGAGTATTTCACTGTCTCGGAAAAAGAACAGTGACATTTCACTCGAAACCCTTTTCGCTTCGAAACCCCACATCCCCCACAGCAGAGAAAGGTTGGTCATCTAATGCTCCATCACCTTGTTAGTGATCCCTTTAGCTTTGGCGCTGTCCGTGGGGAATTTTTTCCCTTTCTCAAATGCTGTGGTTATCGACTAAGTCTTGCTGGTGGTGGTTTGTGCTTTCTTGATGTCCCGTTAATTTCTCCGTTTTTTAGCAGCTTTCAGGTAATCGTTGTACACTTCTCCATGTCTGTTTTTCAAATGGCTGATGAGATTTGATCAGTGTTTGTAATAACGCCGTTATTTTTTCAGTAACGGGTAATCTAACTAATTACTGTTTCCGTTGTTACAACGCTGTTACCGTTACTGACCGTTAAATGCGGTGCGTTAATATGAATTGATTGAATAAACTGCGTAATCCGAATGCACCCCTGGCTCCACACACAAACTGCTAGTGAGGAGACCGGCTGGTTTAACAACGAGATAAGCGATTATGATTGGCTAAGGCAGAGTCATGTTTCATGGTAGCCAATCAGAGCCAGTGTTTTTACACACAAGCCAGGATACAGGACACATGCACACACAAACACCAAACAGATTCGATGAAGCAGTAGAAATGGCGAGTCCGGAGCAATCCAATGAAAAGTTGTCATTTTCAATTCATTGAGGTCAAAGGCAAGAACGTGCATGTAAAGGTGCAATAAATAACAACAACAACAACAAAAAAACATCAGTATCGGCATCAGCTATCAGCCAAATTGTTATTTTAAACATCGGTATCGGCCCAGAATCTCACAATCGGTGCATCCCTATAGAAAACCTCATAGAGTGAAAATGACATGCCATGGGACCTTTAACCTAAAAATTCTACAAAGAAGTGGGCCTCACCTGGGGCCTCAGGATGTTCTTGTAGATGTTGGTAGAAAATGTAGAGGCAGCAGAGAGCAAGGCTGAGTCAGTTGATGACATCACAGCGGCCGCCACTGCACTAATGCCGATGATGCCGATGTAGGGTGGCGTGAGGTAGTTCAGAGCGATGGGGAAGATCATTTGTCCATCACCACGCTCTAACGGAGAAGGAGACCCATAGGATGTCTTGTTCCAGTCTGAGGAACACATACAGGAAGTCAGCCCACAGTGCTCCCGATTGAAAGAGCATGGACCCTTCAAGAGTAATGGGTTTGATTCCCTCTGGAGCCAGTTTTTACAAAATTGTATTTATATCTACTTGATGCTTTTATCCAAAGTTGAGATACAAGTACAATACAGTCAATACAGTGCAATATAGTCATTCAGAAGCTTAGGCATTTTGCTCACGATGCCTACAGGAAGGCTACAGATATTAGGGATTGTGACATATTTTAATTGTAATATTCCCTAGTGATACATTTTTACTGTAATACTCTCACATAGCCACATCCAGCAGCACCGAGCATAGTTTAGAGGTAATTTCCCCTCACAATTGCCAGAGGGCAGCACTGAACACATTTGACAAATTAAGCAGTAATACTCTCACACAACCTCAGAGGGCAGTACTGAGCACATTTAACAAAGTTACAAACGTTTACACTAGGGGCAGCAACGGACACACAGAGGAAGTGAGAAAACCATAGAAGAAGTCTACTCTCACCTGTTTATAAAAGGCAAGAGCTGAACCAAGGAGGCAGAATCTCTTGGGCGGCGTATCGATTAGATGTAAAGCTTAGAGACGCTCCACGTGTGTTATATACGATCCCTCTCCTTTTGTTTCATAGACGATAGACAATAGACCAATAACCTTAACCAAATAAAGTGAGTTAAAAGCGATCCTGTCTCGGCGGCCTTTCCTGGACTAAAATATCATACAGGATCAAACCCGGGACCTCTCAGCTGGGGGACTTACACCCTAGTAGCTGGTACACTATCCTTCCCTGTATATATTGATCCAGATGCATATTTACTTTTGTTAAGGAGGGTAAATGTACACAGAATTAGTCTTAGTCTACATGTGCATGCATGTTCCTACCATGTGTAAAATAGTTACCTGCAGTGACAGCCACACCTCCAATTATAGCTGGAGGGATGGCAAAGATGATGAAACCTACGGCAGCAGCGATACAGCTGATTTTTGCCGTGTGGGAGGAACTGGCGGACAAGACTCTCTGATGAACTGGTTGATAGGCTATAGACCCCAAAGTCTGGAAGACAAAAAGCAATCTGTCTCAATAAATGTAGGATATACGGATCAAACAATAAGGGTATCGTAGGGCTGTACGGTATGGACTAAAATTTATATCACGGTATGATTTGAGGCATAGACTGTACTGTATTATATCACGGTATGTTAATTTTATATTCTAATTTCGATATAAATGCTTCTGAAGGGGTAAAATACTGGTTAGGCAGCTTTTTTTGTGTAGAAGTATTCTAAAAACATTTATTGAGCAAAACTGCAATATAAAAAAATGCTAAATCTTTTCTTTTTTTTAAGTTACTTCCAGTATGGTGAGTATGGATTTCTTTCTCCACTTGGTCGCGGACCTTGCCGTATAGTTTTGGCATCTCAATTTGGCTGAAGTGTGTGCGGGCAGGTAACGCGTACCTGGGATCGAGTGTTTTGATCATCTCTTTAAAGCCCTTTCTATCGACATTTTGAAAGGGAACTATGTCCTTACACAGGTAAACAGTGACGGTGTTTGTTATCTCGTTCCACCGCTGGCTTTTTTGTCGTAAGAACTGGCTTTGGAAAATGCCTGTGGAAGCGATGTCTGAGATGCAGAGACAGCTTCACGCTACCAGCGTCTGTCTCATAGAGTGGATGAGTGCTTGTGAAGAGACTATTGCGCAGGCTGCGTGCCTGCGTGCTTGCGCAATAGCATACTACAATAGCATAGTATCGCTGGCAAATCGGTCCCTGGGAAAAGTAACGTTGCTCCGAATTGAAAAAGGAACAACGTTTCGTTACTATATTTTCAGTAGTTTCGCGTAACTTTACTTTTCACATGAAAAATAAGAAAAATAATAAAATTACGTTTCTGTATTTACGTTACTTACGGTCACACCGGTCTCACGGTATGGTCAAAATCCATACCGTAGCGCAAATTCACACCGGTGTACTTTCTATACCGTTTATAACGTACACCCCTAGGGTATCGTCATGATGGGATCCTGATGGGATACTGATATTTTCACCAAGACACCCAAAAGAGAAATTTGGTTTTGTGAAAGTATTTCAATTTATAAACTAATGATATAAAACAAAACAAATCTGGAACTGTCGAGACCTAACCGTTTATGTATCCTGGCATTACGAATGATCAAATGTACATTGAACACCAAGCTCAGATGCACACAGCATCTAAGAGGAAAAGACCAGAGTAGCAAAAACATTCAGGCTCTTCTTTAAACCAAAATGTATTCACATACCATAGCAAACCACGCACTTTACTCTGCCGATAGGCGTCCCAGAGCTTCTCTCGATAAACACGGGATGTATTGACAATAAGGCTCGAACACACTGCTAGCCTTAATGCTTAATTCAGATTTATTGCTCAGATCCAATGTTTTTGTTTCCAAATAATTTGTGAAGAACGTTTTTTTTTTAATAACAAAATTATTTCTGTAAATTGTTTGTAGTGTAAACAACTGTAAACAAGGGGAACTGCAACCTTCTTTGAGGGTCCCTTAAACTGGGGTAATCTCAAGGGGGTGTGGGGATTGTATTGTCTTTAACTCTTTAACAAATTTGTGGGTCCTCAAACACCTCATCAAAGCCCATCAGGTCTTCCAGATAATCGGTCAAATATTCCTTGTACGTATGTTGAGTGTTCCTATAATTCTTTTTTATATTTTTTATTTTATTATGTTTAATGAAAATGCTTTACAAAGTAAAAGTGGGCATATTTGTATTGGCTTTGCGGTGCATTCAGCATTCTTGTACTTTGGAAAAACAACTTAGAAGACAGCTTGACCACACATATGCATGTAAACACATGACCAACACAATATCCTTGTATTACATACAGCCCCAGCTGTGGAACTGGGAACAACTACACTGTTGAGCATATAGGGATGGCCTCAACGTAGGATCGCAGTTATGCATCATGTTTGTATTCACAGATTGGCTCTCGCCAGAGCAGAACTGTGACGAGTGTCGATCTAGGGGGACGTCCAAGTCGCATGAATTCCAATATGACTGTTCACACTCGGGTTGCTTTGCAAAACATCTGATCTGTATCTGATTCAGGACCACATATGAATGTGGCCCCAATCAGAATTTAAAGATCAGATTTCATGTGATTTGTGCTGTTAAAACTATTATCAAAAAATTCTAATGTGAGTCACATATCTTTGTCACGTTTGGGCAAAAAACGCCACTTTTGCTTCCAGAGTGACGGAGTCTAAGCTCACGTTACTTCGGTAGTACAACATTTATACTGATTCTTGTAGTGGAAGGATGTTGTTCCTGCAGCTTACCAAGAATAGAAAGGTGTCAACCTTCATCAGAAGGGAGTCTTCCTCCCAGGTCCCGAGCCACGGGGGGTAACCGGTGCTGTTGAGGTTGAGTGTTGTGTTGGAGACACCAGACGCTGCAGGGCTCATCAACACAAAGGGAACACACAGCCACTGTAGAAATACACAAAAAAACATACTATCACTGTAGACCCACACAATACAACATACAAACTAGGATTTTGGATTGTGGTCCCAATAATCAGATAATCAAACTTTGTTCATTCCCGAAATTCACCTCTGCAATGTAAAAATCATACTGGTCCCCGGGTTCATTCTAAAACAGTGAAAACATTTCACAGGGCACAAGTTAAGAGAGAGAAAGTAAAGAGAATCAATTTGATAGTTTTTTGTAATGAAACACAAATAAAGTATGGGCATAATGAGTTCTTCTTTACCTCTGAGGAATCTGGTGCCAACAGGATTTAAAGGTGCAAGTTTTTCCTTGCTTCAAGCCGCATTTCAGCATCTAGCCTAACTAAGTCAGATTTGTTGGTGCAGCATTTCGATTATGACTTCCCTGAAAGAGCTTATGAAGAAAAGACAGATCCCAAGAAGACAAAAGATTCATGAGCACCATTGAAACAGCGACCTTCAAAGATGGACACTATCAACTTCCTATACTGTTCAAGAATGACAATGTCAGAATGCCTAACAATCGCCAAGTGGTCCAACAACGTGCATTAGGTTTGCAGAAGAAGTTCAAGAAAAACACAAAGCTGCATGCTAAGGCTGTGACAGAGTCTGAGCTTGATAGAGAAGACTTTTGTTGTACATACCATACATATATAGTGTGTATCATCCAAAGAAGGCCGCCTTCTGCGTTGTGTTTGACTGATCTACCTCTCACCATGGAGCATCACGGAACAGTGAATTTATCCAAGGTCCCAAGCTAGCCACCACACTCATTGGTGTCTTACTGCGCTTCAGGGAGAAAACATTTGCCTTAATAGCTGACATAGAAGGCATGTTCCATCAAGTCAGTCAGACTATCTGGCAAAGACTTTCTCCACTTCAATGGTGGCCAGGAGGTGATTTTAATCAGAGCCTTGCTGAGTATAGAATTACATCTATTTGGAGCTACATCTTCATCCAGTTTTGCCAGTCATGTACTCAAAATAACTGCAGATGACAATAGAGCTCGTAAGTCACGCCCCTTCCACTAGATCCCCTAGATTGGACCTCTAGGCTAGGAAAATCTACGGAGCCATCCATAGGTATTATCAGATCAAGATGCCTGTGTGTTTTGTACCCGAATGTCACCCGAATGTGTTCCAAGCGGGATCCGTGTGCGAGTGGAGTTGTAGTCCATAAAGCACCATGACAAAAAACCTAACCGTATCAAACTTCTACCCGCTAAATTGTTGCATTCTTTGCATGAAAAATGATATTAGAAATTCACAGACAATATATTCAACATATGTTGACATTCATGGCACAATTCAAATGGGACCAGAAAATCATTTTGATCTGGTCGTCAAATGCATTATGAGAAATCAATCATAAAGATCCCATGTACCGGAAACAGAAGCATGCAACTTACAAGCTCTATAAGGATCACTTTTCTGCAGAGGCCATTCACATTGTCCAGACCAATTTATATATAGATGATTGTCTCACATCCTTCACTACAGAAAACTATGCAATAGAGCCAAAATCGTGGTGGTGGATTTCCTATCCAGCCTATACAGGCTGGATATGGTTGTGTCTCTGGAACAAGGTTCCAGAGATCTATATTCAACAATCGCAAAGATGGCTCTTTGATCTTTGGACAAGATTTCCGCATCAGCAGATGTTTCAAACCTGCAATCTTTGGCAAGATCAAATCTGCAAAGCCACACCTTTTCAGCAATGCAAGCAAGTCTGGTTATGGGACCGTCTTACAAGCAGAATTCCACATAGCATTTTTGATGGCAAAGCTAGAGTTGCACCTCAAAGAGATGACCATACAGAGGATGGAATTGAAGGAAGGTGTATAATCAGTTCGGATCAAACTGATGTTAGCCAAAGAACTACAGATTTAACTAGGCAGTTCAGTATTCTGGACTGACAGTACTTCAGTCTTAAAGGTCATCTAGAATTAAACCAAACAATTCAGAGACATTCATTGTCAATCGAGTCATTGCCATCATGGAAGTATCAGATTTTAAGCAGTGGTGATACATCAACACCAAGGATTATCCAGTTTATTCGGCGTCCCATGGTCAAACTGCTGAAGCCCTCCTAGGATGTAATCTCTGGAGAAATGGACCGGTCTTTCAGCAATGAGCAGAACAGGAGTGGCCCAATTTACCTCTAATAGCAATCTAAATTATTATGGATGGATGGATGATCAAGTTTAACATCACTCGCAGCATCCAATATGTCAGTAGATGACAATAGAAAAGCTGAATTTGATATTGTGTGCTTCTGTCAGCAGCAAGGATTCAAGAAAGAAAGTGCACTACTAAAGTGAGAACTGACTGTCAAGAAAAAAAGTTAAACCTTAGGCCAGACGCAGGGTTGGCAGAAGGTTAAGCAGATTGTCAAAGCCAGAGGAGACCAAGTATCCAGCAATCTTGCCGAAAGACCATCATGTTTCCAAGCTTTAACTCAAAAACAAGTAGGACACAGTGGAAAAAGGCCATGCTGTCTCAGCTTCGGCAAATATATTGGATCTCCTGTGCAAACTCCCTTGCAAAAAGATCATATCCCAATGTGTAACATGCAGACGTCTCCACTCTGCTCTGGGTGATCAGAAAATGTCAGACTTGCTCAAAGAACGTGTTGGTGTGTGTTGGTGTTGATTATTTCGGCCAATAGACAAAAGAGGGGACAAGGCCAGATAAAGCGTTATGGAGTCATCTTCACCTGTCTGTCTAATAGGGCAGTCCATCTAGAAATTTCCTTGACGCAGACGCCTGCATATATGCATGTATGTGCTTAATTTGCAGGAGAGGCAAGTTGAACCAAATCCGATCTGATAATGGCTCACAGTGTGAGGGTAAAGGGTGTATGGACATTAGTAGAGGTGGTGGGACATAAATTAAAGGGTGTTTCTCTTTTTGACCTACTGCACTGAGGAACATGAGGATGAGCTGAATGACATCTGTGTAGGCCACAGAGTAGAGACCCCCCAGCAGCGTGTAGCTGATGGCTACGGCAGCAGAGATCCAGATGCTCACTGTGTAGGATATATCCAGAATAACACTCATGACAGCACCTGGGAATGCACAAGAGAACGCAAATAGGAAGCAGGTCAGGTGGAGGGAAATCATTAAATCGAAAATGTATCCTTAAATAATTACTTAATTAAATAGTTTAATCAATTATTAAACTCCAAAATGTAACAAAGGAATTGCTAATTTGTGCTCTCCAAAATAATGGCAAGGTCACAATAATAGGGGATCTATCACGCTAGGCTATTATCATTTGAGGGTACTCAGTTTCTGCAATACTCGCCAAATGTTCAGTTTCAACTTCTGTAACTTGTGTTTACAAAACAGCCTCAAAGGGAGGCTACTTGTTACTATCTATGCCATGCTAATTGCATGTTAGAATAAGTCAGTTCCTTCTGAAATAGACACACTCTACTTCACATTGCAAAAGCCTTTGAATATGTTCAGAATCACATTTTAACAATATAATACTTCATCATTACCAGCAAGGAAGGACTAGGGTGCTACATCTAGTGGGCTTTGTCCTTTAATATACTGTAAGCCTATGTTTTTAAAATAAAGAAAGAAATAATCATGCAATGATCTTAAAATGTCTGCAGGATTGTCAAAATGGCCCATTAACCTCATATTCTTTTTTTCCCTGGATGAGAGGAGAGAGAGTACATGAGCTCTGAGAAAACAGAAAGCGGACAGGAGGCATGAGAGAGGAGACGATGTGAGACGAATGAGGAGAAAGAACACGAGAGGAAAAGATTGAGGCACCAATAGATTATTTAATTCTGCCCATCGGCCAGGACATAGTTTCCCATGACCACTGTTCTGCTGTTCTGAGATATGTCACAGACACAGTTCATAAGGCACAGAGGTCCCTTTTGTCAAGTGTAGAGTATCAACGGGTCAGTATTCAGAGCAGCATCCTTGGGCCACCAGCCGCTGGTCCTGGCTTTCACTCTCCCACACTCCATCCATTAAATTGTGCAAATAGTGATCCACCAACTGATTGTTTTGCCAGGAAGGACAAGGTTAAGCACATGACCATAGAACCAGACATGTACTTGATTTGGGGACTCTTGACATGAGAGGGGGAAAATATACCTTGTGCTTAGCCGTTTAAGCACAAATATAAGTGTTAACAATAAAAATTTCAATACTCTCTTTGTGGTACAATTATTAAAATAAGTTGAGTCTCTGCAAGTTTAAATGTTGACACATTCGTTTTGTATCTGTCGCAACAATACACATCTGAAAAAAAATCCCAATTACTTAAAAAAAAAACACCATTGATGAAAGAAATGTGTTTAAACTAGTTAGATCATTGGGTGTCATTGATGGTTAGAAAATACTACCCTGTTTATTTGAAAGTCTGGTTCATCCAACTTACCTAAGCTCACAAGTGTAGCTGGCACCCAGATGAGGTCAGCGATGAGGGACAATGTTGTGAAGAGGCATGCTACTCCCTTTCCATACTTAATGTGGAAGGGATCTAGCATGGTCACAAATCTCCTGTCCCTCATGGGCTTGGTGAACACAAAGCCACCTTTGGAGAAGACAAAGTCAAATATTCAAGGAGGCTAGTCATATATAAAGAGGAAACATTTCACCTTTTTTGTGATTTAATGATCAGGCTAAACATTTGTATTGAGATTTTCATGTGAATGGAATGGAATGGTGTTCAATGTAAAAGGACCTTTGCAGATAATTGATAAATGCTCTTACAGATTATGAATTAAGGCTTATACAGAAAGTAAATTAAGGCACATACAGATAATAAGGCTCTTACAAGAACGAATTAAGGCTAGCCTGGAAATCCAGACCCACATCTAGAAAGCTGTAAGGTCTGGCAACAAGTAATGAAAATGGCCCAACTTGAGGGGGGCCACCAAGCATGCATTTGAAAATATCACTGCATGCAATTGGATAACACTACGACCAATCAGAAGAATACAAGGGGTGACGTATCCAGACCAGCAAAGCTAACCTATAGATAAGACTCTTGCCGTATCCGGTTGGTAAAACAGCAAAGCTTTTGGCCCGCCTATATCAGATACACTGATGTGATTGGTTAATGTTCTGGGCCAGGGGAATCAGGGAGTGAGTATATTGCTCGTTCCCAGAGTGACTCACTAACAACAACAACATTGAACAAATTGTGCTCTCGTGAGAACTCTGGATTTCCAGGGTAAATTAAGGCTCTAATGGATTATAAATCAATGCTATTCCATATAGTGAATTATGGGTCCTATAGATAATTAATTCAGGCTCATATAGATCATAAATTCAGTCTCTTACAGATAATGAAGGTAGTGCAATTTGCGATGACGATCACGATAACCTCCTGGATCCCCTGCGAGGGGGTGTAGGCCGCCTCAGACAAACCGATGAAGAAGCCTCCGCCGACCCACGTAGCTACAGGATTAGCACACAGACACACACAACATATTAACCACCTGTTTAGATAAACACACACAGAGGCACAATATACTACTAAATACTAAATATCACTTGATGTTGTCACTTGATGTTTATGTGACACATTTCAGCACATATAATAACAAAGCCGCAATATCCTCACATAGTCACGGGGAGCAGGACCGAGCACATACAATAGCTAGGAAGTAATACCCGCACATAGCCAAAGGGGTCAGACCGTGCACATGTAATAAAAGCTGTAACGTGTAATGTGACTTCCATGCCTAGTGCGGGATTGCAGACCTGCTTTTGGCAGGTTATATTCATTTTTCAATCCACTGCAATCTTTAAAATAAAGCCCCTGCCATTACAAAAACCAGACAAACAATAAGGGCATTTATTGAAAGCAAAGAATAACAGCAAATTGCAAACAGAAGACTGAGTCAATCCCCCACCCCCTCAAAAAATATTTTATAAGTTGCAGGCTTTTTCTTATAGAGGCCAAGCAAGGCTGTGGTGTCATTTTGCAACCCCATTCTCCTTATGAAATGCCCTGACCTTAGGACACAAAGAAGGTTTGAGGTGACCCCTGATGAACATTAAATCACATTAACACTATTAGTTATTTACTAGACCATTAGTTTACTAGTTAATGCATATTACTGTGTGGATCAATAGTTAATGTACCATTGATGGAAAGTGCATACAACATGCATGTGTTCATGCATTAATTCAGACGAGAAAACCATTTTAATAAAGAGGACTATCTTTTGGGTTTATCCTCGCCCCGACCACACCACTAGATGCTACATTTTACCACACTATTTCTGCAGTCTATTAAAGTCTGTGGTCGACTCTTACTCTTTTGACAGCCATTTGTCAAATAATAAAAACCTCAAGTTGATCTACTTTTAATGTTCATATGCTTGTAATATACATGTATAATTTGACTCCAATTACACATTATTTATAACCTACAGCAGTCGTGGAAGTAAGTTTCGAAGGGGCCCCGGTGCACGATATTATGACGGCCCTAGTGCATGCATGGCATGCTAACGACTACGTTAGCTACTAGTTATGAAGTGCGTGCACACACACAACTTATTAACAGCATATAAAGTCGCCAAATAACTTGTTTTTCCGATATTATTTCAGAAATTTAAGAACCCCCAGGCCTATTTCATTGTTAAGCCATAGGCCAACTAAGAACGACAAATTATTGGAATAGTTTTGGGTAAAACCATATGAAGTTGTTTGGATTTTCCAGTTTAACTGGAAAATATGTTAAGGTATTTTGCAACGTATATTTTGCATCTGAATGCAACCATGTTTTTTTACAGTTGTTTTTTTTGTTTGTTTTTACAGCCACCACGACAAACAATATGCAACACAAACACAAACTTTGAATGTCATCAATCATCATCTACGTTTGGGTCGTAAACAATGTGTAGACAGATTATTATTATTATTATATTATTATATTAACAGATATGGTTGGCACAGCAGCTGAAAAAAGCCTTTAGGGCCAATATATGACAATCTCAAGTTTTTTGGTGAGGACGTGTTGTTATTAGGTGCCAAGCACGAATTGCGAGGAACCTCTTGTTAGGGTTTGTTATCCAAACAAAATTGCTTAAAAGGTCATCTGTTGTTGCCATTGAGTCTCAAGGTGGCAGTGAACCGACCAAGTATTTTGTATTTTGGTTCTGACGTAGTCTAGTTCATCTACCAGACTATCAGACCTTTATAATCACTGCTTTAGTTAATTTAAAACATATTGTATTATCACTGCACATATACAACGACAGTATCACAAGAGACAGAAATCAAGGTTACTGCACATATTACCTATACAGGTAACACAATAAGGGTACATTTATTAACCATTATTTACCATTAGTAAAGCAGTACCAAGTATAAACTAGCAGTTAATTAACAGTTAACTTATCGTTTAGTAATCCTTTACTAATTGTGTTCATGTTAACAAAGGCATACATTTCTACATTATTAAATAGAGTTAAGGTTGGGATTAGCCTAACCGATTACCCCTAATCCCTATGCTAATGATAGATAATAATGCTTATTACTGCATTAACTAATGTTGATTCCTACCCTTACCCTTATACCCTACCCAAACACAAATATACAGTCAAACTTTTATATTATTTTATACATTTATATATGTTTTTGTATTCTGCAGCTGTCAGGACCCCGTCTATAATGTCTGTAATTAGTTAAAAAACTTTGCTCACATCTAGGGCTGTTCTGACTGCCCTACAGGGCTGTTCTTAGCCGCAGTCCATCCCTGCGTTCTGCTCTGAAAACATCTCCAAATAAAACGTATTCCCAGGACGGAGAAGTGAGGAGAGGAGTTTGGACTCACCTGTCATGGTGAACATGCCCACCACCTGGTTGATTCCTCGGTTGCCCAGTAAGGTCATCTCCATCTGGTCCGCTGAACTCTTCTTTCTCTCCCTCTTGGATTTGAAAGAGGCCCAGATACCGGTTCCAAGGACCATCAGGTAGAAGAAGACCATCACCACCACTCCTGGAACGTTGAGAGCCATGGTTCATCTGCTGCTGTGGGACTCTCCTCCCGATCCTATCTGAACCTTCTTCAGGCTGTCTTTTAACTATCTGTGCTGTAAAGGTGGGGTTTAAGCAAGCATAGACCCACCCAGAAATAGGTCCCCTCAGCCAGCAGGTTCTGGAACTAACCCCAAACACACAAAACCTCCAAGGACGCCTCGCTATCCCAAACCAATTATGAAGAAACAAATGGAGATGGACTAGAGCCGTTTAATGAATGAATAAACCAAAAAATGTTATTATTGTAATGTTATTCAGCCCTCATAAGAGAGTAGTTAGTTAGGTTATTTAATGTTAAACCCAGTGGAATTATACCAAGAGCAGAGAAAGTGCCTGTCTTGGACAGACTCAGTAAGAAGAGCCATTCACTATAAATAGAGCGACAAAATGGCAGTCTATTTATAGAAACCCATCTTTAATTTATTTACTCCTGTGAACTATACCAGGATATCAGAAAAACATTTTCCAACTGACCACCTACACATTGAACAAAATACCATAGCTGTTACACAATACAATAGTTCAGCTTCAGGGTTAATAACATAATCCAAACAGGGCCCTGTTCAATAAGTTATCACTAAGGTAATTCATATGTTAATATGTATGTGAATTGGGGGAATGCAGAGGTCAGTTTCAGATACCATATACTTTTAGTGAAGTTACCATGGCAATTTGTTGGAGAAACTCTTCAGAACCAGATGTCTTTAGATCTTCAACACAACTGTTCTAATATTAAAATATAACTTGTTTTACTATAAGAAGTAAACTCTTAACTGTAAGGAATTCACTCTTAATATGGGCAAACAAGAAGATAATTAATGAAGCTTCATTTTTAATTGTCTGGTATCGTGGTTTCTGGGCTGGGTATGACTCGGAGAGTAGTAAAGGGTCAATGCGTGGTTTATTCAGAGATACAGATATGCACTCTGGAGGTGGTTCATGAAGCATCTGCGGAATCCAGGTAAAAATTCAGTCTGGGTGTGGGCTGATTTAACCACGTAAACCCTCAGGCCCCTTGCCACGGGCGGAATGGTAAAGAAGCCACGCCTCGCCTATAGGGTCTGCCTTATTAGTGTTGTGTTGACCACTTGATGTGTCGAAGCAGAAACTAGTCAGAACTGGTGTTAGCACTGCAGATATGTGGTTCAATGAGGTACTGTTAGCTTTCATATAATGTGGTGTAATAAGGCATAGAATTAATTAATTAATTTTGAGGCTAGGACCTCCTTGGACTGGTGCGTTGCCCCCCCCCCCCCCCCCCCCCCCCGTTGCCTCCCCCCTCTAACCTGTGCAGCTCTGCTAACTCTAACCCGGGCAGCTCTGCTAACCCTGAAGCTGTAAAGCTTGACATATAGATGAAAATACACTTAACATTTTTATCACAATGAACAGAACAAATTCTGCACTGATTAAGCAATATTAGACCATATCGACTTAAGGAAACAATTAAACCTGTTAAACAACAATAAGGCTAATATACTCTATTGAAAGGTGCTATATAAATAAAGCTATTATTTGTATTAATATGCTATTCATAGAATACAACTGAACAGTTAAGTTGTGAATATAAGATTGCACTAAATATTTCAAGTCATCCATTATGGCCTTGATAGTTTAAGAAGAGTTTGCATACCCAGCCATGCAGGGTGCTGTCAGCATTTTAATTTGAATCATAGTCCATGTATTGTATGATTCTGTCCTTTGTCCTCACCATTGGATAGGCAACCCATAAATCGTCCACCAAGTCATGTAATCCTATATCTTGGCCTGCCACAAAGCAAAGAGTTATACGACTCTAGTTTGTCTTTAGTTTTGCTAAAGACAAAAAAAAAAAACGTATTGTCAACATATGTCCATGTTTACTTTGTATTGTCTCCTCTTGCCTTTAGGCATAGCCTATTTTATCAGAAACGGTCAACATATTTTAATACACAAGCAATTATAAAGCAATTATGTAAGCTATATTGTTGTAATGTGTTATGTTAGTGTGCGTGTGTGTGTGTGTGTGTGTGTGTGTGTGTCTGTGTGTCTGTGTCATGGGGAAAACTATGGGGGGGATGGCCCGATATTGAAGGCAATTGTAGATCCTATAAATCACACACACATACACACACATATACACACCATCTGATGGCGATAAATCAGATTGAACTGATAATTGAGACAGTGGTAGTGGCAGTGGTATAAATCAAAGTGAGTCATACTCAATTACCAGTTACGGAGGTTTTTTTTTCTTTGTGTTATAAATATGAAAGGTGTAGCATCTCAGTTTGTGTTATGGACTGTTGATACTGTTATGTATAAGCAAACTGTATATATTGTAATGGCCAGACCTTCTGGTCCAGGGCGGAGCTGGTCTGGGGCGGAGTTTCTGTCCGTCGTTGTGTTTTTAGCAGTTAGTTTTGTGATGATGATTTTCACTGTCACCTTTGACTCCGAGGCAACGAAGAGTTGGAGGTTGTCCTACCACGGTTCAGCTGGTGGCTTCTTATGAACGTTAAGAGGATGGTGGTGATTTAGTCAGGCTGGCTCGTTAGGCAGCTGACCTGAGTCTAAGTTCATCCTTATGAGTCATGTCGTTGTCATGCCTCATCATGCTGTGACTGACTCACCTAATATTGGCATAACATTAGCTACGGGAATGTTGAAAAAATCAAAAATAAATAATAATAATAATCAAAAATCCACATTTATTATTTATTAGAAATGTATGGTCCCTTATGAAAGATAACTTTTACTTTTTGTATACTTACTTTAGTTTTACATAATTGTGATTCTGAAAACAGGACTTTTACTTTTCACAGATTGATCCAGTAATATATATTATAACTCTATTATAAATAGTGAGTGAGGCATTAATATTAGGCCTACCAGTGTGAAAATCGAACGGCCTGACTATTACAGTAATAAATCTGGTTCACTTTATTTTTCAATAAAATACTGAAATAGCCTACATTTGACAACAAATAAATACATTTACCAGTAACCATATTATTAGGAAAACATATGCCTCAAGTTCAGTGTTGCAGGTAGTTACTGAAAAAAAGTATTATTAGTTACTTATTACTAGTTAGCCTACGTCTGTAGATTGAAGATTACGTTACTGCATTTGTAAAGTAACTTCACTACTCATTACTTTACTTTCCCGTTTCTTAATTTACTGTGTAGATACACGGCCAAACATCATAGCCCTATCATCACTTAATGTATATTGTATAACAAACAACAGGATAAAGGAGGCTATGGTTGGTGAGGTCTATCAGTAGCAACACTAATTGAGCTCGTCACTGGCCGAAACCCCCTGTCTCCGTATCTCTCCTTCGCGCCAGCAGCTACGTCACTCAAATCGATCGCCATGGCAACGTGCCTGCCGAAGCAAGCAGCACACACACACAGGCAGTAGGCTACGCAATCGCATGCACGCACCACTTGAACAGATCAGAACTTTACACACAGGCAAACGCGGCTTGGGTAACGCAGGAAAGCGCGTTCCTATATTCTAGTAAAGTAGTGTACCGATATTTTTATTTTTATATCGTTACTGTAATCCGTTACTTTGTAACTGCTCAAGTTGCCTGAACCCCAAAAGCCTCCGGCAGGTGTCAAATCAACCCCCAACCGCCCACATGTTTGTGTTTATGAGCGCGAGTGTGTGTGTGTGTGTGTGTGTGTGTGTGTGTGTGTGTGTGTGTGTGTGTGTGTGTGTGTGTGTGTGTGTGTGTGTGTGTACAGCCATCAGACCTCCCCTTGGAGTTCACCCGCTGTTCAGATGAGTCGCTCTCACTCCACGGTGGAGGTGCGTCTGGTTCGTCCGCTCTCTACCCTCCTGCTGTCATCACAACGAGACAATGAGCGGTAAGTTAGTTATTACCTCATGACGTGCATTTGTTCCTTGTTTTTAATTGTAATACATGATGGATGCCTTATTAGCCTACCAGTTATGCACCCTTCCCAGTACGCACGGTATGGTGCGTAATGGAGCAAAAAGTATTGTAAATAATGTCTGATTATGCCATCTTGCCATTCCGAAATATGGACTTAGTTCAACATTGCTTCTCGAATCGATCAGTTTAGCTCGACATTCATTCATAACCGGCAGAAGTACTTCGTGAGGACGAAGTGACGCCCCCCTCCTGGAGAAGATAAGGCGTCGCCTCCAGAACCCAAAGCGCTTAATGTTCGCTGCAGCTCCGAGTGGCAGAAACCAACTCTGGAGATCCGATCCCAAACATGAACACGTGTTATCCGCTCAGCGCAATGCAGTAGATAAGAAACAGCGTACTTTTTACCAACAAGCTTTTCAAATGCATTTCCTCATGCTGCGGGTGTTTGTGATGACAGATTCCAGAGGAGACCCTGACCTGTCCCGGCCTGCCCCCAGTGTGAGAAACATGGAAACATGTCCCTCACCGGTTAACAAAGGCTTTAGATGGATATATAACTTTATTGCCATATTATGTCAACACAGTTGATTGGAATTTGTCGTAGTACCACACAGGTTAAAATAAGGCAATACACACATATTACATACAGTACATAAAATATAATGACACAGACAATCATTCAAACCAGTAAAAATATAAAAAGATAAAAAGATCTTGTGCTATTCCAACTTCCCATAAAGTGTTTGTGCAGTCTATAAAGTGCAGAGTGCATTTAGCACAGGTTTACACCTGAGTGCCTGAGCATTGAGGAGCCTGATAGTGGCAGGGTACGTGCTATTGCGAAACCTGGATGTTTTTTGGACCTGAGACTTTGCACTCTCTTTCCAGAAGGCAGTAGTTTGAAGAGCGACCTGACAGGGTGGGAGGGATCATCTAACACTTTGTTTTATGGCTAGTCCTCGTGGCGTAGATAGAGGCTACAGATGGGATGGCTTGTCCTATGATTTTTGATGCCCCTTCTCCAGAAGGGGCCCTGAAGGGGCTTATTTAACATAATGACCGGCGACGTTCTATACATTATCCCGCTTATTACACGGTTACTTGCCAAAACGAAAAAATAACTTCACACACTGTGTCTTTCTACAATTACCATTGGTAGTGTTGATCAGCAGAGAAATAGTCCGCCCAAGACATTGACGTCGCTTAGCAACCGAATCCGCTGGGGTTGATAAGTTACCGGACTACTTGCGGAGTGATACGAAAGACGTGAAAAAATCCACTTTCCCTTGACAGCATCATTATTGAAAAATAATTCACCACCGGAATTCGGGAAGGTCCATGCAAGTGAACGGAGCATTCCACAGCATTGAGAAGAGCCATGTAATATGTATAATATATATAAATAAATATATATAATACATATATACCACACGATTTTCATGTTTCTCATGTTGTCCTATCAACTGATCAACCCACCGATTCTATATGATCTGGTTGAGTATGTTTCCTGGAACTGGATTCCCAGGTTAACCAGATATGTTAAATCTGAATTCAGGGAGAGTTTCGGATACCAAGATTGGACTGATCTCTGTTCCGTTGCCATGGTGAGCCATGCTGTGACCTAACCTTCAGTAAACCCTCGGTATCAAGAGGCCATTGTTGATATCAGTGTTGTGTCAGATTCTGTTTCCCCTTTGAGATCAGTTTCTGCTGATGACCTCCACATGGTCAGTGATGTGCTGAGCCACTCTGTAGTGATGTGCTGAGCCCCTCTGTAGTGATGTGCTGAGCCCCTCTGTAGTGATGTGCTGAGCCTCTCCACCCCTCTGTAGTGATGTGCTGAGCCACTCTGTAGTGTTGTGCTGAGCCCCTCTGTAGTGATGTGCTGAGCCACTCTGTAGTGATGTGCTGAGCCCCTCTGTAGTGATGTGCTGAGCCTCTCCACCCCTCTGTAGTGATGTGCTGAGCCTCTCTGTAGTGATGTGCTGAGTCTGTGAGAACGCTGGGCTTCATGGCAAACTTCCTAAGTCTTCTCAGGAGCCGCTGGTAAGGTTCCGGGTTGTCCTCATTGAACCCAGCGTAAAAATCATTGGCAGGCCTAAGCAATGGAGACTGAATGTGATCGAGCCGAATGTTGTCATCATAGCTGTTATGTTGTGTTCTGAGGGGTTTTGAACCCTCAACCCCCTGTGCTTATCGAGATCAGAGTCTGAATATACATAACTGATGTAAACCGGACAACTTACTGGAGCCCCAGCGTTCTCCCTGCCATCGTTGGGTTGATTCTCGAGCAGGTTTGTTTGATTCCATGACTGACATACCGTGCTCTGATAGGGTGGCAGTAGATGAGATTGCATTCAGTCTTGATTGCTTAGGCCTGTCCTTGGAATGCCCTGCTACTGCAGTTCCAATTTTTATAGCTTGAACTTTCTGGTCCGTATTTTTTGACCACCATATGAGCAATGAACATATTCATATTCGTATTCAGAATATCTGCAACCTGAGTTTTCCCTATCTGTTTGAATTTCAAATTCAAAACAAATAAATTCAGATGACCTGATTTTCAAAGTATACTATTTCAATGGTATAAATTCAATGGTGATCACATTTCCATATCCAAAATTCAATGGCTTATACTCAAAACATCATGGCTGTGATTTTCTTCCATTTGTGTCCTTCTATAGCAGGCTTAGATTTACCAGCAAATTACTGGAAGTGGTTTCAGTGGGTCCAGTGGAGGCTGCTGCACAATAAACCTCGGGCTTTAGAAAGCTTTGTCTGCTGACCTGCGTGAATCACCCAGTGTTTTCATTCCTGCTGGATGACTCAGCACCAGTTGTGTGTGTGAATTCCGGAATTCCGACCCTTGGGGGAAATTCCCTTTCGCGGGAACGCATTGAATCATACTTATTTAAGAGAATCCTAGACGAGTGGAAGGGAGGGAGATTAATATTAGGGCATTAGGTGAGGTCACACACACACACACACACACACACACACACACACATATAGACAGACATTTTTGTGTTTCTATCTGTCTGTCTTTCTGTCTTATCTGTTTTAAAGCTTTTTAAAGTCACCTTATGCCATAATATTAATCTGTAATATATATATATATATATATATTTAATATTTTTATATATTTAATATATATACTGTATATATATATATACACCCAGTATATGTCTACTGGGTGCACCTAGTGAACGGCTGTCTTCCATTTGGACTGGCTGCCACCCTACCATCCAATGAGTCACCAGCTGAGCCAACCCTGGATTGGACTCACCCCCTTTTACAACATCTGAGCAATCAGTGCCATCGAGTCGTTAGCGAAGCCCTCCTCAGCCCCTGCAGGACTTGGTATTTAATACTTGAGCTGTAGGGCCAGCTGAACCCTCGGGGGGGGGACTCGTAGCGTCCCAGCGTGGGCTGGAATTGTGGTAGCATTTAATTTCATTCAATGTTTGGATGTTTGGATGGCCTTCCAGTCTACCTGCCTACCTGGCGGCATGCACACACTCTGCCCGTGCTATCACCCCGCATGACCAGAGTCTTCCACAAGGCCAGGCAGACCTTGATAAAGCTAGTGAGCCAGTCATGTGTTTTGGCGGAGTTTGGGATATTTGGCCAAACTCTCCTCCTTCTTCTTTGGCAGCTCGGAGAAAACATGAATTTTGTTGACTCACAAGTAAAACTCTTAAGGCTTTGCTCAACTACAGAACGAGGATAATCTCCCAGGTTTGGTTGCCTTAACCAGAAACAATGAGAGAGTTTAATAAAAACCCTGCCTTGCAGAACCAATCAAAGGTCTCTCCTCCTCGAGCCCCTTCATATAGGGGCAGAGACATGCAGTCACTTGTACTTGTAGACTCTGTTGTACCGACACATCTTTCTTGTCCTTAGTTAAAGCTTGTAAGAAAAGTCGCTGTAAGTCCTTGATGGCACCCATCTTGTGGACAGAGCACACATTTCATAAACCAAATCAAATAAGTCACTCAGCAGAAACCAGCTCACAGTTGTTGTGAGCTGAGTTGTTGTGGTTTAATAAGTAATGCTGCTGCCTCCTCTGGGATAATCATTCTAGTTGTCAAATGGCAGATGAATTACTAAAAGGCAAAACAGTAGTTGCGGTAGCGACGGTATTAGCAGTAGTGTTTAACTGGGCTACCCATACTATCGGTGCTAGTCGTTGAGTTTTCCAGCCTCTTGTCAGGTGCCTTACCGCTGTTTGTCAAAATGGTGGGAACCAATCTGGAACTCTGTGCCAGGGTTGTCTGTCTGGGGGGAGGAGTCTGAACATCCCCACAAAGAGGAGGAGGAGGAGGAGGAGGAGGAGGATGGGGAGGCCCGTCCGTCGTCCCCCTGGGCGGAGGAGCGCTGCGAGGAGCTGTGGGAGCGGGTGGAGGCCGTGCGCCACAAGCTGACCCGCATCCTGAACCCCGCCAAGCTCACGCCGTACCTGAGGCAGTGCAAGGTGATGGATGGGGAGGACGAGGACGAGGTGCTCAACTCCACACAGTACCCCCTCCGCATCAGCAAGGCTGGTGAGCACGCACACACACACACACACACACACACACACACACACACACACACACACACACACACACACACACACACACACACACACACGCACGCACGCACGCACGCACGCACACACACATGTAAGCATGCACGCACGCACGCACGCATGCACTCAGTATCCACTACACATCCTCAAGGCTGGTGAGCACACACACACACGCATGCACGCACGCACACACGCACGCATGCATGCACACACACAGGCAGTACCCCCTACGCATCAGCAAGGCTGGTGAGCAAGCACGCACACACACACACACACACACGCACGCACGCACGCACACAAAGGCAGTACCCCCTACACATCAGCTCAGCTGTTGAGCACGCAACCATACACACACATGCATGCACGCACTAACACACACGCACACAAGCACGCACACGCGCGCACGCACACACGCATGTGCACACTTGCAGACAGGGATGGCGTCAGGCCTGGTGTCAAACAGCCAGACCGAAACTGGCACAAATATTTTGAGCAAGACCGGGCATGAACCCGTAGATATGAGGGGCCGTATGGGACATTATTCAGAACTAGCATGCGCATACACATATGAAACCAAACTCATTCACATACTATACTGAAAACCTTGCACACATACAAGTGAAAAGCTTTTACATACACAACTGAAACACTCTCGCACAAACAACTGAAAAATGATACGCTCACATACACAACTGAAAAGCTTGCATAAAATCTAGTGAAACCTTTTACATGGACTACTGAAATGCTTTTACACATACTAGTAAAATGCTCTCATATACACAGCTGAAAAATGTCCTCTCACACACACATATGAAACCATTCACATACTATACTGAAAACTTCACACATACACAAGTGAAAGCTTTTACATACACAACTGAAACACCTTCACTCAAACAACTGAAAAGCTCTCATAACAACTAGTGGAACCTTTTACATAGACTGCTGAAATGCTTTCACACATACTAGTAAAATGTGCTCATATACACAGAAAATTGAACAATGAAAATTTCTCTCTCACATACACATATGAAATCATTCACATACTATCCTGAAAACCTCAGACATGTATGTGAAAGTTTTTCACTTATGTGTGTGAGGATTTTCAGTTGAACAGGAAGGCATTTCAGTTCACTCAGGAAGGCCTGAACAGGAAGGCCTTCCTGTTCAACAAGAAGTTATGAGTTGTTATGAGAGCTTTTCAGTTGTTTGGGTGAAGGTGTTTCAGTTGTGTATGTAAAAGCTTTCACTTGTGTATGTGTGAAGTTTTCAGTATAGTATGTGAATGGTTTCACACACACAGAGGCAGCAGAGAGAGAGGTCATGTTTCCCGAAGCTCCGCTAGGCAGTGGAAAAAACTACTTAATTCTTCATTCAGGTCTACTTTATTTTATTTTATTTCATCATAATATCAAATCATAATACCTAAGAATATATAGTTTGTTTCCGTCGACCTCCATCGCTCGATTCAACAATACATTTTGGCACTTTTATGACTACCGGATCAGACCGCAACAAAAGCCTTGGACTTTCCTATCACCAACATGCCTCTGTACTCGGATGTCTCAGGCATGGAGACCAGGAAATACATGGACTGCACCAAACTGCAACAGACAGTGGCTTTATTTGAAACGAGGCTAGCAGCATTAGAAAAATGCAAAGGACTCCTCCAGGATACAGTGCCGATGGGTGAGTTTGCTGAGCTAGGACAAATACACAACAAGATGATCAAAGCTACACTGTATCCTTCCCGAAGCTGGACAAGAGAGAGACCATTCCAGCTGCCTCTCACTGGCACAGAGTCGGCGCTAAGCCCAAACAACATACCAAAATGAATCAACAAATTCACTCGACGCCAAATGCTAAGCTTCCCAAAGATAAAGTAGCATGTATCGGCCAGATTAGCCAATCGCTGAAGTTAACCCTGCTGCTGAAGTACCGGTTCCTGCCACATCAAGAGTCCACGGACGCGCCTGCCACCCATGCACCCCTAAGCCCTGAGATGCGTCCAGACGGACAGTGCGGACAGAGACCGACCACGACCCTGTCACCAGAGAGGCCAGCTGCGAATGCGTCTGCCACCCCTGCACACCTGAGCCCCCAGATGCGCCCGGATGGACGGTGCGGACAGAGACGGAACAAGAACCAGTCGCCACGGAGGCGAGCTGTGCATGCGTCTGCCACCACCACCTCAAGCCAACAAGGGCCCATCCCACAGAAAGCAGATGAACCAGACACTCTGATTGTAGGAGACTCAACCATAAAGGATATAACCAGTAAGAAGATCAAAACACGCTACTTCCCAGATGTGACGGTTAGTGATGTCACCCAGAAACTAGCCACAATTATATTGGAAAACCCCAAAATCTCACAGGTTATTGTGCATGTAGGACTTAATGATATTCGAAGAGAACAGTCAGAACTTGTGAAGAGGGATTTCACTGATCTATTGGACATACTGGACAAATTACACATTAGGTCATTCATTGGTCATCAGTGGACCCATACCAGCAGTTGACAGGGGAATAAACAGATTCAGTCGTCTCCTTGCACTCAATACATGGCTTTCCAGAGTCTGCAATGAAAGAGGAAGAGGCTTTATTGACAATTTCAACTTGTTCTGCAAATACCCTTTCAGAGCAGATGGCCTACACCCAAACAGGTTAGGCTCAAAACTGTTAGGGGACAATCTTCTCTTCTCACTCTCCCACAAATCTACCCTGCCACGGTCTGACACACAGGCCACAGTCAGAGCACAGGTTGAGAAGAAGCGAGACTACAGCCTCCCCCACACATCTACTGTGCCACTATCTGACACACAGATAGCAGACAGACCACAGACCTTGAAGAGAGACAACAGCCCGCCCAACGCCATCAACACCATGCCTTCCCCCATCACAGATGCTGGCTTGGCGAGGAACGGCCACGCCTCCAGCACTTCCTCATCGACGATGACCGCCAGCCTCATCTCTCCCATAGCCACAACAACAACTCCAGCTCCACTGTCTCCTCCCTTTATGATTTTCCAGATGAATTTAAGAAATTGAAAAATGTTGGCATCAAACTGATAGTAGTCCTGATTATTACTGAGACAAAAAAGGGTTCAGCTGTAGACACAGTATGAAGGAAGTTTCACATAATCTGCTGAACCCAAGGTTGCCTATGTCAAAACATGGCAACTTTTGCATTCCTGCTGTAACCACTGAGAGAGTAAACAAAGGGAAACTTAGATGCACTGCTAACCTCACAAATCGCAGCTCCTCCCAACTATAACTTTTTTGATGTATGTAGATCTGGAAAAAGAGGTGGAGGGGTTACTGCTATGTTATTGCTATATTTAAAAATGTATTTTAGGGGAAACAGATGTTATTTGGTGATTTTCCATCATTCAAATACCTTTGTGCTGTATTGCAATGTTCCCCCAGAGTTCTTCTATTAATTATTTACAGGCCACCCACATACTCCGCAAATTTCTTCGATGACTTTACAGAATTATTGTCTAGCATCTCCACAGACTTTGACTGTAGTTATAACTGGTGACTTCAATTTTCATACTGATGATTTTAATGATAAGTGTGCAAAAAAACTTTTTACCATTTTGGACACATTTGAAATGTCTCAACATGTGAAAGAGGCTACTCATTGTAAGGGGCACACTCTAGACCTGGTTATCACAAAGGGTCTCAATGTTTCAGATCTCTCAATGACTGATCCTTCACTGTCGGACCACTTCTGTGTTTTCTTTAATATATCTTTTATTCCCGACATACAGACAAAACCAAATACTGTCAAAAAACAGTATATCAATGAACATTCTAATGTACTTTTTAAAAAGGTCATCTCCTTGCTACCACCTCTCAACCCATGTTCTGCTGATGATCTTTTAGAAAACTTTAATTTGAAAATTTTGAAAGTCATAGATGTCATTGCACCTTATAAGGTTAAAACGATTTCTGGAAAACAAAAGGCACCCTGGAGAAAAGCTGCTTTTGTAACAGCCCGGAAAAAAGAATGCAGGAAGGTTGAATGCATATGGCGTAAAACAAAACGTCGGGTCAGAGTCCCGACGTAGGTAGGGACCAAGTTCCTTTAGGTCGGGTTGGAGTCCCGACGTAGTTAGGGACCAAGTTCCTTTAGGTCGGGTTGGAGTCCCGACGTGGGTAAGGACCAAGTCCCTTTAGGTCGGGTCGGAGTCCCAACATGGGTAAGGACCAAGTCCCTTTAGGTCGGGTCGGAGTCCCAACATGGGTAAGGACCAAGTTCCTTTAGGTCGGGTCGGAGTCCCAACATGGGTAAGGACCAAGTTCCTTTAGGTCGGGTCGGAGTCCCGACATAGGTAAGGACCAAGTTTCCTTTAGGTCGGGTCGGAGTCCTGACGTGGGTAAGGACCAAGTTTCCTTTAGGTCGGGTCGGAGTCCCGACGTGGGTAAGGACCAAGTTCCTTTAGGTCGGGTTAGAGTCCCGATGTGGGTAAGGACCAAGTTCCTTTAGGTCGGGTCGGAGTCCCGACGTGGGTATCAGAGACTGTTGATCTTAAATACATTGCACTTTCTAAAATGCTTTTTTAACTTTGCCTTTATTTTCTATCTATTTTACTTTTTTTTACTTATCTATTATTTTCTTTTATTGTATGACAATGTTTATATGTGAAGCACTTTGAGTCTGCCTTGTGTATGAAAAGTGCTATGTAAATAAAGTTGCCTTGCCTTGCCTTGCCTTTCATATGTGTGTGTGAGAGGACATTTTTCAGCTGTGTATATGAGAGCATTTTACTAGTATGTGTAAAAACATTTCAGTAGTCCATGTAAAAGGTTTCACTAGTTTTTATGCAAGCTTTTCAGTTGTGTATGTGAGCGTATCATTTTTCAGTTGTTTGTGTGAGAGAGTTTCAGTTGTGTATGTAAAAGCTTTTCACTTGTAGCCTATGTGTTCAAGGTTTTCAGTTTAGTATGTGAATGAGTTTGGTTTCGTATGCGCATGCTAGTTCTGAATAATGTCCCATACGGCCCCTCATACGTAGAAGCCTGACGAGGATGCAACAACAAATGGCAAACACAACATACTCTGCTTATCAATTCATGAGACAGCATTTTTTGTTAGACAGAAAGGCGCAACTGGCCTACACAAACAAAAACACACAAACACACACGATGAATGAAGAAAGTAAAGATTTACTTTCTGTGACCTGCTGCAGACGCAGTCCTGAAACACGTTGTGAAACCATGACTCACAGACACAGACAAACATACACAGACACACAGCACCCATTGCTTATCAGCAAGACTGGTGGGCAAGCACATGCATGCATGTAGGCACGCACATACAGTCAAACAGCTGTTCACCCTCTGAGAGAGAGAGAGAGAGAGAGGGAGAGGGAGGGAGAGGGGGAGATAATTGTTAAGAACAGGAAAAACAGGAGGAAGAAGAAGTTAAACATTGTGCATTCTTTATATTTAAAGTGGCCTAATTTCTACCATTGCTGTCTTGTTATCATGTAGCTAATCTAGTTGTATGTAGATTACCACAGTATGTGCTGTGGTAATCTACATTCCCAAGATCACATAGTAGATAACCACTGTGGTATTTAAAGTACCTGGTTTTCTACCATTACCGCTGTCTTGTTAGTATTTAGCATTTAACATTTAGCTAGTCTAGTTTGATCGATACTGTGGTTTGGACATTTCCAGTTAAAACCAGACAGTGACCCAGACATCAAAGCTCCGGCGTTGGGACTCTTCAAGAGTCTCTAGGCTAGGCTCCTAGAATCTCTCTTCAAGAGGGGCCCCTTGTCAATAAAGAGCCTCCAGAAGCAGCTGTTCAGGTGTGCTCTGCCCCACACTTTAACCCTGCAGGTTGAAAGAGTGTGTGTGTGTGTGTGTGTGTGTGTGTGTGTGTGTGTGTGTGTGTGTGTGTGTGTGTGTGTGTGTGTGTATGTGTGTGTGTGTATGTGTGCTCAAGGCAATGTTATTTTTTTTACGGCCATTAGCAACAGAATACTAGTGTTTCAAGTTCTCTTAACAGACAACTGCTGACTGAGATAGATAGCTAAATAAATACATTGATTCCAAAAATAATACATGCATGTATACACACACATATACACACACACGTACACACACACACACACACACACACACACACACACACACATACATACATGCATAGATACATACATACATACATACAAACCATAAAAATATTTTTTAAAGTTTGGGATTATAAAAGTAAGATACTTATGCTCTATCTTATAAGTATCTATTCTTATACTAAGTATAAGAATATTAAAAGTTGAGATAATACTCAGGATTTACTTTGCATTAGTATGGCTAGTAATCTCTACAAAATATGTAAACTCAAAGCATACTATGTTTGTGTTATGTGTTGTGAACTTGTGTGTATGCACTTTTGTAGTTTTTGTCAACCAGCAGCAGAAACTATCCATATTTGGATAGAGAATTGTGTAACATGGTTTTATTTTTCTGACTCGGAATGAAATAGTGGGTTTGGTGCAACCCTAGTACAACCATAGGAGACTTGAGACTGGACCTGGACTTGTGGCCAAAGACTTGAGACTGGACTGAAGACTGGACTTGTGGCCAAAGACTTGAGACTGGACTTGAGACTGGACTTATGGCCAAAGACTTGAGACTGGACCTGGACTTGTGGCCCAAGCCGGTCCTGATGCTGCCTGGGTCCCCAGGGCGTCTGCTGGACATCCTGCGGGGTCAGGGGCCCCGGGGACTGCAGGCCTTCATGGAGTCCTTGGAGTTCTACCACCCGGAGCAGTTCACCCTGCTGACCGGCCAGAAGGCCACCCAGCGCTGCTCCCTCATCCTGGGTAGCTACACCGCCACCTCCACCTCCACCCCCACCTCCAGCCACAGGCTGCCTGGAGCTCCTAGCCAGCTAGTCTCTGAGTCACATGACGTCAATACGGAGACATTGTAATATAAGTTCAAGCCAGCCCACTACAATATTAATAATGCTATGCTAAATGATTGTATCATATTAGTTCTAGGCCAATCCCACATTAATAATGATTCTAAATGATAACAGTATAACATTAGTTCCAGGAGAATCCAACATTGATAATGAGGCTACATGATAATAGCGTCACATTAGTCTGAGTAGGGGGTCCCTGAGCTCTGCTGAGGGGCCGGGGGGGCCAGGGGAGCCCCCCGCTGTACTGACGGGGGGGGTGTGGGGTCCCAGACGAGGAGGGTCCGGAGGGCCTCACCCAGTTCCTGCTGCTGGAGGTGAAGAAGCTGCGGGACCAGCTGCGTAACGCGCGGCTGTGTGAGCGGCGTCTGTCCCAGCGCTGCCGCGTGGCGGAGGAGGAGCGCGGCCGGGCCGAGGGGAAGGCCCACGACCTGCGCTACGACCGGCTGCAGCTGGAGAGGTGGGCGGGCGCCGGGGACATGGTGGTGGTGGGGGTGTGTCTGTGATTTGTGGATGTGTGTGCACATGTATGGGTCTGTATGTTGTGTTGCGTTAGCCCTACAATTCATATTTTATGCTCTGATGAAGTCACTTTGGATACTGTGATAAATGACTTGCTCCCACTCTCTCTCTCTTTCTCTCTCTCGCTCTCTTCCTCTCTCTCTCCTTTTCCCTCCCTCCCTCTCTCTTTCTCTCCCCCTCGCTCTCTCTTTCTCTCTCTCTCTCCCCCCCCCCCCCCCCCCTCTCGCTCTCTCTCTCTCTCTCTCTCTCTCTCTCTCTCCCCCTCTCCCTCTCCCTCCCCTCCCACCCATCCAGGCTGCGTCATGACTGGGAGTCAGGGAGCCGGGAGCTGACCAGGCTGAAGGACCAGCACCTGGAGCAGGCCGTTAAGTACTCCAGGGCCCTGGAGCAGCAGGGCCAGGCCTCGGCCCGTGAGAGGGAGCTCCTCCGACAGGTGGGTGGGAGCCGAAGGTACCTTAGACCAGGCCTTCATCTAGGGGTCGGGACCCAAAAAGAAGTTGAGTTCCTGTTAGAGTTGGATCGCAGCCTGAGCCCTGTAATGAACCGATCACTCGTTCTGGTGGGTTCAGAGGTTTCTCGTTGGGTCCCACAGACAAATCGTCTTGTGGATCATGATATTAAAAAGTTTAAGTTTAAGAGGACGAGGTCATAGAGCACCCTGCAGGTTTCTTCTCAGGGGCTACCTGGTGAAGAACTGACTAACAAAATTCTGAATAGAAAATGAGACTTCTGATGATCTGATCTGGGCCCGCAGGTGGAGGAGCTGAAGCTCAGGCTGGTGGAGGCGGACCGACTGAGCAGCAGCGGCCCCGCTGGCTCTCTGTCTCTGAAGCGCAACAGTGTGCTGCACAACAGCTTCAAGAGAACGCCGCCGCCGCTACCTCTCAAGCCTCTTCAGCACAGCAACATCCTGAAAGATGCCCCAACGTCTGAAACCCGGGTAAGACCAGTGTTGGGGGTAACGAGTTACAAAGTAACGGATTACAGTAACGATATTACTTTTTTGGGTAACGAAGTAAAGTAACGCATTACACTGAAAATATCGGTAACTACACTACTTTACTAGACTATAGGAACGCACGTTCCTGCGTTACCCAAGCCATGTTTGCCTGTGTGTAAAGTTCTGATCTGTTTAAGTGGTGCATGCATGCGTGCTGCCTGTGTGTGTGCTGCCTGTGTGCTTGCCTCGGCACGTTGCCATAGCAATCTGTACCGACAGATCTTTGCTGGTGCAAAGGAGAGAGGGAAATGGAGAGACGGAGACAGGGGGTTTCGGCCAGTGGCGATATTCTCACTAACTCACTAAGGACAAAACTATTTGAGTCAAATGCACTCTATGCCCAGGCGAGAAGTGTCTTTCAACTGTCGCAACCCAGATTTAGAAAAATACTAGATCAAATATTATCTAGACGCGCAAGCCAACATCCGACAAGAAAACATTTTCCCATTACCTGGACAAGTGTTATTCCGACGTGCAATCGAAGCTCAAAATTACGTTTTTGGAGTAACTACCCCAACACTGCCAGCGACCACTGGGCTTGGAAGTCAAATATCATACCCAATAAGGCTGTAGAATTACAACGTAACTAAGACTAGATTGGGAAAATAGGTA
This sequence comes from Micromesistius poutassou, assembly GCF_964030765.1. Lineage (NCBI taxonomy): Eukaryota > Metazoa > Chordata > Actinopteri > Gadiformes > Gadidae > Micromesistius > Micromesistius poutassou. The sequence continues at coordinate 12,779,187 of NC_140271.1, read as the reverse complement.
TAGAATTGATTGTGGAATGGTTGTCATTAGTGATTAATTCATCATTTCGGGAGAATTAAGAATAACACCTCTGGTCTTCGGAGGTTGCTGAAAGCATTGATACATTTCTCCTCTACTTATTATTAAAGCACATTTCCTACAACAGGAATGTACATCAATGTGCAACTTCAATGCTTTTAAAATGCTGATTGGTTTCTGTTGCCATGGTTTCCTACGACAGGCACTGATGGACATCCTGCAGCAAGACCGCAAGGAGGCTGCGGAGCAGAGGCAGGAGATGTGTGACACCATCACCAGACTGCAGGAAGAGCTGGAGAGCACAGAGGAACAGATGGAAGAGGTAAGCCTGGTGAAAAACGTCCCGAGAAAAATTTTCAGTTTCACTGATTTCTTGGAGTTTAGCTTAGTCAAGCTAATCTTGGGTTATCGCCAATATAATCAGGTCTTAGCCTTCCAACTATGCGGCAAGCTAACCCTGTGTGCTGAAATGTATTTTAGCCTAGCCTACCACCTATAACAGCGTGATGACATTGGATATTATAAATGTAGCTGAGCATTGCTATGCTTATAATATCTCCAAATACATTGGGCTGAGCTTGTATATTTCAAACATAGTTTCGCTTACTGACAATAACAGCAAGGTGACAGTGTTTTAAACCGGGGTCATCCCTATGTTCCCCGGGTCCTATGTTCCCCGCTTTGTATGTGACCGGGGAGCGAATGTGTTTTTCGTAGGTGGAATCCGGAAGAATCATGAATATTAGGGTTACGGTTATGGTTATGGTTAGGGTGAGGGTTACGATTAGGGTTAGGGTTAGAGTGAGGGTTACAGTTATGGTTATGGTTATGATTCCACCTACGAAAAACAAAGTCGCGACCGGGGAACATAGGACCCGGGGAACATAGGTACGCTCCCTTTTAAACCTAGCTAGCTACCATATCACTACATTTTCAACGTAGCTATACCATATCTCTTGTAATCTTGTGTGTCTTTAAGGCATTCAACCTAACACAGCTCTGTCTTTTGATGCTAGCTTACCAAATGCATTTTCAAGTAGTTTGTGAGGTGGCTAGTTCACCATATCCCTGAGAACAGTGACCTTGGTTCTTGTGTGTAGCATAGCTTACTGTGTGTTATGTCCATAGCTGGAGGGCCAGTGTGAGCAGCTGCAGCTGAAGGTGAGGACCCTGCAGCTGGACTGGGAGACGGAGCAGAAGAGGAGCATCTCCTACTTCAACCAGACCATGGAGCTGGAGAAGGAGAGGGACCAGGTCAGTGAGTCCCATCATGTATCTGTCAGCACCTCTCGCACTGCTAGCCACATAATGTGTCACCACGTGCTATAATAGGACACAGTGCCACTTCAGGTTGCCTGGTGAACCGCACCCACCTCAATCAGACAATTAGAGGCAGTCGGCTGAAGCATGTACCAGGCCATAAATCGGCTCTCGATGAGCTTTGCTATTAGGAAGCTAAAAAGGGGGAATATTGAATGTCAAACTGAATTCTTAATCGTTGACATCATTGCGTGTGTCGCCGTCCGTGTCAAACAACCCAAACATATTGAATGTCTCTTAAACGGATCAATACGGTTTTATGGTAAGCTATAATATATAGCTTAATAGGTTATAAAGAGGGTGAGTGTTTAAGTAAACCAATCTGATCTTTTCTCTTTTGTGAAAATCTGTAAAAACTAAAGACGATGAGATCTACACGTCCATAATTCATTGCATTCATACTTCAGGCCCTGAGGAGCCGGGACAGCCTGCAGCTGGAGTACACGGACTGCCTGCTGGACAAGAACCGTCTGCGGAAGAGGAACGCAGAGCTGCAGGTGTCCCTGGAGCAGCAGACCTGGCTCCTGGAGAAGGAGAGGGAGCGGGGCCGCGAGCAGGGGGACAAGACCGGGCCCTGCCTGCACTGTGTGAGTCAGGGAGGTGGAGCCTGCACTGTGTGAGACAGGGAGGTGGAGCCTGCACTGTGTGAGACAGGGAGGGGGGGGGGGCTGCACTGTGTGAGTCAGGGAGGTGGAGCCTGCACTGTGTGAGTCAGGGAGGGGGGGAGCCTGCACTGTGTGAGACAGGGAGGGGGGGGGGGGCTGCACTGTGTGAGTCAGGGAGGTGGAGCCTGCACTGTGTGAGACAGGGAGGGGGGGGGGGGGGTGCACTGTGTGAGTCAGGGAGGGGGGGCCTGCACTGTGTGAGTCAGGGAGGGGGGGCCTGCACTGTGTGAGTCAGGGAGATGGAGCCTGTGTGGTGGACAGACATGGAGGAGGAGGGCCAGACATGGAGGAGAATGGATGGACATGGAGGAGGATGGATGGACATGGAGGAGGACGGATAGACATGGATCGATGGACTGATGGATGGACTGATGGGTGGAAGGAGGGACAAACATGGGGGAGGATGGATGGATGGATAGATAGATCGAGGTTTGGATGCAATTGATGGATGGACGGATGGATGGAGGATGGACGGATGGATGGATGGATGGAGAGATGGATGGATGGATGGATGGATGGATGGATGGATGGAGAGATGGATGGCTGATTGGACAAGGTTGATGGATGGACTGAGGGTTATGGTTGTAGAATACACAAGGATTTAAAGAGTGCACACAATGAGCCTCTCCTCTAGCAGTGTGAGCAGAGTGTCCACCGGTCATAGTGTTACAGTGTTTATCCACACAGTTTCACGTCCTTCTCGAACGCAACCTCATTAGACAGCAGCTGTTTAGTGAGATGGTAATTGAAGCGGAACGATAAGGCCTCGCCCAATGCGTCAGGGGGGAATTACCACCGGTTGCTGCTGGGAAAAGCTAAAAAAAAAAAGTGGAAAGCAAAGCAACATAGGGATTTCCCAGTACAATGGAAGAAGGGAAAGATGTATAAAGGATAGATTAATGGATGAATGGTGGTGGCGCTAGAGGGATAGGTCGATGGAGCCAAGCTTTTATCCCGAAAAATGTTTATTAATATTTGTCAGAAGAAAGAGAAACAACAATATATCGCTGTCGGTACAGTAAGGATGTTCATATAATCAAGTGCCGTGCACTAACAATTGCTAGGTTAACCGCTTCCCCGTACACAACAAAGATAACTAGGATAAGATGCTACACAATGCTAAGTACTATATTTAAGTGGCAGGCCGTACAACATACAATAAGTGTGTACATTAATTCCTCTTACTTAATCATCTGACACATGCTCTCTCCACCCCCTCTCCTAGTCCAACCTCTCTCTGTGCAGTGAGGACCAGTGCTTCAGACCCTGCTGCTCCCCCGGTCTGGACCTGAGCCCCAACATCTCAGCCTCCAACCCCCTACTGAGAAGGGTCAGAGTTCACACATTTACACACGCACGCACACACACACACACACACACACACACACACACACACACACACACACACACACACACACACACACACACACACACACATACACACACCAACACCAACACACACACACACACATACACCAACACACACACACCAACACACACACACACACCCTCCTCAATTATGTTTTTTTTCATATAATAATCTTAGTACAGTTATTGTGGGAATCGACTCCCTTTCCTGTCATTATGTTGTTAATGCGTAGTACTTTATGAGGAGGGAGTACATTCCTCTGGATTGTAAAGTGTTGTTCCCGCTCTCCAGAAGAGGATGTGTAACATGTGTCAACGTGCCGGTGCTTGCCCCCCCTGACAGTTGTCACGGTGATGATGTCATTACCTGTCCTTTGTCTTACAGTTCCCCCACAGAGGCCCAGTGAGAGAGCCGAGAGGTACGTCGTCGTAGCAACCGTTAACACACAGAGACACACCTGTATTATACTATCTTATACGGCATTTCAGAATGTTAGTAAACAATAGCCGTAACGACACTTCCGGGTGGCAGAACGAGCGGCTACCACTGACCAGAAGCCATCCAGCCGGCTGTAAACACAAATAATAATAATAAATAATAATTAATAAATAACAATAAAGACTATGTCACACAGTCAACAAAACATTGTTGTTGATCTGAAGTTGAAACGATGACGAAAACTATATTAATATAATATAATATATTATATATATATATATATATATTAATGAGACGTCCCGTAGCACCCCGCAAGAAGAAAATCATTAATTCAAGCCATTTACTCTGTTTTTCTCGATCGTGGAAGGGTTTGTTTACTAGTGGTGCCAACGGAGAACGCATCGGCTTTTGCCACCCGGAAGAACATAGTGTGACGTCATGGTGAATTGCCGTATAAAACGGGTGGCTTAAATCAAGCGATCTGATTGGTTCCCAACTGTTGTATATTGAGCGTATACACACAGCTATGACGCCCGTTCAGTTTACCGAGTTCAGTATCACTCCGCGCCTAACTCTAACTGTTGTTTATTTATATATAAAAGCAATAGCATAGTTCACTGAAGCCTAAAAACATGTTGATTGCTGGAGAGGGTGGAAATATTGTAAAGCAATAGGCATACGGTCGCCAGCAATTTAGCCTTCTATCGAGTTCACTCGAACTCGATAGAGTTCGTCATAGAGCGTCATAGAGCTATGACGCCCGTTCAGTTTACGGAGTTCAGTATCACTCCGCGCCTAACTCTAACTGTTGTTTATGTATATATAAAAGCGATAGCATAGTTCACTGAAGCCTAAAAAACATGTTGATTGCTGGCGAGGGTGGAAATGTTGTAAAGCAATAGGCACACGGTCTGCAATTTAGCCTACTATCGAGTGAACTCGATAGAAGGCTATCTGAAGGACGCTACAGTGTGTTGCATAGCAACCGCCGTACACTTTGCCGGCAGCCGGGAGGGACTACTTTTTTGTATTCGTTAAAAAAAATGCTTTTCCGACTTTCTATCTTTTTCAAAATTGAGGGTGTCTATGACTTTAATTTCATAGACACCTCCGCTGCGCGTCGGGACGGACAACGCCCCTTAACTGTGGTATAATGAGCGTATACCACAGCCTGTCGTGATCTATTGCTTTATTATACTATACCATCATATACTATCCTATACCTATAACTATACTATACCTATACTTAACTATCATATCCTTACCTATTCTATACTTGCGTATACCTCATATGCTTATGCTTGCACTCAGAGTAAGAACCTGTGTTTCTGCTACCTGTGCTCCGTCATCTTCCTGTCACCTGTGTCCTTAAAACACCTGACCAGGGTTACCTGGTAAAAGGGTACATACAGCCCTCTAGTGGTGGAAGTGTTGTTTGACGGTGCATTTTAATCTAATCTAATCCAATGTGTGCTTCCGTTTCAGAATCCCGTTCCAACTCGGATGACAATCTTCTGTCGTCTGTGAGTTTTCGGTCCATTTTGATAGCAGGGAGAGACAGACAGACAGAGACATACCGACTGACTGAGTAGAATCTACGAAAAGAGTGTAAATGTCATACACATGCTCTACAGACGTGCCTTACCTAGATTCCTATTTTTTAATTTTGAAAAGGAAAAAATGCAATATTCATTCATTCACATTTACCCTTGAGAGTGGACCAGGCCCTTGAAACTACTTGAAAATACTTGAAACACTATTTGGTCTTGTCTCATTGTTTGATTCACTCCATATCAATCTGGGACACTTGTTGGACACTTGGACTGATGTAAAAGTACATATTGCTAACACTCAGCCTGGGTTCATCATCCTCTCATCACCTCCAGATGGAAGAGAATGAGAAGGAAATCAACCGGTTGTCGACCTTCCCCTTCCCCCCGTGCATCAACTCCATCAACCGCCGCTTCAACACGGAGTGAGTCATTGAGCCACCAGCGCCAGCTCCTCAGCGTAACCCTGTAGGTCTATGTTCTCTAACCAGAGCCGTGCTGTTCTCATCCTGGTCAGGTTTGAGCTGGACTCCTGGGGCAGCGACGAGAACGACAACACCTTAGGTATGTTAGATGATGAATACTTAGACCTTCCTCGCCTCTGGAGCAGACTGCTTGGGGTAGTGAGGACGTCACAATTACATTTAGGGCATTTAGCAGGCATTTAGCGACTTACAATAAGTACATTTGTCAGTAGAAAGAGAAACAACAATATATCTCTGTCGGTACAGTAAGGATGTTCATAGAACCAAGTGTCAAGCACTAACAATCACTAGGTTAACCCATCCCCTGTATACAACAGAGATAGCTAGGATAAGAAGCTACACAAGATAAGAAGTACTATTTTTTAAATGCCAGGAAGAACCACATACAATAAATGCGTAAGAGGGGTGTGGGAGGCTGTGCAGAGTCTAGGTGAACTCTGAACAAGTGAATCCAGATTTTTTTGTGGAAGCTGGTAAGCGACTGGTCCTGACATCGGACCACAATCAGTTAATCTAAAGTGTGTTGACCTGTTGTGATCCAGGACCCCCCAGCGAGTCGTCCCTGTGTGACTCCTGGAGCTCCCTGAACTCCAACGTCTTCCCCCCTGACCTGGTCAGCCTGCCCCTGGCCCCGCCGCCCAAACCCTGCCCTGTTGCCCCAGGGTACGGCCGCTCACTGAACACTGAACACTGGACACTGGACACTGAACACTCAATACTGAACAATCAACACTCAACACTGCTTGAACACATTCTTACTTTTCATTCATGATTGTGGTCATGTAACAGTAGTGGGGCATGATACGTAACATTTAATACTTTTCCCTTAACAACTAGTGTTGTAGTCTGTTTGTTACACAGGAAGTGACACGTGAGGGCCCTCACGTGATGTTTACTGTTGTCGATGATCTGATAGGCTTAAGCCCGTGTCCCCGTCGTCCAGTCCACCTACCCCACCTAAGCAGAGACGGGGCAGCTTTGCCGATGATGTCACCCTTGTGGGCGGGAATCAGACCGGCATCTTCGTCAGTCATGTGACCCCCGGGTCACATGCCGCGCTCTGCGGTCTGAAGGAGGGCAGCGAGCTGCTGGAGGTGTGTGTGTGTGTGTGTGTCTGTCTTTCTGTAATTGTGTGTTCCATTTGAAATCACATAAAAACAGAAGTTCTACGTTTTTATGTGTGTACATTGTGTGTGTTTGTGTGTGTATGTATGTGCATGCATGTGTGTGTGTGTGTGTGTGTGTGTGTGTGTGTGTCTGTGTGTGCATGCATGTCTATGTGTGTGTGTTGCGTGTGTGTGTGTGTGTGTGTGTGCATTTGTGTGTGTGCATGTATGTGCATGCATGTGCACGTGTGTGTGTGTGTGTGTGTGCGTGTTCGAATGCGTGTGTACATGTGTGTGTGTGTGTGTGTGCATTTGTGTGTGTGCATGTATGTGCACGCGTGTGCACGTGTGTGTGTGTGTGCATTTGTGTGTGTGCATGTATGTGCATGCATGTGCACACGTGTGTGTGTGTGTGTGTGTGCATGCGTGTGTGTGTGTGTGTGTGTGTGCATGCATGTTCGTGTGTGTGTGTGTGTGTGTGTGTGTGTGTGTGTGTGTGTGTGTGTATGTGTGTATGCGTGCGTGCATGCGTGCGTGCGTGTGTGTGTGTCTGAGCAGCTGCAGCGGGTCCTGTTTGGCGGGGGCAGTGTGCTGCTCTCTCAGTGCACAGCGGAGGTGGCCCACTTCTCCCTGCAGTGGTGGACGGAGCCCGCCTCGCTGAAGCACCGCGCCAACGCAGAGGGTGAGCACCGGGGTTACAGGGGGTCACACACAGCGGCTGGAACGTTATGTCTGTTATCCCCCCCCCCACACAAACACACAAACAACCACTCACAAACCAGCCAAACAACAAGTAACAAACCAGAACTCCATGTCATGTCTCTGAATGAAATGACAGATGGTGATGTTGTGAGGTACTGTGGGATCATGGGAGTTGTAGTTTTCACGAAAAAGAACTATCTGTGAAAATATATCTGTGTATATAATACAGATTTAACTGACTGCCTGGTTATCTCCATTACCAGGTAACCAATGTTTATATAATGTATTCACTCAGACACTTTTTGATAAACGCTTGAACCAAATGGTGTTTATAACATCACCCCAAAGCAAATAGTCTCTCTGACTTTCACTTCTTCTATTTCTCTCTCTCTCTCTCTCTCTCTCTCTCTCTCTCTATTAGCCTACGCGGCCCTGTGCTCCCAGCTGGCCGCGCCCTCCTTCCTGGGTGCTGACTTCTTCTACGTCCGGGTCAACCTGGACATTGACCCCAGCGGAGACGCCCACTTCCTGGGGGCGCGCTGTGATGACATCATGCACGTGACGGACACACGTTACAAGGGAAAGTACCAGTGGCGCTGCAGC
>NC_140271.1:12653431-12765931 GCF_964030765.1 Micromesistius poutassou | reverse complement strand
AAGAAGCAAAGTGCTGAAATACATTGTTAGAAAAGCTGGAAGCTAAACTGTAATACTGTCAAAGCTGGAAGATAGTAGTAGTAGTGGTACTAGCTGTAGTAGTAGTAGTAATGGTAGTAGTAGTAGTAGCTGTAGTAGTAGTAGTAGTAGTAGTAGTATAGCTGAAGTAATAGTGGTACTAGCTGCACAAACACTATGCCATATGAAAGGTATGGTATTGATTGATGTTTGTAGAAAGAATTATAATAATCCCGGCAGTTCTGCAAATTTTTCCAGCCTAACATGAATAAAAGTAGTCAAATTGGGCGGGAAAACTCACCAAATCTGGCAAGGCTGCTTGAACATCATAAAAAGTAGTCAAATTGAGTGGCAAAAACTGCCCAATCAGGCAACACTGCCTGCACGTCCTCGCGCTCCTCCCTCAGCGGATGGAATCGATTGGTTCGGTAGTTTTGGCCACATTAATTGCACAAGTTTGGTTGGAAGAAGAATAACGGAAAAGGGATATCAATGTTATGCATTCTTATGCACAATAATAACAGTGATACATGTAAAGATGTCAAAAAGTTACAATCAAAGTTATTTTTTCAACTTGAGTTATCTATCTTTCAACGAATTGTGGGAAGCGCTATGCAAAACGTCATGTCAGTGGTGGCCTCTCCCCCTCGGCTTCCTCCTCCTCCCCCCCTCCCAGCCTCACTCCCCCCCCCATCTTCTCCTCCCCCTCCCCCTCCCCCTCCTCACTTCCTCCTCCCCTCCAGAGTAGCATCAAGCTGCAACCCCGAAGCCGTACACTGTGGTGTGGCAACGCACTGTGGTGTGGCAGGTTGGGTTTTTCAGCTTTTGGTGTGTTCAAGATGCCTCGGACACCAGCCTGGGGAAATCTCCCAGCTTTCTTGCGGCATTTCTCTGAGGCACGCCCCCTTTTGGTCGCACCCCCTCGGAATTCTGAGAGCAGACCGAGTTCAGTGATGACGCTCTCAACAAAAATGGCTGCGCCCATGAATAGATTAATTTTTTTCTTTGTATTTGTACCACATTGGTCATTTTAACGTTGTTTTAGCGTGTAAAAAAAAAAAATTACAGACTGAATGGTGGATAGGCAGGTAAAGCTACGTGGAAGTAAAGGTTGGAGATGAGGAAAAAAATCTTCCCCTTTAAACCCTGCATACACTTCTTTACTCCAAAATGAAGATGGAAAGCAGAGAATAGACAAAGTGTAGCACTACACAAACTAATAGTCACGATGGAATCCAACAGAGAATACAATTTCAGATAACATCTGTCTTTGCCAAAATGCCAGGAAAACCAGCACTTTTTATTATTTTTTTAAGATCAAATCAATATCAATATAACAGCAAGACAAGTAGTTAGGGTAAACCCCCACAAACAGTCATATACTTAGCAAAACATCACAAACAGCCATATACTTAAAAAATAAATTAAATATTGCCAAGAGGAATAATTGACTTAACTGTGTGAGGTTGCAATTGGCATTGCACTTGATTGAACATTTCAAACAAACCTATATATATATATATATATATATATATATATATATATGGTGGATATATATATGGATATATATGGTAGGTTTGTTTGAAATGTATATAAAAAGAAAATGAGAGAGAGAGAGAAATAGAGAAACAGAGAGAGAGAGAGAGAGAGAGAGAGAGAGAGAGAGAGAGAGAGAGAGAGAGAGAGAGAGAGAGAGAGAGAGAGAGAGAGTCCTACTTATTGACGGTCTTCACAGGTCTTCACCCAGGTCTTCACCATGTTCAACACTTTGGACGTTCTTGTTCCTGTCTGTATCCCCAACAGTAGCCGTAAAAAAAAGCGTGTCATCTTTGGCTGCGCTGCGAAATACTTATCAGCGTCTTTTTTCTTTTTTTTCTTTTTTAGGTTGGTTGGGGCCCCCCTACTTTGGGGGCCCCAAGCGGCCGCCTACCTATGCCTCTAACCGCCACTGGTTGCCACACAACCGTGTGCGGCTCCGGGGCTGCAGCTGGATGCCATTGCCCCTCCCAGCCTCACTTCCCCTCCTCTTCCTCCTCCCTCCCCCCTTCTCCTCCTCCCCCTCCCCCTTCGCATCAACAACTCGCTGAGACGAGAAGCAAAATGGCCGCCAGTAAGCTAGCCGAGCACACAGCGCCTGACAGTCATCGGGAGGTTCTGCACGGCGGTCTGTTTACAGTCTGAGGAGCGGGAACTCGAAACGAAGGACTTCTACGAATTCGCGTCTCCTTTTCCACGAACCAACGTTTCGCCTTTCCACGATGTCGTTTATTTTTCAATTCAGCCGCGAAGAGAGCCGCGCAGAGCTAGCTCGCCGCGCTAGCTAGACCCGCTAGCGCTTTACGATCTGCACGAATTTTCTGCACAGAAGCACTTTATGTTTTACGTGATTCCTGAGGTGAGTGTGCATCTTGTTCGACGTCCAACGCGTCGTCTTCGTGTTTCGCCCGACCGCGAATTCGTATCTGCGTCAACTTTTCAAAACGTATTTCGTTTTTATCTTTTCGGTTTCGCTGCGCGGTCGCAGATGCGCTGCGCGAGCAGACAGACGTCACTAAAGTTCGTGGTTTTATTCGACCGTGGTGGCGGACTTCGTGGTTTTATTTCGTGTTTGTCGTCTGATTTCACCCTGGTAGCCAAACAACACGGTTTGAACCCCGCCCGGTAGCTCGGTTCTGGTGGGATGTGTCCATGGCGGGGTCTCCGGTGACGTTAGCCGGGGGTCGGTACCTAACGGTCCCGGTGTGGAGGGCACACTAATACCGTCGACCAAAAACATTGCGTCAATGCTGATACCATCCGATGTTTATTATTCAAAGCTAATTCCACCATAACGTGTGTCTACATCGCAGGGTGGGGGATAATATCTCTGATCGGAGGGCCATCAGGCTGTAGTCCCAGCCTCCTGGAGGTGTCTACAGCAGGCTGTAGTCCCAGCCTCCTGGAGGTGTCTACAGCAGGCTGTAGTCCCAGCCTCCTGGAGGTGTCTACAGCAGGCTGTAGTCCCAGCCTCCTGGAGGAGTATACAGCAGGCTGTAGTCCCAGCCTCCTGGAGGAGTATACAGCAGGCTGTAGTCCCAGCCTCCTCGAGGTGTCTACAGCAGGCTGTAGTCCCAGCCTCATACAGCTGTCTACTCGAGTCTCGATGTTTACCTGTGGTGTTCAAGCACAGGTTCAATGGACGTGGAGGATGCTTGTATGTTTACGTCTGTTGATCTGTGGGATGCACCCCCCTGTTGTCAGACACCTTTAGTTCAGCAGCTCGTCCACTACAGTAGGATCTCATACCTTGCATAAAGAAATTGTAGTTAGAAAATTGTCACGCAGTTATCAAGCCAAGAAACGTCTTATGTTTGCAATTGTGTTGATTGTAAGTGTAAACTAGATGGTCCTACATCTCGTCGGTTGAGGCGGTGTTTAGGTTCATGACTGGCCTTCATGTTCAGGGCTTTCAACACAGGTTAACCTGTTTTTATAAACAGTTACACAAAGATGCACTTGTTGTGTTGCTTGTTTGTTTTTTGTTGTTCGCTGTGCCTTCCAGAGTCTCTGTTGTAATTGTGACCACAGTCTGATGAATAATGTAAAGGGAGGACTTTTGGCAAACCCCTAGTGACTAACATTACAGTTCGACTGCCGGCTGGCAGCGATGTGGTATAACTGATTTAATTTCCTTAGGAGGGTTGTCTCGGTATGCAAGGCAGCGTTTCCCAACGTAGGGTAGCCTGGTGCGTATAGGGTCGCTGGAAGATTGCTGACTTTTAAGATATTTGACTGTCATGGCGGATATTTAATTAAAAAACCTGGATGAGTTAAGGTACATTATTTGAATTCAGACGACCTAAGATTTCATAGCTAAAGGCAAACTGCTACTAAACTGCTTCAGTGATGCATTGTTATCCAGGATGGACGTTAATGGGTGTGGAAGCACATGCATCTGCTTTCGATCATGGGCTAAAGGTTGTGAACCCCTTGATGTACAGTATACCATACACATGACTAACTTCCACCTTGTGTTTTATCGCCCCCCCACAGACGGGAGAGTCAGGACAGGGAACAGCAGTTCATGGAAGACAAGAAAAAGAAGAAAGAGGATAAAAAGAAAAGGGACTCCTCTCAGAAGGTGAGGAGGAAGACTCCACCTTCCACACCCACAACTCCACCTCAACCATATGCATCTCTACCTTTTACACCTTCACCTTACAAACCTATACCTTCTACACCTCCCCCTTCAACTTATGCACCTTTACCTTCCACACCGCCACCTTAAACGTATGCACCTTTACCTTCTACACCTCCCCCTTAAACATATTATTATGCACCTTTACCTTCAACACCTCCACCTTAAGCTTATGCACCTTTACCTTCTACACCTCCACCTTAAGCTTATGCACCTTTACCTTCCACACCGCCACCTTAAACGTATGCACTTTTACCTTCTACACCTCCCCCTTAAGCTTATGCACCTTTACCTTCTACACCTCCCCCTTAAACATATTATTATGCACCTTTACCTTCAACACCTCCACCTTAAACATATGCACCTTTACCTTCTACACCTCCACCTTAAGCTTATGCACCTTTACCTTCTACACCTCCACCTTAAGCTTATGCACCTTTACCTTCTTCACTTTCCAAACCTCCACCCTCCACACTCTCGTCTTTGAGAGTCTTCCGTTTCACGCTGCCTCCTCCGTTTACTATCTGCTATCAACACCTGTGTACACAGCTCTGCCTTTCACACCATAGTATCCACTCTTTCCCTCGCCTTCACCTTGCATCTCCACCTTTTGGGGAAATTGTTGATGTTTATGCAACTCTATTTTGTCATTTCAGGTGCCAGACCCAAAAATAAAAGGTAAATTTTCAGTTTGTCTTTTTCTTTGAGAAGTACAGCACCAACAGACTACATTAATAAAGGGATTTGTAGTTTGTTTGTGTATTCAGCTAGATTAATGTTATGACCTATGGGAGTGGACCCAGGTGTTTGCTACTGACACCATGTCTGCTTGAACTCTTATCTATTGCTCCCGGCGACTTACCCATGCCACAGCAATACTCCCAGAATGCACTGCTGTGCCATGGGGGAATTGGGTTGTAGGAATCCTGAAACTAGGCATCTGGGACATTGAAACAGGTGTTGAATATCACAATATGATAAAAGTGGTTTAATGCAGAGAGGGCTGTATTGCATTTATTTGTTATTTATAAATAATGGATCCCACCTTCGTCTACTCGATCCATATACTCTACTGGTGTAGCCGGTGATGTATAGTATCGATGTGATGACTTGTTCATACAAATCCCTCAAATTCTTCTATAGTGAATAATTAAAGTAACTGTTTTGGGGTTTGGGAATGTCAACAGCTATTTCCCCGGAACCCACCTTGTGGGCCTCATCACTTATTAACTGTGAAGTTATTCTAATCTTTGTCTGCAGTGCCAGAAGCAGCCAAGCCCCCCACCATCCAGCCGCCCTCCGCCCCGGGACCCATCTCCCCCGGCCCCCCCCCCACCACCTCCTCCTCCGGCGGTCCTGGTGCGTCCCTGCCTCCTCCCGACGGCGGGAACAATGTTAAGCAGCGGGCTGCTGTGGCCACCGGACAGCCCTCCTCCTCCTCCTCTAACTCCTCCTGCTCCTCCTCCTCCTCCTCTTCTGGGAGCCAGGCGTCGTCGACGGCCCAGCGCTACATCCCCCGCGAGGTGCCCCCGCGCTTCCGCTGCCAGCAGGACCACAAAGTGCTACTGAAGAGGGGCCAGCCGCCCCTGTCCTCCATGCTGCTGGGGGGAGGCGCAGGGGGAGGAGGCGCGGGAGGTGGGGCTACTCCTCCTCCGCTCTCCTCTCAGTCGGGAGAAACCCCCCCAGCTGGACCCATAGGTGGGTGGATTTCGTTCTGTCGGGGGGGGGTCTTGGGGATAGGGTGGTTTTGAGCCCAGCCGAATGGTACTGGGTCCAATCCGCTGTTGTCGATTCTCTGTGTGTTTGTAGTTCTGTCAGGGCTATAGTTGTTAAACAATATAACAATCTAATTTCCAAGTGGAGAAAATCCAGGAAAAGATTCCTGTGTTTCAGTACTTCGTTTGAGAACGTTTCTCCTCCTTCCCTTGTAGATCTGAACCCGGGTTCATCCTACTCCTCCTCGCCATCCGTCGCTGCTGCTGCTTCTTCTACTACTTCGTCTTATGCAAATTCCACTTGGGGGGCGGGCTCTGGCAGCCAGCCCCCCTCTCAGGGCTGGGAGAAGGTGATAGTGGACGGGTCTGACCTGGAGGCGTGGCCCAGCATCCTGGGTGGGGCCAAGCCGTGTTCGGGCGGGACGGGGGGCGGGGCAAGCAGGGAACAGGATCATGCACCCAACAGCAGTGCCTCATGGAACGAGAGGAACGTTCAGCAGAAGGGAGTGGGTGAGGTCGGGGGCGGTGACCACCCCTCCTCACCCCCTTCTCCCCCTCCACCCTCATCGTCATCGCTCGCTGAATGTGCGGGAGGCTCCCCGTGGGGCTCCTCCCCGTCGGAGTCCGGGACAGGAAGTGATGCGCTTAACAACTCCAACATGTCTCATCTGGGACCAGGGTCTCAGAAGAGCCCTGGAGGCAGCTGTAGTAGTAGTAGTGGTGGTGGTGGTGGGGGGCCGGCCCCGGGCCCAGGCTTCAACCCCAGCACCAACCCCTCTGCCTGGCCTGCCCTGGGGCCGGAGCAGACCCAGGGCCCCGGTGATGGTCTCCGTCCATCCACCAGCCCTCTCCCTCCGTCCTCTGGGAGCCAGCCAGGCCTCCAGCAGCAGCAAGCTGAGGGGCCGGGGGCAGGGGTCTCCGGGGGTGGAGAGCCCTGGGGCGGCCCCGGAGCCGAGCAGGGCCCTCAAAGGGGGGCGGGCACTGGCGCGACGGGGCTAGGACCAAATCAAGGAAGCGGCGGAGACGGGGGTGCCAATCGATCGGGCTCCTCCTCCTCCTCCTCCTCCTCCTCGTGGCGAGCCATGCCTCCGACCTCCTCCTCAGAGATCACCGCGGGGGTCTCCCCGGGCGACGGCTGGGGGAGCGGGGGTCAGATCCAGGAGGACAAGGCGTGGGGCAGCCAGGGTGACACGACCGGCTGGGGCCAGCCAGACAGCCACGGCGAAACGACTGGCTGGGGCCAGCCAGCCAGCCAGGGCGACACGACTGGCTGGGGCCAGCCGAGTGACAGTAGCTCCACCACCCCTGGGGCATCTCAGGGAGCGGGGGAGGGCGGGGGTACGGGAGAGTCAGGGTGGGGGGGTTCTGGAAACACTGCAATAGGAACTGGAGGGACAGCCCAGCCTGGCGGGAGAGGTGGGAGCAACAGCAGCAGTAGTGGAGGGAGTGGCGGCGTTGGGGGCGGGGCTTTGCAGGACTCCGCCTCGACAGCATTTGCGAGCGGGGCGAAGGCCTGGGACAATCAGACAGCGGAGGAGAAGAGTGGGGAGAGAGGAAGGGTGGAATGGGGAGGCGCAGGAGAAGGTGGAAGGCAGACTGGGGTAGGAGGCGGAGTTGCAGGAGCTGGGAGCAGTGCAGGAGGAGGAGCACCCAATCAGAAGACGGACAGCTCTGGAGGCCCCTCCTCCCAGCCGACGCCCAACGCTGAAGTGGCCTTAAAGAGCATGCTCAGTCGCTCCGACCTGGACCCGCGGGTGCTGTCCAACGTGGGCTGGGGCCAGACCCAGATCAGGCAGAACGTGGCCTGGGACATGGAGGCGTCTGCCGCCGCTGCTGCTGCTGCCGCAGGAGGAGGGAAGCTCAAAGACAAGAGCTCATCATCGTCATCGTCGTCGTCCACCAACACAACGCGCGGCTCTGGGTATTCTGGGGCCAACGTGGGTTCGAAGACCACCGAGCCGCCCACTGGCGGAGGCAGTGGCAGCAGCTCGGGTCCCGGTCCAAAGAGGGACAGCTGGGACGGCGCCGTGGCCCACCAGCCTGGCCGGGGGCCTCACATGGAGGCTGGGAACCGGAGGAAGGCCGGGTCACCGGTGGGGAACAGCGAGGGGAACCCGGCCAAGACCGCTGGAGGCTGGGGGGGACTGGCCCCTGAGAGTCAGGGAAAACCCTGGGGGGGCGAGGAACCACAAGAATGGAGAGACCACAGAGGAGGTGGAGGTGGTGGAGGAGGCTGGAGAGATGGCGGAGAACAGGGTAGAGGTGGGTGGGGAGCACCTCCAGAGAATAAAGGAACCGGAGGATGGAAGGATGTGGGAGGTGGAGGGCCTAGTGGAGGAGGGGGAGGGGGGAGAGACTGGGGACAGCGAGAGTCTAAACCAGGAGGGATGTGGGGAGAGGGGCGTGGTGGAGGCAGGATGAACTCTGACGAAGGCTCGTCCTGGGGGGACGAAGGAGGGCCTCAGAGAGGAGGCTGGGGGGGAGGGGACGCTGGAGGAGGAGGAGGTGGGGGGAGCAAGCCCCACCAGGAGTGGGGGGGTGGCAAGCCCCATGGCCCACCAGCACAGACACCAAACAGCCAGGTGGCCCCAATGAAAGCCCCCAATCAGCAGCAGCAGCAGCAGCACCAATCACAAGGCCAGCAGCCCGCCATGGCGGGGGGGTGGGGCGGTCGTCCGAGCACCGGTCCGCCTCCGCCCTCCAAGAGCCAGAACCAAAGCCCGGGCTGGACATCAGGCCCCGTCCCCCGGGCTGCTGGGCCGGGGGGAGGGGTTGGGGGGGTGGACCCCGCTGAGTCCAGTGGGTGGGAGGAGCCGTCCCCCCAGTCCATCAGCCGCAAGATGGAGATCGACGATGGGACCTCCGCCTGGGGCGACCCCCAGCGCTACAGCCACAAGAACGTCAACATGTGGGACAAGAACAGCGGCTCTGGGGGCCAGGGGTCTGGAGGACCGGGGTCTGGGGGCCCCGGGCATGGCCAGCAGGGACCCTCCCCTCCCAACCCCCAGCAGCCCCCCAGACGGCAGCCCCCCAACAGGGAGTCTGGCAACAGTGCAGTGGGTCAGTACCTGGTCCTTTTGTGGGGGGTTTATTCAAATATTTTTCTCATAAAAAAAATTGTTCTAATCCTCAATTTCTTAAATTTGCAGTGACGAAAATGAAGATGTATTTGTTTAGTCAGTAGAATAGCAAGAAATTAAGAAGTTGTTTGTCGGGCGGGTCACTTTTTGATTAATCATGTTGTTCTTCATCACGTGACCTCAGGTATGTGGGGGAAAGGAGGCGGACAGCCGGATGACACCAGTGCGGGTGGCTGGGGTCAGAGTTCATCATCATCACCATCAGCAGCGCCCGCTGGCTGGGGAGACCCTGACCCTGATCCCGGGAAGCCGTCCGGTTGGGGGAACCCCTCGGCCAATCCTGGCAAGCCAGGTGAGCGGCCACTGGTCGAGTAATCCATCGGATGATGTCATGGATCATCGTGGATTAAAAATAGAAATATTTGGAATGTTTGTGGTTTTGTTTTTGTTTTCTAGGCTCTTATTTAGTATATTATTATTATACTTATTATTAAGTATAAATTGAACTAATTTGTAATCAACTAGCGCTGAGTTTATCGTGTGCTTTGAGGAGCTTGAGTCTCTTAACTGATTTGGGTTGGTCATTTAAGTTGTTTTAGTAAACAATTGGAATTTTTTAACTGGTTATGCTTCAATTTTGTTATCGAAGTGAGTCTCCATCTCTAAGTGGACTTGGGTTTGAGTGTGGATCCATTTAATTGTGTCTTGCGGCCCCTCAACCTTATCTTAACTTTCCTGATCCTCCCGTCCGGGATTAATGAAGTAAATCTAATCTTGACTGTAAAATAATGAATCACCTGTACATCCGAACTATTAAAACTGTAATGAATTCACCACTGTAATTAAGCTTCAATATATCTAACCTATGGGCGCTATAAGGATTGGCAGTAAATCAAAGCTGATGATCATAAGTTCATCTAACCTTTTGTCCTGTGTTAAATTTCTCCCCCGAAGGCCCCAAGTCCGGGGAGGGCTGGGGGTCAAAGGGCGAGGGGCCCGTGGCTGCCTCCCGCCACTCCAGCTGGGACGAGGAGGAGGAGGGGAGTGTCTGGAACAGCGGGGGGTCCCAGGGAGGCTGGGGCCATGGCCACGGCGGAGCCAGGGGCCACGTCAAGGTACGACCACACACCATGACGAACTCGACAACACCCGTCAGTTTTAGTTGCATATGGCTGAGGAGGTAGAGTGGGTTGGCTGGTAACCGGAAGATTTCTAGTTCGATCCCCAGCTCATCCTAGCTGAGGGTAGAGGTTTCCCTGAGCAAGACACCTCGCTCTGACTGCTCCCAGCGAGCTGGCTGTCTCCTTGTGTGGCTGACACCGCTGTCAGTGTGTGAATGTGTCCATGAATGGGTGAATGTGAGGCAATATTGTTAAGTGCTTTGAGGGGCCACTGGCTAGAAAACTGCTAGATAAATGCAGTCCATTTACCATTTATAGACTGTGTATCAAGATTACAGACGGATTAGAAAAGCAGATGCTGTTATCCGAAGGGACTTGATTTGAAGCCAGAAACAGATCTTTAAGGAGCAGGTATTGAACCCGGTCCCTTGTGGCTGGGATTGGAACACCCTAGCGACTGTATTATCCCCCCCCCCCTACTAATGCTAACCCTGGGCGTTCCTTAATCCCGGGTCATGCCTCGTCTCCAGGTGGGTTGAGGTATTAAACTATGTCTCTGATTTACTCCACAGGGGGGCCGGGGTGAGAGCTGGGGTAATCCGATGTCGCGGCAGTTTGCCAACATGGGCCTCCTGGTAAGACGTGCTTTGGTAAATCTGTGGACTTAACCCCTTTAGCTTGGACCATGTTCCCCGTTCACATCTTAAAGGTCCCATGACACGCCACCAGGTGTGAGTGTGATTAGCCGTTACAAGCAGTTTTGAAAATCTGGGACCTTTTAAAGAGGCAGGACACTGATGGTTCATCACAGGCCGTTTCAAAACACACCACTTTGTGACGTCAACTCGTCACCCCGCTGGTAGACTGCTCCTACTGTTAGGCTGCAGGAGGTGATCTACCCACCATGTATCTGGGTGGATGCGGCCACTTGTGATGTCACCAATGGATAGGTTTTGAAATGGCTTACGATGAAGCCTCCACCTGACACCTGGTGGTGCACATGGGGCATCTTCAACAGCTGAAAAATCAGTCTGGTGTCACTAATGCTAACGCTAACACTAACCTACGGTTCAATAGGGTGACGACCCGGGCGGCGACAAGAAAATGGAGGGAGACAAGAGAGGGATGAGTGACTACAACGGAGAGATGCGGCGAGGAAGAGGAGGAGGAGGCTACCGCATGCCAGGCTCTAAAGACATTGTGGCTGGGGACATGGGTCACTATGGCGACAAGGTATGCTGGCAATTAGCCAAAGAGGCTACAAGAACTCTGTGTAATCCTATCCATTGCAAAAATAATTCCAATTAATATAATTTCAAGGATGTGTGCAATATCAATCATTATGACCAACATGAATTATAACTAGTGAACCAATAGTTTCTGATTTCTGACCTTGGGGGTGGCTCTGTTTTTGGGGTCCTGGTTCTTTTGTGGGGGGCTGACCGTGTCTTTGTTCTCTCCCCCAGATGAGTGGCCATGGGGTTTACGGCGGAGGTGGTGGTGGGGGCGGTATGCCTCCGTCACGAGGCATGCACCAGCCCGGGGGCCATCCTATGACCCCCACCCAGGGTCTACGAGCCCAGGTGCCCCACCAGTACATGTCTGCCCAGGTACCCCCAAACACCTACCCCCTACCCTTCCACCCCTTAACTTAACACTCTCCTCCATCCATTTTCTGCTCCACCTGCATTTCAAACACCTGATTGACAGGCAAGATGGATTCTTGAAGCAATTAGGGAAGAGATGCCCTGAATGGTCAGAAATGAGTCGAGGGTCTAAAATGGAAATAGCCTCGTACAGAGGCCAGCGCAGTGGACTCAAAACAGATATTCTAACATTGCATTTCGTTAACTAATTAGCTGGGGCGTTTCTAACCAATAACCCTCCAATTAATGGCTCTGAAATCGTACATAGGACGCTTTTATCCAAAGCAGCTTTGCTGGGAATTCAGATTGTGGAAGATCTTGTAGTTCTTGTGACTTGAGATAGGCCATTAGCATTGGGAATCTCCCATCTGCCTGCCTGGTCCTCTCCCAGCATTCGCTCTCATGACCTCCCCTCCGCTGTTTCTCAGGTCCCAGGGTCCATGATGAAGCAGATGCCGTCGCCTGGCAACAGCATTGGCGGGGGAGGTGGAGTGGGCGGGGTGGGTGGGGGAGGAGGAGCAGGAGCAGGAGGAGTGTTCCCCCCTCAGCTGTCCCCGCAGCAGTTGGCCATGTTGAGCAACATCTACCCTCATGTCCAGCAGTTCCACCTGGTGAGCTCCCGCGCTCGGAGCCCACTGCACGCTCTGTTGGGCTATCCTTGTGTGGTTGGTTTCTGATTGGCTGACTGGTTGTGGTTGGCCTTCACTCTTTTCTGATTGGCCTGCATCAGTATAAGTTGAATTAGTGCATGTAGGGGCACAAGTTTCTTAACTGAGTATGGTTGGTGGGTTGTGATGGACTAACTTTGTTTGGTGGGTCATCACTGTCTTCTGATTGGCTAGCTGTGTGTGGTGGGTCGTCAAAGTGTGCAGATTTGTCTGTTCCTCCTATGTTCTTTCTTTTCACCTTCGTTCTTGCTTTTTGAATGGCAATACTTAAGCTTCTTAATGATTCACTAGACCAGACTGTAATGAGTGGTGTCGTTAATCTGCAGGCGTGTCAACTCCTCCTGCAGCAGCAGCAACAGCAGCACCAGCAGCAGCAGCAGCTGCTGCAGAACCAGAGGAAGTTCCCCCAGCCCCTCCGCCAGCAGACCGACCCCCAGCAGGTGAGACCCCGCAGAACCACACTCCTACCGTATTGCACATATATGTACACATATTTATATAAAGAGATGCGTGCTATGATATAACATGTATTAAAAGGGTGGTGGTGGTGCAGGGGATGACTGTATGTCATATGGTGTTCTCTACAGTTGGCCAGGATTATGGCGGTCCTTCAGCAGCAGAGACAACAGCAGGGAGGAGGAGGAGGGGGGAGCTCCAAGCTGTCTCCCTCTCACCTGGGTGGAGGAGGCCTCCCCAAGCAGCCCATGACCGGGGACCCCCTGAGCCACCCCGGGGGCGGTGGGGTATCCCTCTCCGACTTCCACGCTAAGACCCAGGCCATGTACTCTGGTGAGTCCCCCACAGGCGGGCTGCTTTTATCCAAAGGGTCTTACAATAAGTACATTTGTCAGAAAGAGAAACAATATTTCTCTGTCTGTACAATGTGGATGTTCATAGAAACAAGTGCCAAGCACCAACAAACGCTAGGTTAACCCATTCCCCATATACAAAAAGCTAGCTAGGATAAGATGACCAAACAGAGTCCACTATTGGGTTTTTATCATTCTTAGGAGACTCTTTCATACACAGCAGCTTTGCAGTGAATTCAGAGCGTGGAAGATCTTGTAGGCACTTTGCAAAAGGGAGGCCCTGTACATTGGGAATCAAACCTACAACATTTCGGCTCGCTGTTTGAGCACCCAAGTTACTGCCCTGTCTACAAATACAAAAATCAAGCGAATTGAGTGCAGATTGCAGTTGAAAGCACTGATGCTAGTCAGCCTGTCGCTGTATGACCCGGGCTCAACACTGCATCTGCTTGCTGTTCTCACAGCATCCACTAGAGGGCGCTGTCCTACTGGCTCTACAGCGCTGCTTCTCCTTTCAGATGGACAATGGTTATGACTGTGGAGGTGATGGTAGTGATGAAGGGGGTGATGATGATGGTGTCTTTGTGTCAGGTCTGGCACCGGGAGGGAACCTGTCCGGACTGGACCTAGGCCAGGGCGGGGGTCCAGGGATGAAGGACCCAGGTGGGGGGCAGCAGTCTCGCTTCAAGTGGATGATGGAGGGCCACTCGCCCTCCTCCTCCTCGCCGGACGCCATCGCCGCGATGCACAAGAACGGTACGCCGGCCAACCGCACGACAGAACCACAGCCACCGTGTGTAGTGGCTGCGCAGGTGGCACAGTGTCTCCATCTGAGGGCCCTTGATGATGGATCACTACCCTCCTGCCGGGGCTGATCTGAATGCTTTAGTGCCAGTGGTCGGCATGTGGCTCTGGAGGTTTGAAGTCTGAAGTTTGCTTGTTCGATCCCCTAGCTCCTCCTAGCTGAGTGTCGAGGTGTCCCTGAGCAAGACACCTCACCCTGACTGCTCCCGACGAGCTGGCTGTCGCCTTGCATGGTTGACTCCGTCGTCGGTGTGTGAATGGGTGCATGAGTGGGTGAATGTTAGGCACTATTGTAAAAGCGCTTTCAGTGGCCACTGGTTAGAAAAGCGCTGTATAAATGCAGTCCATGTACCATTTCCGTCTGCCTTGTATTTATGTCTGTGTTTGGATGTGTCTGTCTCTCCCCAAGGCCCCATACCCAACCCCATGAAGAACAGGGGAGGCTCCCCGTACTCCCAGTACGAGATGCTGGGGCCCGAGGGCCTGGGCCTCCCTCCCCAGGGCCCCATGGACCACTGGCACCGGAGCCCCGGGACCAAGATGCCCCACAAGCCAGGCCCCCCCAGCTGGCCCCCAGGTGACCCTCCCCTCCTATACCTAAAAGACCCTCATCTGCTAGCCTAGAGACCATCCTGATCACGTGAACTCACTTCCTGTTTCCCTATCGGATCAGTCTGAACCTTCAGCCATCCACTTTTCGATTTCCAGAAATTACAATGAAAGCGGGGCCAATCAGGACTGCGTCGCGGTTGTTGACATAGGGGCCAATCAGGGACTGCGTCGTGGTTGTTGACATATATGGGCCAATCAGGACTGCTTCGCAGTTGTTGACAGGGGCCAATCAGGGACTGCGTTGTGGTTGTTGACATATATGGGCCAATCAGGACTGCGTCGCAGTTGTTGACATAGGGGCCAATCAGGGACTGCGTCGTGGTTGCTGATGTATACCGGGCGAATCAGGGACTGCGCCGTGGTTGTGGACGTATACCGGGGCAATCAGGGACTGCGTCGTGGTTGTTGATGTATACGGCCAATCAGGGACTGCGTCGTGGTTGATTACATAAAATACAGGCTGGCAACAGTAATGTCTTCCTGAAGCATCGAGGGGTAACGTTAACATTAGTAAAGTAAATGCAAAGTGCAGTTATCACTGAAATGGACTCAAAAACTAGAGTCTGCCCTCGGAATATCAGTTTTTGACGATTTGGATCGCGCACCGTGAAGGCGTCACAGCAGTCACACTGATTGGCTGAAGGAGTTTGTCCAGGCAGAGCAACTCGCACCCACTGAAATCCATCCAGACTGATCCTTGAAGCGCAACAGGATGTGCGGTCACGTGATCGGGATGGTCTGCAGGCTACATGACCTGTTTACATACTCACCTTTATTTGGATAATTTAATTTAATTGAATCATCACACAAAGTGAGGTTTGGTTCTCAGCAGTGGTCAAAATACTGAAGGAAACTATGTGCTTGTAATAATATGATCTTTTTTTTTCTATAAGCCATTCCTGGTCCTTTCCTTGCATTTCCTCTCTATCCTCTCTGCTCCTAAATGACGCTGATGCTGTCTGTCGTCATGGTAACAGAGTTCCAGCCCGGTGTGCCCTGGAAGGGGATCCCGAGCGCGGGGGACCCTGAGTCCGACCCCTTCATGACCCCTGGCAGTGTTATGAACCCCCCGGGTCCGCAGAGCCTCCAGGACTCAGACCACCCTCTCCTCCGTGACAACACTGGTACGTTGTTACTTTTGTGTGGCAACCCCTGTTTTGTTGGTCATCAGCCCCTTTTATTATTTTCGTCAGTCCCGTTATGTTATCGGTTGACAATCACTGTTAAGTTGTTGGTCTTTAACCTTATCCTGATCAATTGTTTGCCGATTCCGGTTACGTTGTTCGGGTTCCACCCTGTTAGGGTCTTGCGGTCCACCCTGTTAGGGTCTTGGGGGGCCGCCCTGTTAGGGTCTTGGGGGGCCGCCCTGGTAGGGTGTTGGGGGGCCGCCCTGGTAGGGTGTTGGGGTCCGCCCTGTTAGGGTCTTGGGGGGCCGCCCTGTTAGGGTCTTGGGGGGCCGCCCTGTTAGGGTCTTGGGGGGCCGCCCTGTTAGGGTGTTGGGGGTCCACCCTGTTAGGGTGTTGGGGGTCCACCCTGTTAGGGTCTTGGGGGGCCGCCCTGTTAGGGTCTTGCGTTCCACCCTGTTAGGGTGTTGGGGGGCCACCCTGTTAGGTTGTTGGGGTGCTGCCCTGTTAGGTTGTTGGTTGTCAACCCTGGGACCAACAACGGCGTGTTTCATTTGTTACGATTTAGATTAGAACTTATATATGTTGTTCTTGTGTTGTAGACGTGTGTGATACTGGTGTTATGCATGTGTTTTTTACTGGTATTGTGCATGTGTTTTGTACTGGTGTGTGATACTGGTGTTGTGTGCTTGGTGTCCCAGGGCCAAACTGCTCCCTCCCCACCTCGCTGCCTTCCTCCGGTGCCTGGCCCTACAGTGCCTCCGACGGCCCCCTGGCCAACGCCCACAGCTCAGGTACCCTGTCTCTCGCTCTCGCTCTGGTGCTAGAGGGAGACGTTATGCATGATGGAGCTGTAATAAGGAGCATAACAGCCTGATGAGGACATGTGTGAGCGGTGCTTACACAACACCTGGCACCGGAGCTGAACTATGGGACAGAGGAGCTAGTATTGACGACAGAACACTCCTTCAAGGGTCACAGAGACGGCTGTGAAGTAATGAGCGCTCAGGGTTGCGTAAGACTCTGCTTGATAGAGGATTGAAGGAGACAGACACTTTGGTTTTTGGTGCGTGAGGGTTTGGGGAAGTGAAAGCTGAAGTTGATTTTTTCGTGTTGGTTTTTGGTTGCTTTCATATGTTTTTAGTTAGTTGTGTTTTGGTCTCTCCCTTTGCTCGTTTTTTTAATTCTCTCCTCTTCTCCCCTCTTCTTACCCTCCTCCCCTTTCCTCTCTTGCTCTCCTTCCATGCTCTCTTCCTCTCCCCTCCCCTCCCCCCTCTCTCTCTTCCCCTCCCCATTTCCTGTTTAGCTAAGTACTCGGAGTACAAGCCCAGCTGGCCCCCAGAGCCCATCGGACACAACAAGCTGTGGAAGACCAATCGCATCAGCTCTCAGCTGCCACGCCCGCCGCCAGGATTATCCAGTCAGAAGCAGGCCCAGCCCTCCCCCTGGGGCAGCGGAGGCCCCCGATTGGCCAGGGGATGGGGAGGGGGAGGGGGAGGGGGAGGAGCTAGCCAGGACTCCCGATTCAGTCAAGGTACAACTATTCAAAACACTGGAAACTGTTTAACCCCTTCATGGTCACCGTTTCTCCACAAACACGTCGTATACACCAGGGTGACAGCAATATGGTTTACTTTTTATAGAATTAATAAATTGTTTCTCTCTCTCCCCCTTCCTCACCCCTCTTCCCCATCACTACAGGCTCGGCATGGAGTGACGGGCTGGCCTCAAGAGGAAGCTGCTGGCTGTTGCTGAGCAACCTGACCCCTCAGGTATGGGCGGGGGAGGGGGGAGTTATGAAGGAAGGTGGTGTAACAAGGGAGAGATCAGACGTAACGAGGACGAGAGAGGGAGAAGGTGGTGTTGAGATACAGGGAGGGGCACTGTCTAGAGATAGAGTAGCAGAGAGGGAAAGATATTTGCTTATGAAGCTATTCATGGAAGAGATGAGGGCATCTGTGTGAAGAGGCCATGCAGGAGTTTAAAGTGCAAGTGACCCCCAACATCATCTTTGTTTTGGTTTTAAACATCCTCGTGTGTCTTAAATGACCTTCAGCATAGTAAGATATGCAAATTGGTCGCTATTACTATAATAATGGCTTCATTTAGAAAAAACTGTCATAAAACCCCAGGTCTCCGCCAACCAATCTGTGAACGTTTTACTCTGCTGACGTCTCGTCCCTTCTCCTTTCCACAATCCTCAGCGCAAAGTGTTTTTCTTTATTTCCATAGTGTTCAAACTCTAGTTGAAACAATGGGTTCAACAACCCTTTAAAGCCCTGATTACTTAGGGGCTCATATAGGAACACGCGCCCCCCCCCTCCCCCCCCCCCCCCCCAGAAGGAGCATGGGGCGAGTTATCGGTTTCCACGGCAGCTGTCAGTCATCTGCGTTCTCAGTCATGTGCGACCGGCTGCTAATTGGATTGGGAAGTTGGGTGATCCTTTTTAATCAATTACATATGGCACCGATCGCCCTGCATTGGGAATACTACAGCGTGCAAAATGGCAAGTTCACTCGAGCAGCTTTTATATTGTAGCGAAAGATTGAACCTTTTGTTATGCATTGTGTGCATTTCCCAGACATTGTCACAGTGACAGCCTTGCAATCCTTCACAGGCCCATATTCAGATGACTTCTGTATAGAGGGAGCTTGTAAGGGAATTGGAATCTTTGGATGTGTTTGAATGTAAACGTTGTCGTGTCTTCAGATCGACGGCTCCACTCTGAGGACCATCTGCATGCAGCACGGCCCTCTGCTCACCTTCCACCTGGGCCTGACCCAGGGCAGCGCGCTGATCCGCTACAGCAGCCCACAGGAGGCGGCAAAGGCCCAGGGCGCACTGCACATGTAGGTTCACTACACACACACACACCGTCACACTCCGTCATACACACACATATGTAGGTTCCTCCCTGCACCACCTCACACACACTCTTCATACAAACATACACACCAGCAGACACACGCATACCAACAAAGCAACACACGCCAATACAACCCCAAGCACACAAACACCACTGCACGCATCCACACACGCCAACAGAATACAGCATATCAACACAACCACACATATCGACAACAACCACACATCTACAGATGCGAACTACGCACACCAACACGACCACTTACAGACATACATTAACGTACGTTAAACAATATTCCACTAATCCTGATTTGTTTTGTTTTCAACCCTCCCCCAGGTGCGTTCTGGGTAACACCACCATCTTGGCTGAGTTTGTGAGCGAGGAGGAAGTCGCTCGGTATTTTGCACATTCTCAGGCCGGTGGGGGTGACGGGGGCCCCACCGGCTCCGCCCCCGGAGGGCCCCAGGGGTCGTCGGGACCGGGCCCCTCGGTGGCCAGCAGCGGAGGCAGCTCCCCGGGCAGCGAGCGGGGGCCGGCCACCCCTGGAGGTGGAGGAGGAGGAGGAGGAGGAGCAGGTGGGGTTGGGGGGTCGACGGTTCTCTCCACCGGCTCCGGTTGGCAGAACCTCGACGGCAGCGGCAGCTCCTCAGAGGGCTCTGGGGCCCCGGGGCCCGGCCTGGGTGTGTTCTCCCAGTGGAGCACCAACGGGACCGGGGACGGGGCGGGGCCTGGGGGGGCAGAGCCGGGTGGCCGGCCGGGGATGTGGGGGGCCGTGACGGTGGGGTACCCCGGCGGCGGCGGCAGCATGTGGGGGACCCCGCAGATCGAAGAGAGGCACCAAATGGACAACCCGGCGGCGCTGTTGCCAGGCGACCTGCTGGGGGGCGGGGCAGACTCCATCTGACTCCGCCCTGGTATTTAAATGTTTAGGTTTAGGAGACACGTTGTCACAGCATACACTGGGAAACATATGTTCTTTCTATAGCATACACGACAACGGAAACACTTACTCTGTATGCATATTAATGTAAACACACACTTTGCGTACGCGTACATGGTATGCAAGTCAATGTAGACATGTTTAGCTGAAATGTGAGATATGCTTACACACATTCTCGTGGCCAGATTTAAGCTATTATCTAAATCCATGCAGGGACTGTTAGATGTGTGTGTGTGTCTGTGTGTGTGTGTGTGTGTGTGTGTGTGTCTGTGTGTGTATATGTGTGTATATATATATGTATATGTGTGTATATATATATATATATATACATATATATATACATACAGCCTTTTTTTTCCACAGATGAAGATTTCAACTGCTTAGACTTGAACCTGTAAACGAATGAGTGGGGTCCCGGTCTCAAAGGCCGGACCCCGTTACGGCCGCAACGTCCTCGGATATTAAGAAAAAAAAAAGGGGGGGGGATCTTTTCATACAGATTTACATACACGTGCACACACACCAAATGCAGAGGCGCCCGGCGGTCAAACGCGGCCGCGGTGGGCGGGGTCACCAGCATCCACGGAAGAGACATGAAACTGACACGACGACCTGAGGTGAACTCGCCGTTTGCGTTTCCTTTTCAAAAGAAAGAAAAAAAAACGGAGATTAACTGCATCTTACTGTGTATGTGCATTGTCCGTTCTCTCGTTTTCGTTTGTACGTATGGTTTTAATTTTTTGAAAAATTTTGAAAAAGTGGAAATATTGGAAAAATGAGTATTTTGTTTTTGTTTTGTTTTTTCAAGAAGCTGACCTCTTACTGTTGTCTCTCGTATTCTCTCTCAATCACGTTTGTTACTGTTGCGATAATGAAAGTTGAAATTGCTGGCGGTTCGAGGCCATGGTGTTGTGTTTCTCCCCGTGTGTCATGTGACGCACACAGGAGGTGTTTGTTTTTCTTGTTTTTTGTGAGTGAGTTTGAGACCAAGTTTTGTGGATTCAAAAGAAACCCACAGCCGTTTGTTTGTGTGACTGAGAACATTTCGACGTGCGGTTGACGTGTGCATGTTAACGCCCGGTCGTGTGTGTGTGTGTGTGTGTGTGTGTGTGTGTGTGTGTGTGTGTGTGTGTGTGTGTGTGTGTGTGTGTGTGTGTGTGTGAGACGATGGCTGCTTACTTTACAGAAGGTCTATTACGAAAAAAACGTTTGAGTGTACTCGGTATACCGCTGTGTGTTCAACAATTATTGGCACTAAGGCTTTTTCTCATTTAAGTTGAGTGTTTTTTAGCGAATTTTTTTATTGTCCAAAAATGCAATAATAAAAAAAAATAATTTTATTGACGAAAAAGAACTGAGGGCATCTGCTTTTGAGATAAAGGACATGCCAAATGTTATCAAACTGTGTGATGTGGTCGGGACGGGTGGGGCGCGTGTTTACAGACGCTCCAATAGTTACCGTTTGTTTTTATGTTCCGTTGTGTATTGGTTTTAAATTAAGGCAGGCTGTCACACTCCTGTCCAGTGTTTTTTCTTTTTTCCTTTTGAGATTTTACAAAGAAGAAATTTATTTAAACAAATGAGAACAAGATTAATAATAAAGTTGAAAGTATTGGCTTCTATCTTTGTCGAGGTATCTCTTGATTTGATCCCTGATTCGTTGCCTAAATCTGGTGAATGTGAAACATTTGATTTGATGGGAGGACCGTTATCAAAGCTTTCCAAGATATGCAAATAATAACTAGTTGGTATGGTATGAGTGTACTATGAAATACCAATGAAGATTATATTAAATAAATACAAGGAAATAAACAAGTGCAACACATTTCTAATTTGTTGATGTGAAATGGTATATGCCCTTCAGTGAACATTTCTTAGTGTTCAGGAAAAAAAAAAAACATTTACAGTAATTCTGTCAATGGTAAAACAATCAGTAGAAATCAATGAATCAAACAGCCAAATGATTAGTCACAATGTCCCAAACAATGGCATTCCGATGCAATACGGAAACAGTCAAGTTAACATCAAACATGATGTGTTTTGGGTGAGATTAACCTTAAGTGGGAAGAAAAAGCATTTTTAAAATGACATGTGAACTGAATGCATTTTATATCATGAAATTAAATTAACTTTATATTTATATAGCACTTTACAGTAAAGGGGAGGACCTCATTAACTACCAAGTGTTGAAGTGCATAAAAAATAAATACGTTTGAAAGCGTTCTTCTGATAGAAAAAACGAGTGTATTATCCTGATGGAACAATGCACTAAGAGGTTTATAACCCTTTTGCACTAAATATGGATTTAATTGTGAGTAATGATGTTAGTAATAAGGTACAACATGTATGTGTGTTTTTGTGGTTCCTGACAATGTGTAGATGTTTAAACATGCACCGAGGCAAAACGAACATAACAGGAGGATTAAACGCCCCTTCAGGGTCAATCAGTCAACAACAATGACCAAACAGCCAAACGATTATTTCCCAAATAACGGCATCATTGTTCATTATTATATTATTATCATTGTTGTTAATTATCCATTATTAATGGCATGTGCTTTGGGTGGGATTCTCCTTTAAACCTTCACTTCGAGGCCCTGCTGGCGATGACATCACCGCTGTTGTCAATAATGCGTCGCGAGACCAGAGGGGGAGACAGACGCGCGCGGAGCACGGACAGGGCTCTAGCGTTGCCAGATTGGGTCAGATTTCCCGCCCAATATGGCTACCGTGGCTGCAGCGCGCTCCCAGTCAGGTTTGCCAGATTAGGCGGCCCAATCTGGCAACACTGCCGGGCTCCTCGACGCTGCTGCTCGGGGACCACAACACGGATCGCAGCCGACGGAACGAGAGTGACGAGCCGTGGTATGAGCGCTGCTACAATCCGCTCCAATCCTTCATCCCCTATGAACCTGTCTGACTGACAACCACCGGAACATTATCTCCACTGATCCACCTTTCTGATAAACCTAATATCGGGTGAGTCACATTACGGGGAATGGGGGAAATCGAGGGGGAAAGGGTGGCCGGATTTGCCCGGATCCTTGAGTTGTATTCACGGCTACGAGACAGAGAGAGGGGGGGAGGGGGTCGGTTAGAAAGGACTATGAACCACGGGTTAACTCCGGACAAGGGTGCGGTTACCGGGTTAAACACCCCCGAAACACAACATCCCTATGTCTATTTTCTAGTCTTTTTCGTGTATATTGTGATTAAAATGGCGTGTGGTTCGGGGACACGGTTCTCCGCTGTCCGAGGCCGATACGGAGCGGGTGTTGCGGCTGAGCTAACGTTAACGTTACGCTAATGTAACGTTCACTTTTACGTCAACGTTGACGTTAAGCCCGGTTGTCTCTAACGTTGGAATAAAGTCCGTATCGTTGTACTCGTTTTAGGTTCTTTCTTAATGCGTTTCGCCCCGCTTCGACTGCATCAAATACGGGGGACTGTACTGAATTCCTCCCGTAAAATTGCTACTAGAAACGGTCCAAAGTACCGCTGCTTGCAATGACTGGAGAGATAGTGGACCAGTAGACACTCTGCACACCGTCCGGGGTGGTGCTCACTGAACGGGGTCATTCTCTATGTCTGTCCGCCCTGTGGTTGTATATTTTGGGGTTGGGTGACGGGGTGGATGCTTGGGGGCTGAATTGTAAATCTCCTCATGCTCCGGGTCCCTGAAAGCCTCTCCTAAAGTGTGTGTGTGTGTGTGTGTGTGTGTGTGTGTGTGTGTGTGTGTGTGTGTGTGTGTGTCAGGGCGAGTTGACCGTGTACAAATGGCAGTCCCCCCTTGATGAGGGGCTTGTCTGTCAGGTTAATTAACTCGCAGCTGATTTATGGACGACCTTCTTCTGTACAGCACCAGGAACCCACCTGCTCCCCGGACCTCTAGACCCTCGGTGGTTTTAAAGACCGCAGGACTGCTGGCAGCTTTATTTAGCTGTGTTCAATATTATGGTTGTGTGTGTCCGTGTGCGTGTGTTGAGTTGGTTCCCCTTTTGAAGTGAGACGTGTAGCTGACGTGTTCTGCTACTCGGTTTTGCAGA
The DNA here is from genome assembly GCF_964030765.1 of Micromesistius poutassou. Taxonomy (NCBI): domain Eukaryota; kingdom Metazoa; phylum Chordata; class Actinopteri; order Gadiformes; family Gadidae; genus Micromesistius; species Micromesistius poutassou. Next base: position 12,742,304 of record NC_140271.1, on the reverse strand, counting down.
GTAGACTAATTATGGCTGGCCCTTAAAACGGTCAAAGTACGAGGTCTGAAACCACACTGGTCTCATCCCTGTTCTGGTACCACCAGACCTTCCATTGGTTTGTCCTGCAATGGTATGACCCTTATTGGGACTGCCTAGCATGGCATTCAGAATTTGACTGCTCTGCCTTTTTATAGTTTTTCTGCTGTACTTCCTGTTTCCCAGTCCCAGTGTAGCTATGTGTATCTTGAAGTGCCTGTGGTTCCAAAAGTTAAATTATGATCTCAGAATTCACTGTCCACCCTTGAAAGACAATCTGACAGGGCATGTGTGTTGCTCTGAAGTTCTGTTCACTGCATCCTCCAAGACTTTCCAAGCTTCCTTATTTATTCATTATTCGTTATATTAATCAACCGTATCACAAGAGCCCTGACCAAAGGATTTAATTTATGATCAATATATGAAATTAAAGTAAATTGCATTCGCTGTCGAGTGTTGTGAATGAAGTCATACTTCCAAGAGACCTACAATGACCCACAGTGTGTATCGCGTGTCAGTCTGGGAAAGGTAGCGTAAACTACCTACTAGCAAGTCTTTGGCTGTAGCCTCTCCTGGTTTAATGGACGCTAACTCTTGATTAACCCTAATCCACCGACCCTCAGCACGCTGATTCAGCCTGCACTCTCATTCTGACAGAACAGTGGGACTGAGCATACCTAGCCTGCCTCCTCCCTCGGTGGCTTTGGACGGCCTTAACCACTGACATGATGTCTTTATAGCCCAGTCTGCTCCACAATCATGTGCGTCTGTTGGAAAACACAAGTTTTCACGTGTTTTCAAATTCCTCCACTTGGGAAGAAGTCTCGAGACCAAAGGCTTTGGAACCGATGCAGTGTCGGAGTCGATAGTTTCCGTGCATACTTTTGGTCTGTGTAGAGTAGACATGGCCTTGCATGACGGTAGCTAGGAGTATAACATATTAATGACCTGCTTATACCCTTTGGAAGCTCACGGTTGAATGGTGATCGGGTTCTATTCAGGCCATCGAGTTGATGATTTCACAGAACGGAGGGATAATTGAAGAGTGCTTTGAGATGAACGGCACAACGTCAACAGGAAGTGGGCTGATTTCGGCTGTAGCGCACACGTAGACGGATGAGAGAAAAAAGAAATGAGGTCATGGAGTTATTGTATTTATTTTGTTAGCAACCCCTCAATCACTGACGCACATGACTTTGAGCAAAGTCTTTTTGATGGTATATGATAATGATGTGGTTGCCACTGTAAGTTCAGGATGAAGTTGTTTACTTTCTGTCTCTATCTCTGATAATAGTGCCTTTGTTACATCTTTTAAATGGTTAATGCTGAAAGGGAACAATAAATCCATAAATTATATCAATAAAGTTGCGTGAGCGCCCAGAATGGTTTCAGAGCTCTGACACGGTTACATCTGTCATAGACCGGCTTGCCCTCACTCTGTGTCTCTCTGGTGCTCCACAGTGGAGAGAGAGACACACACAGAGTGCTGGGCCTTGCAATGGCTGCACAATGTTCTGTGGTGAAGAGGATTAAATAAATCATGTTGCTCGTCCAGCGTCACGTGCGCCCTGGCTCCGAGGCCTCAGTCCAACGCCCCAGTGCAGCGCGTGCCAGGCCCCCTCCAGCCCCCGGTCACAGTCGGTCGGTCTCAATACAACACAACCAGGCCTCACGTTGCAGTCAGAGTGGATTTCTACACTAGAGAACCGGGCCTCACGCCACAGTCAGAGTTGATTTCTACATGACACAACACGGTCCTCACTTAACTGTCGTTTTGGATTTATTGTGTGTCCATCCTTCATCTGTCAGTTGATCTTCTCTGTCACACACACACGCTGTACACACTCTCTTCCTGTAAATAAGCCCTCAACCGATTGAATCCTGTTTTGGTTTTGTTGGTGTCTTTTGCCGCTTTTCCACCGACAGTACCAGCTCAACTCGGTTTGGTTCCAGGCACGTTGCATTTCCATCTAAAAAAGTACCTCTTCAATGTGGGCGGGTCTTAGAAAAGAACCTCTCCAACATGGGCGGGTCGTCAATAGGTTTCAATCACGGGAGACGCGATTCCCGGGAAATCTGAATCTGATCAAGACTATTTCCTGATTCCCGGGAAAGGTTATGATGGGAAATAAAATAAAATAAAAAGCGCAATGACTGCGCGTCTATTGTTGTCATACGGTAACATTGATGGAGGCGAAACTCGAGCCCTGGGAAAGGAGCGACACAAACGAAATGGTGAAACGCTGATCCTCGGGAGCGGGTCTGTGGACTCCAGCCACGCCGGACACACACAACCACGCCGGACACACACAACCACGCACGGCCTAACTCTAGCCCCGGGAAAGGAGCGACACACATGGCGAAACGCTGATCAGTGTCCCCCTCGGGAGCGGGTCCGTGGACTCCAACCACACCGGACACAACTTAACTTTGAGTGATTATTCCCATTTATAGCCGCTGGCCAATCAGTTGCCAGCAGCCTGTTTACGTCACACAAGTACCTACTCCGCTCGCTTGGAACCTCAACGGTGGTAGTACTAAAAAAAGAACCCGGTACTAGGTACCGGGTACTTTTTTTGCCAATGGAAACGCAAAAAAAGGCTGGTCGAGTTGAGCTGGTACTGTCGGTGGAAAAGCGGTATTTGTATCTGAAGCCATATTAGATATGGTTGAAGAGCAGTTTATTGGTTGCAACTCATCATGATTAACTTCTCTGGTAGGGAACTCCTTTAATGCTTGGCTTCCCTGCCCACGTTTTTACCTTAACGTCAAATCTACCTTAACATAACCTTTTCATCACAACTATATCTGAACAACACTCGTACCCTTAATGTAACCGTAATGCATCGTTCGTCATAAGATCTGTTGCAGACGGTGAGCATGTGACCTAGTGTTTCATCAAACCAGATTAATACTGTAGAAATACGAATTAATTAATAACTAACTAAACGGTACAGATCTCCATAGGGGTGGGGGAAGGAATCCAGTCCCAACTTTCAAATGTCTTTCTTTTTCTTCCCCCTTTTTGCTCAAGGTTGCTCTGTGATTTGACATTATGCAATCAGTTGATGCAACTATCAAATATAAAATCGACATCTCAGTCTAATTTGCCAAACCGCTTTTCCCATTTTGTACTTGGTAGTGATGGTGCTCCAAACTTCAAAAGGTTACGATAATCTGCAAAACTGAAGGTGTACCCACACAAAAGTAAGGTGAACCAAACATAAATGTAAAAAAAAAACGCCTAACCAGTATTTTACCCCTTCAGAGGCATTTATATCGAAATTGATATAATACCGTACCGTCTATGCCTCAAATCATACGTGATATAAATTTTTGTCCATACCGTACAGCCCTAGTCCACACCACCCAGCTAGTCAAGCCACACTAGTTCACTCCAACCGGCTAGTCAAGCCACGCTAGTTCACTCCAACCGGCTAGTCAAGCCATGCTAGTTTACGCCACCGAGCTAGTCAAGCTATGCTAGTTCACTCCAACCAGCTAGTGGAGCTACGCTAGGTCACTCCACTCAGCTAGTCGAGCAATGCCATGTCGTGGAACACTGTTGCACAGCGAGTTAGAGTTGATGTAACTCTACTAACTGGGAAGGGCTCAATCTTAAGCATTGTGACTTTAATTTGCTGATTAATGTACCAACAAAGAAATACAAATTAAGGTAAATTAATCTGAACAAGGGCCATACTGCATACTAACTAGTGAATCTGCAGAGAGAGGAAGGGAGGGGGGGAGGAAAGAGTATGTTGTCCAGAACAATTATTTGCACTCGCAGAAATGTTCCCAATTATATCTAGGACTACAATTCGGGAGTATCTGTGTCCCAAAATCAAAATATTGAGCCCAGTCAGCATCTGATTGGTCCAGCGGTCGGTGGGGGGGGGCAGTCTTCCAGCTGAAGGGTTCTGAGTTGTGTTCACAACATGCACATAATCACCCAATGACGTGATGTGTGTTGACCTATCAGGTGGAGTATTGGGTGGAGGGCCTGGCCCTGTCGGGGGTTGGACGTGATGGATGGATGGATGTCCTTGGTGCCTCGCTCTCTAACCATCTCTGTGTCGTCTAACCGTCTCTCTCGCTCTCTCTCTCTCTAACTGACTGACTGTCTCTCTCTCGTGTCCTCCCAGCTCCCCCTCGTCACCATGGAGCTTCGAGTCGGGAACAAGTATCGCCTCGGGCGCAAGATTGGGAGCGGCTCCTTCGGAGACATCTACCTCGGTGAGCGGGAACGGCCGCGTCCTGATGCAATGTTTATTCTTAGCCCTAGTCTGCGTTCTGCTGACTGCAGCTGGCCGTGTCTTAGCCACGTCCTTCTGACTGTACGTCATAACAGGTGTATAGTAGAATGTTATTCTTGTGTGTGTGTGTGTGTGTGTGTGTGAGATCGATCTTGGGTCTAATATGGAGCTCTCCTTATTCATGATTATGAGTAGTTTAGAGATGCCGTCTGATGGAGAACTAGCCTCCATGCGTCCCTAATGGCCGCTGTGTTTGTATAGGGGCCAACATCGCCACCGGAGAGGAGGTGGCCATCAAGCTGGAGTGCGTGAAGACCAAGCATCCACAGCTGCACATCGAGAGCAAGTTCTACAAGATGATGCAGGGAGGAGGTAAGGAGACTAGGAGTCGAGGAGACTAGAAGATGACACTAGGTGGTAAGGAGAGTAGGAGGTGAGGATTCGAGGGGGTGATGGGACCAGGAGGTTAGGGACTAGGTGGTGATGAAAATTAGGAGATATGGAGCTTAGGAGATGAGGAGACTAGGGTGTAAGAAGGCTAGGAGATAAGGTGGCTAGGGCTAGCTCACTCTGTAGTTATGATCATACCAGATGCTGTTCTACAGCACTGTATTTGTTCCTGTAGTGATGACCAAATACACAACACTACTAACTGTACTGTAGTAGACGAATGACAACATTGTTGTCGGGCCTGTGTGACAAATGACTGATGTGCGTTTGTCCTTTGTGTGTGCGTCTGTCTGTGTCCAGTGGGCATCCCGTCCATAAAGTGGTGCGGGGCGGAGGGCGACTACAACGTGATGGTGATGGAGCTGCTGGGGCCCAGCTTGGAGGACCTCTTCAACTTCTGCTCCCGCAAGTTCAGCCTGAAGACCGTGCTGCTGCTGGCCGACCAGATGGTAACACACGATACGATGTGTAATCCACACATGAATACAGACACACGCACACACACTCTCTCTCTCACGTGCAAACCCCTGCAGCCTTTAGGTAGCACTGTGGAAATACTGGAAGAGTGAATGACACAAGAGGGCTACCACAGGACAGAAAGGCCTGAGGAGCAGACGCTAGCATTCAGTCACTGACTCACACGGCACCATGAAGCTACATGGGGAAGTCAATGCTAGATAGCATTAAGCCAACAATTTAGAAAGCACAATAATAATGCATAGGGAAGTCAATGCTAAAATTACATTAAGCCAATGACTCATACAGTACCATGAAGCTACATGGAAATTTCAATGCTAAAATAACATTTAGCTAAAGACTCAAAGTACCATGAAATCACATGGGAAGGTCGCTGCTAGATAGCATAAAGCTAACAACTCTGACAGAACCCTGAAACTGTGTAGGAAAGTCTTTGATTAATAGCAATAAAGGTCCTTGCCACTCTATAAGCATCAGTGCACAACATAAAAAACATAAGTATAGATTGAATCATACACATTTTCTCTATTTTGAAAATGTACGGCTGGCAAAGTTAAATGAAGGGGGTGCTTGTCAGTTTGGCAGTGTAGCTGACAGAACTCATGTCTGGTTTGTTTGGTTTTATATGCACAGACGTATCATGTTATTTGGCATGCATGTTAAATTGGAGTAATCGAGGTAGCATCAATTGATTATCAGATCGCTATATGCTAGGCCGAGCACCGAACTAGGCCAACAAGAGAGGTCTGTAAACAAAGGCCAGCACACAGAACACAGACGAGCAGCATGTGATGGCAACACGGGTTACCAATGTCAAGGTCAACGTTCACAAACAGGATGTTCACACAGGAAGATATTTAGATTGAAGCTGAGATTATTGTTAACTGTTAAATGGAATGATGATGTAGTCACCGCATAGTGGTGCTGGTCTGTATTTCCCACTGACTGTGCTCCAGATATTACATGATTGTCCATGTAGAAACCGTGCTAGATGGATGAGAGGTACCAGTCAAATGAAGTGACTGAGAGGTACCAGTCACTTATCAGATAAGTGCTGTATAACATGGTCATTCTGTACATTTAAGCGACAATGCAAGGGTCATTTGAGTGATGCCATATAGGAAAAGCTTATAGGTTATACATTGTTATTAGTTGGGTGGCTGTTTGACTCTTGTGTGCAATTTTATGTGTTGCTTTCAACATTTGTGGACATGAGTTTCAAAATGTAATTTATTTTTTGCATCATTTTGAAACTTAAACATGATCCAATAAAAGAAAACGTCAATTGGCGTATCATTCCAGTCTTGAGAAAATAATTATCTAGATTCTCGATTGCATTTGAACTATTCTGCTAAATCTAATGGTCCCACATCTGTTCTATATTGATTATATAGTCAAAAAAAGGGGCACCCCGGTGGCTCACCAGGTAGAGCGCATACCATTATGGCTCAGTCCTGAACGCAAACCGGGTTCGAATCCTGCCCGTTGTCCTTTGCATGTCCTCCCCTCTATCTCCCATACCGTACTCTCTATCTCACTCTATAATAAAGCATAAAAATGCAAAATGCAATGTTTTTTTTGTTTTGTGTCACATTTTCAGCAAAAATTCCAATCATGTTCCTCCCCCAGATCAGCCGCATCGAGTACATCCACTCCAAGAACTTCATCCACCGCGACGTGAAGCCTGACAACTTCCTGATGGGCCTGGGCAAGAAGGGCAACCTGGTCTACATCATCGACTTTGGCCTGGCCAAGAAGTACCGCGATGCCCGCACGCATCAGCACATCCCCTACCGCGAGAACAAGAACCTGACTGGCACCGCGCGCTACGCCTCCATCAACACCCACCTGGGCATCGGTAAGAAGCACCCACACTGCACCAACCCATACATCCCCCCCATACAGCGATGTGGTTATCTGACCGAGGTCTCTAGGATCTCAGTTGGTCCATACTCAGTTTGGACCATGAATAAAGACAGAAATCAAGCACTTTACCTTTTCACGGTCAATTTGTGAATAGTTGGACAATCCTATAATGATGCGATCACGATATATGTCTGACAATATATTGATTATCGCTACACCCCTAGTGTAGTACTGACTAGGATACAAGCACGTCCCAGCTCCATTCCTCCCAAACTGCAGGCCATCTTCACCCCTCGCTCCCCCGTAACGGGCTGGATCTGTTTTTCATCTTAAGTGGCTATCAAGTTCCTGCTTTCTAATCCAGTTGTCCACTGCTGTAGGCATCCACAGGATTCCCTTACCCCGACCTGCTCACCAATGTCTCTAGATAGACTCACTGCATCTGCCTAATGAAAAGAAGTAGTAGTAAAGTATGTTTCTCTGGGGAAAGCAATGGCTCATGAGAAATGTCTCTGCGCAACCTCAACAAGACTTACCTGAAATATAGAAGAAGGTGAGCTAAAGTTCAGCTAGTCCCCCCCAGGGGGCCTGGTGAGGGGCTGATGGTGGCGGATCCCTCCCCAGCTGCAGGTAGGGCCCTGCAGACATCTCTTCCTGCTGCCTGTCGCCGGGCTCCGTCTGAGACCCTGAGTCATGGCAGCTGGCTCTACATCGTCTGCACCCCCCTCTGACACCGCTGACACCCCCGCCACACGTTCTCCCACTCCTCCACTGGCGCTCTTCTAAAAACCTGTTGCTTGTCTTGACTCCGTAGCATCTGCTGAGGCACCTAATGATGCCTCCTGAATATGTTAGAGTGGGCTCAACTCCCACGCCGTGTGTGTGTGTGTGTGTGTGTGTGTGTGTGTGTGTGTGTGTGTGTGTGTGTGTGTGTGTGTGTGTGTGTGTGTGTGTGTGTGTGTGTGTGTGTGTGTGTGTGTGTGTGTGTGTGTGTGTGTGTGTGTTTCACTGATTTACAATGTCAGAAAAGCTGGTCATGTGTTCAAAGAACCTGACATTTATGGTCTGCACTGTCTCTCCTCTCGCTCTGTGTGTCGTCGTCCCCCCCCCCCGGTCTCTCTGTGTCTCCCCTCTCCCTCTCTCGCCCACAGAGCAGTCCCGGCGTGACGACCTGGAGTCCCTGGGCTACGTCCTGATGTACTTCAACCTGGGCTCGCTGCCCTGGCAGGGCCTCAAGGCTGCCACCAAGAGGCAGAAGTACGAGCGCATCAGCGAGAAGAAGATGTCCACGCCCATCGAGGTCCTGTGTAAAGGATACCCATGTAGGTCTATAGATATAGGTCCTGTGTAAAGGATACCCATGTAGGTCTATAGATATAGGTCCTGTGTAACGGATACCCATGTAGGTCTATAGATATAGGTACTGTGTAACGGATACCCATGTAGGTCTCTTTGTCACTTTGGATAGGTGTATGGCATGTATTGTTAGGAAGGAGAAAAGAGCCACCAGATACAAGATGTCATGTGTTTCGTTAAGACTCCCTCTTCCGCCTCACGCCTCTTCATGTCTGACCCTGCAGCCGAGTTCTCCACCTACCTGAACTTCTGCCGCTCGCTGCGCTTCGATGACAAACCCGACTACTCGTACCTGCGCCAGCTCTTCAGGAACCTCTTCCACCGCCAGGGCTTCTCCTACGACTACGTCTTCGACTGGAACATGCTCAAATTCGTACGTTTGCCACCCTTTGTCGTCCTGCTCTCGTCTTCTGGATTTAGTTTTTACTTTTGTCTGGACGTCATCCAAATATAACGTCCTTGTTTTGAGTATTTATATATCTTTGTAGAATAAGGGTGCTTTCACACATACAGCATTTAGTGCGCACTAAATGAGTTTGGTCCCTTGGTTTGGTACGTTTGCGTTGGTGTGAATGCAACCGGCGCACTTTGGTGCGCACCAAATCTCCCTGAAGAGGTGGTCTCGATCTGCTCCATCTCCCTAAATTTGGTGCGGTTCCTCTGGTGTGAAAGCAACCGAAAAAAAATGGTCCAAAACGATGCATTGTGGGTGTTGGGAGCACGGAATTATGGGTCAAATTATTCATTTTTTATTTCCTGTTGATCTCACGCTTACCCATTTGTTTATTCATCGGCGGCTCGAGATGAAAAAAGCCCCAAAACCCTCAAACCATGGAGAAACGTGGACTAGTGAGGAGATAAAATGCCTCATAAATATTTGGTTGGATCAGCACATACAGGAACAACTTGCCCCAACCAAAACAGCGACGTTTATGCCCTATTCAGCAAGCAGCTAAGGGAGAAAGGTTATCTGCGGTCATTCAGGAGGCGGGCACGTCTCTTCTGTTTGAAGTGGCGAGCAATGCGCCGTCGGCGACTTCAATGCATCATGACGTTGTTTTCGAGTCGCAGCCGCGACTCATTTTCAAACTGAATAGTTTGCTGAAAGTTACCGACACATACAATGTAATAGGAGAGAATCAGCCCCAGGAGCGCAACGAAGATCTGTCGCTCCATTTTTGTTCTCGGAAGTGCCCCGTGAGTGGCGCGAAACTGGCGTAGTTTTTGCAGTCTATTTTGGTTTGTTTGGTCTATTTTGGTTTGTTTAGAAATATGCATATGTGAAACCGAACCGAACGTCTGTTTGCTCCATTGTATAATTTTTTGGCCTGGTGCGGACCAAAGCAATCAAACTATATGTCTGAAAGCACCCTAAGCTGGCTTTAAAAAAATAAGTTATGTACAGTATACAATGACGTTCTAAATGTGTGGTTTAGACGTTTCTAGACGGAAATATAAAAATATATATTACAAATAAGTAATACAATGACATTTCTAAATGTGTTTCCCGGTCTTCTAAAAAACCAAAAAACATGCATTTAGAACATCATTGTATAACTAATATGCAAAGTAAATAATATTATGTGTGATATTTTAATATTTCCATATTAAACGGAAAACCAACCCAGCAAACTTCAAACCGTAACTGAACAAGAAGAGACGTAATTTCCCGCCATAACACCAACTGTTTCCTTTGATGTCCGCGGCAGGGGGCGAGCCGGACCGCCGAGGATGGCGAGCGGGAGCGCAGGACGGCGGAGGAGCGTGACGACCGGGGCGCCCCGCAGCGGGGGTCCGCCACCAGGGGCCTCCCCCCGGGGCCCAACCCTCCCCCCGCCAACAGAGTCCGGCACGCCGCCGAGCAGGCCCTGTCGAACCCGGCCTCACGCGTCCTCCCGTCAGGTGAGTAAAACCCTCCCCAATGTGTGGTTTCTATGGAAGCTCTAAGCGGGGCGCGTTGGTGTGGCGAGCAGATCATGGCGGGCAGCATGTGGCTCAGGAGGTACAGCGGGCTGGCTAGTAACCAAAAGGTTGCTGGTTCCTCGGCTCCTCCTAGCTGAGTATGGAGGTGTCCTTGAGCGAGACACTCACCCTAACTGCTCCTCACCAGCTGGCTGTTGCCCTGCTAGGCTGACACTGCCGTCGGTGTGTGAATGTGTGCATGAATGGGTGAATGTTATGGCAATATTGTAAAGCGCTTTGAGTGGACACTGGTTAGAAAAGCGCGGTATAAATGCAGACCATTTACGACCTCCGTCTCCCTCTCCAGGCAACACGTCGCCGCGGGCCATCTCGCGCGCGGAGCGGGAGAGGAAGGTGAGCATGAGGCTCCACCGAGGGGCGCCCGCCAACCTGTCCTCCTCCGACCTCACGGCCCGCCACGATCCCTCCCGCATCTCCACGTCACAGGTGGGATTTATAATGACGCCTCTTATTTATAGAGGCTAGCCCTTTCAGAGTAAAGTTATTGAGATTGGCCTATTATTGCTAAGGAGCAAGGAGGAACTATGACAGACGGCTGCCAAATGCTAACAAGCTTCTATTGATGATGTGCGACTAGGGCTGATAAACTAATTATTTTTGTGCTAACGTGTTGCACTGTACTTGCTGAGCTTTTCACTAGCATGCCAGCATATTGTGCTAGCCTGTTTTACTAGCTTGCTAACATTTTGTTTTGCTATCCTGTACTAGTATGCTCAGATGTGACGCTAACCTTTAGTGCTGGCGTACGTGTCTAACCTTTAGCGCTGTAACGCTCTTATGCTCGCTAACGTGTTGGGCTCCTGTGTGCTGCAGGTCAGCATGCCGTACGAGCACATGGGGAAGTGACGACCTCCGACCCGGTCGCGTTGTAAATTTAACTTTAACAGGTGAGGCCCCAGCAACACCCCAGCAACACTCATGTCCACAATGAACCACTCAGTTACCTGGATGTCATGACATTTACATTTAGGGCATTTAGCAGACGCTTTTATCCAAAGTGACATACAATAAGTGCATTTGTCCGAAGAAGAAGAGAAACCAGAATGTATCGTCAGTACAGCAAGGATGTTCATGGAACCAAGTGCCAAGCACTAACAATCTCTAGGTTAACCCTAGGGATGTAACGGTTACCGGTGTAATGGTAAACCCTGATAAAAATGTTGTCAATAACAATTACGTTTTAATTTCAAATAAAATTATTCTCTCGGTGGATAACCGCGCCCGCGGTGTGGAAACCGTGTGCTTAAATCCTTCCCAGCGCTTCATCCGAGCAGTGTTTATAATAACGCCGTTTTAAAAAACGGTGTTAGGTAACGCTGTTATTTTTTCAGTAACGGGGTAATCTAACTAATAAATTTTTCCGTTGTTACAACGCCGTTACTGACAGTTAAATGTGGTGCGTTACTATGAATTGATTTGAATAAACTGTGTAATCCGAACGCACCCCTGGCTGCACACACAAACTGCTAGTGAGGAGACCAGCTGGTTTAACAAAGAGATAAGCGATTATGATTGGCTAAGGCAGAGTCATGTTTCATGGTAGCCAATCGGAGCCTGTGTTTTTACACAAGCCAGGATACGTGTGCCACACGCACACCAAACAGATTTGATGAAGCAGTAGAAATGGCGAGTCCGGAGCAATCCGATGAAAAGTTGGCATTTTCAAGGTGGAGATATAAGCACTACTTCAAATTCATTGAGGTCAAATGCAAGAATGTGCAAGTGAACATTATGTCCAGGAGCAAAGACTTTGTCGACATCCGTTGTAAGCAACTCTAATTTAATGAAGCATCCCACAACGACACACGCATCTACAAAGCTACTTTTTTTTTTTTACAGTAAGGCAAATAATTACTTTCCCTGGTAACTAGTTAGTTTTATTATAGAGTAATTCAGTATTATTTATTTTTTGTGCCAGGACATACAATAAGTCTTGTATATGTTTACTGTTTCAGGGCTCCAAGGACTCTGCTCGCTCCTCTGTTTTAGTTTTGAAACCTTTTTTCTTTGCTTTCCTCTTCCTGGATGACGTTTGATTTGAAACATAATTTTGCCAATAAGAGCGATTTGATCTTTTCCGGGAACGGACGGAAAATCCTGATGTGAAGATCAAGTCCCACGGGCCCGGTAGCGGACCCCCAGGACCCTGGGTGCCCACCCCACCCCCCCTCCCCCTCGTCCCTTAACAAGCAGTCCTAGACTCTGGTTCACATCCACCGCCGCCACTCCTACAGAGAGGAACACTGGATCTCTCATTAACCACCCCAGGGTGACCCCGTCTCCCCCATCCCACCGTCTCACCACAGAGACCTGTCTGTCGGATGTCACGTGTTGGCGACGTCATCACAGTAGCCACGGGCAGCCAATCCCGGGCGAGAGCATGTATCTGGGCGGGGACAAGATCTCCCGCTTTGCCGCCTTGGCCCGGATTTTGTTTTTATACTGTTTAAAATTGCATTTTTTTAAACAAACTGTGTAATCTGTTACATTTTTGTTTTATAGAGTAGTATCGGGGGGAAGGTGATGGGGGGCGGGGTATATGTAGGGAGCCAGGTCTGTGAATGAAACCTTATTGGTGGATGCACCCTTGTAGCGATTGGTTGGGTCAGGGCTAAGGATGAGGTCGCTGATTGGAGGAGAGTACACCAGTATACTGTACTGGTTCTAGACTGGAGGACATAGCGGACGTAGCTATAGAAGGTAAGACGGAATCGGGAAGGAAGAGTAAGTGGTTTTTATTAGCTGTGGTGCCGTCGTGGTTTATTGGTGAACTAGCGATAGGTGCTCTAGCCATTCACAGAGACACACACACACACACACACCCAGACACAGACACACACACACACACACGTCATTGCGCTGGGTGGGTGAGACTGAGCGAAGGTAATACAAAATTTAAATATTGTAAAGGCACACTAAAAGCTTTTTAGTGAGGAGTCTTACTAGATGTTGGAGTAAATAAACATTGTGACTGAAACTCACATTTCAGCTACATTTTATCAGTTTCAAATGATGGTTCTCAATGTCAGCTTTTCTTTTTTTGGTTTCATTCAGTTGGGGCAGAACGGCTTTTAAGTTTAAAAGAGGGGGGGAGGGGAATTAAATGTAGTTTTTTCTTTTATCTTTTTTTACTTAACTGTATATATTTTTTTAATTTGTGTAATGCCAAACTGTGGTTGGTTGTTTTAAGATGTGTAAAGGAGGAAACTGCACACTGAAGTGTAGGAGCATCAGGGCTGAAAACATTGATATTAGGCAGGCCTCCTGGGGTCACCACCGTTACACTGCCCACTGGGTCTCTACCATATAATGTATTTATTTAACGTGTCATTTGTCCGTAGATCTAAAATCTGTCATTAAATCCCGTCTCTTCTTTTAACATGCCTGTAACGATCGTGTTCATTACTCTCATCTCGCTTCACTAATCCTCACGTTTGTCCACCTCGGATGATGAAATAGGTATTCTTATTTCCCTTGTTACAACCTTGTTCGTTCGCTTATACATTTTTTTTTAATCTCCCACAATCGTGTTTTTGGTGATGGATTTTAACGCCCATTTAACTAGATGTCGTTTTAGATTAAAACCATAATGATCTGTTCAATGTGTCGCGGTAACGTCTGTTTCTGGCCATCGACCCAGGGGGCAGTGTAACGGGGTTGTCAATAGCAACTAGAAACGGTTAGGTGGGCACTGCGGGAAGTCAATTTATGTATTGTGTACCGATATCTTGTACAGTTCTTTAACACACTTTAACTTTATTTACAACAGTATTTGTGTATATTTTATGAAGTAATAAAATGAATGAAAAATACGTTTTGCATGTTTTTTTGTTAACCTTTTTTCTTTTGCATTTTAATTCAGATTCAGAGTGTTTTTACACTTTGAATATACATGGTGTTGGATTACCTTTTCGTTTCACATTTGTTTGTGCATTTGGATGATTGCACAGACCATGCTGAATTTGAATCATGACACAAACTGCATTGTGTTGTGGAGTCAAAGCCTTTTGTTGACAATGGGCAGATGGGAAAATTGGGGAGGAGAGAGTGTGAGGAACATGCACACACACCGAAGTGCTCCAGCTGGCGGCCCAGTGACGTCATTATTAAAAAGACCCAATTTCAGACCCCCGGTGTACGCATGCGCAGGACGGAAGCGTAGAGTCCCCCTCTGCGGTGTGATAACGGTACCTGGCGGGGCACGGATGGGAAATACGCGTGGTTTATCGCCAGATTTAGATGTATTTCTTCAAAACAGAAGTAACACATAGATGATGTTATCGAGTCCAGGTCAGTGTTGAGCTTTGTGACGACTACATTATAGCCGCAAGTGGCCCCTCCGACACGGGAGCTAACGCTAGCCTCGTTAGCACGGGGGAGAACCACAGTAACAACACCTCGCAGAAGAAGGTGGAGGAAAACATGCTGTTTGTAATTGGGGTGTAGCCTGCGGACCTCCTGCGTGTGTGTCTGGTCCAGATCTTCACTGGGGAGTGGTGCAGTCCGCCCAGCAGACCGGTTGATGCTCCAGCCTCTGCAGCCTCTTCAGCCCCAGCTTCCACACAGCAGGTAAGACACCCCATTACAACATATAACCAAGTCCTCACAACAACAACAACAACAACAACACCACAAAGTCTATTGTGGTGCATTCTCCATTTGAATCCTGCATGTTGTTGCGGGACGGACACACACACACACACACACACACACACACACACACACACACACCGCAATTGATTCGTCGCAGGTGACATGCAGGGCTCATCATTGGTAGATGTTTACAGGGGAAATAACGCTAGTCAAGAAGCCTGTATCTCCGATCTGGTGGATCATCAGATAGGGCCGCGGGCTGGGGTTTCATGATGAGCCATTGGCCCGTGTATCTGGTGCTTTGTGTGAGGGCATCTCACGCCTGCAGCCGCTGTAGGACAGCTGCTGTGGGGAGGGGACAGGTCACCGCACAATGGATGTTTAGAGGCAGTTCAGTCAACAGCGACCATCAGCCCAATCTGCCAATCTTCTCTCCTCCTCGTCTCATCTCCTCCTTCTCCCTTCTTGGCCTGGTTTTCATTGCATGTGGAACCATCTTTGTGCCATTGAGTGTAGCCTAATTGGAGGCTACCCTCAAGATAAATGCACATATCATATTTATATTAATTATTATGTTATTATATAGTTATAGCATATGTTTGTATTCTACATGCGGTATCTCTAGGTCAAATAGATCAAAACATGTTTAAGCACTCAAACTGCTTTAATTCAGTGAAATGAATGGCTTGTACTCTACGTCTACGTTTCAGACCCTGAGCAGCAGTACATGTGGTGTCAGCCTAGCCTTGTGTCCTCCCATACCCTAGGTCTTATGTTTTAGATGAGTAATGCATTAGAGTGCACATATTAACATCCAGTCCATAAGGTGTAATGCATCAGCTCTGCGTTTCCTGTTCCTATTCACGGTCAGGTTTTCTTGAGAGAAGGTGTTAAATCATCGGTTTTCAGTGTTGCCGTTATCTCATTCCTGAATCACCCTGTGATCAAAACAGCCAATATTCCCCAAGATGTGTTTAGTGGTGTGCCATCTCCCCGGCAGCCAATCAGGTTCCGGAAGCAGTGTGAGTCACGGCTGAGCATGTGCAGGGTGTGTGTGTCATCCTTTATGTACCGAGATGGGCAGGGGATGTTGTTTTCACTCTGAATGATTTGACGAAGAGGAATACTTCTTATTGGAAGACGGAGATAGTGGCTGAGTGAGGAGACTACACCCGTACAAGGTCTGTGTGTGTGTGTGTGTGTGTGTGTGTGTGTGTGTGTGTGTGTGTGTGTGTGTGTGTGTGTGTGTGTGTGTGTGTGTGTGTGTGTGTGTGTGTGTGTGTGTGTGTGTGTGTGTGTGTGATCTTGCTTGCTCACATCAGATGCCATGTGTCCTTGAGATAGGATATGTTACACAGAGGAAGATCTTTAGCAGCAGGGATGCTTCAGGACTTGGGCCCCACGCAAGCCTGGTGGTGGGAGGAGGAGGAGGAGGCTGCTGCTGTTCAGTCAGGGTGTCTTTCATGGCTCCTCTTGCCCTCCTACTCCCTCTTCTCCCTGTACTTCGTTCTTACTAACCTTTTCTCCTGCTACTCCTCATTAACTTATTCCCCGCCTGTTCTCTTCAGTCCCCATTCCCCAGCCGTTCTCCTCCTAGTTCTCTTCCCTGTTTTCTCCCCTCTCCCCTCTCTCCTCCTTCTCCCTGGACTCCTCATGCTCTCCTCCTCCTCACCTCTGTCTCCTCCTCAATGCTCTCCTAATCCTTCAACAGTATTCTTCAACCAAAAATAGAGGAGCAGAATTTGGGTCAGCAGCTCTTTCTGCTCCTATTCTTCTCTCTATATTTTCTCCATCTTTTGATGAGACGTCTCCATTTCCTGCAGTTTTTCCAGCTGCCCTCATTTGTCCTTTGGGATTTAAAACAAACCACAAAGCAGCTGATCGGCATTCACTCTACGCTACTGATGCTAGACATTTTTCAACAAGAAAAATCCCACTCTTCATAAAATGTATGTTGGTGGCCAATTAAAGACCCGGTTCATGACAGATTATCATGTATTCTCAAGGCCGGTGTATTTGTATAGCCCTCACAATTACACTCTCCAAGCCAAGGGCTGGGAAATGTTGCCACCCCCTAACCCTAGCCCCCCAAAGGGCTTCATTAAGAGTGCAAACCTTGAGAAGGGACACAGAAAGAGGGAACCCTTCTTCCGGGAGGGATAGGCGTGCATTGGGTTCCATGACGGACAGACACCATGGTGGACCTAAATGGTCTCAGAGTACTGAACGCTGCCTTCAAGTTCCTCTCTTTCTTACTCACAGATGAGTCGTCTCTGGCGGAGAGACATGGCCCTTACTGGCCAGTCAAGCCATGGCCCTCCAGTGGGACCGATTCCCGGGGCCCCCACCATGGCCCCCCTGGGGAGTCCCACCTCCTCCCCGGTTCCCGAGACCCTCCTGGTGATGCCCACTGACCCCATCTTCCTCATGACCTCCACGGCCCAGACCATCTCCGGTTTCTTCGTGTGGACCGCGCTGCTGCTCACCTGTCACCAGGTAACGTTAGTTTGAAACTTCAAACTCACATGTCACCTGGGAACATTAGTTTAAGACCCCAACGCAGCTGTCACCAGGTAACATTAGTTTCACACATACATTAAAACCCACCGTGCCCATGAAATGTTAGTTTAAGACCCATAACTCACCCGTCATTTGGTAACATTAGTTTAACACCTGTCTTCAGGTAACGTTATTTAATGACTCAAACTCACCTGTCTTAAGGTAACATTGGTCTCACATCTCAAACTAATTTGTTAGTTACATCTCACCCGTTATCAGGGATAGATATTTATAGACCCACATTCCTGATACACGTTTGATTACCTCAACCTGCGGCCTCTCATTGATAAATGTCTGTAACAATGTCTGCTACATGCCACACTCCACCGTGGCGACATTTATTTTACTTATTTGACTAACTTTTAACACATGACGCAGAGTGATGGTGTTGAAGCCCGATTATGGTAAAGTTAGTAGTTAATGATACATGGCCATAATGCCATAGAGGAAAAGTGATGCAGTGATGACTGGTTGAACCTGTGCGCACTGATGACTCAATGTGCAAAAGGGGCGCAGCCTCAACCAGCCCCAGAGTCCAATCAGACTCGCCAGGTGAGGCTGCTTCAACCAGCCATCCTCCACACACCCTCCCCTTCCAGCATCTCTAAAATTAAAAGACTAAAGGATAAATTAATCATAAAACAAAGGCACTTCATTTTTGTTCCTTCTCTTCAGGAAATGCTGATTTTGGTATTGAGTGTCGTTTACAACGTTCCTCCCTCACCTTTGTGTGTTGACTGTTACGTAAGAACGCTCACCTGAGCTGTGTCTCTGTGCTCCCACCATTGTGTGTGTATGTGAGAGTGTGTGTGTGTGTCACAAACAAAGGACGCCCAGGGATGAGCCCTGCGTCTCCGTGGCAACAGGTGCTGCCATGACATCACATGGAGATGGGTGGGGAGAGGCGGCCTAGTGTTGCCTAGCAACTAACCCTCCTGTGAGGTGGCATTCACACACTTTGCGGTGTGTGGTTGCGTGTGTGTGTGTGACTTTTGTATATGAGGTGAAATAGAGATGGACTGCACCTAAAGACAAGGGTAACATACACGCACATGCCAGCCCATGATTTGGCCTCTTAGTTGATAAGGCAGGGTTAACCACACTCTCAAGTGCAGTACCCCGCCCCCCCCCCCCCCCCCCCCCCGCCCTGTTGTTGTTATGACAACGCAGCACCATGCTCTTCTACTGCCCAGGTTAAACGTCAGACAATCACAAGTCAGTGCTTGGTGACGTTAGTGTGTGTGTGTGTGTGCCTGCCTGCCTGCCTGCCCAGGATGTGGCATCCTAGTAGATAAGGGGAGGGCTCACCACACACTCAAGTGCACACACACACACAAACACACACACACACGCCCAAGGGATGTCTAGGTGTTAGATTGGTCTCCGTTCCCATCTCCTTCCTGTGCGGTAATCAGCACAGGAAGCCTCAGCCTACAGCTGAGAGGGTTCCCAGACGCTGTGGGGGCTCTCTGCTCCCAGCATAGGAGTGGTTCAATGCAGAGAATGGGGATTAATAGACTTTATCTTTTTCTTATTATTCTAGAGTCCCTCCATGTGGCCTAGACTCCTTTTCTGTCCACTTTATGTCTCCTAGACTCCTTCTTTGTCTCCTTGAATCCTTCTTTGTCTCCTGGATACTTCTGTCATACTTCTGTCATACTTCTGTCATCTTCAGATCTACATGCACCTGCGGTACTACAGCTCGCCCAACGAGCAGCGGCACATCGTGCGCATCCTCTTCATCGTGCCGATCTACGCCTTCGACTCCTGGCTCAGCCTCCTCTTCTTCACCAACGAGGAGTACTACGTGTACTTCGACACGGTGCGCGACTGCTACGAGGGTGAGGAGGAGCACTGGGGAGCCTTCTTAAAGGGGCGGTATCTTTCCCTGCCTTTCCCTGTGCCTCGGTGACATCACTAGTGGGCGCGTCCACCTAGAGCGTTAAGGCAGATTTCCAAACAGTTTTTAATGGCTGATCACATTCACACCTTGTGGCAAAGGTCACCGTCTCTCCTGGCTTCACCAAAACAGCCGTACACGATAGGACTTGTCAAAATCACTTCCTTATGTCGATCCTGCCTCAGGGCGTTAAGCGTCAGCACACCTGCCATGGATATAAACATGTTTTTTTGTCTGTGAACTTTCCCTGACGCAACATGCATTGGTTCTATGTTGCTGAAGAGAAAGTGCTATGTTGCTGTTGTTTAAACGATACATGCTCTTTGGCAGAATCGCTCACTTTCTATCGTAGGCTAGCTTTATATAGTTGGGTGTATGTGTTTGGTGCACCTTGATATGAAACCCGTAGGCTGAGATGCTGAACTTTTCGTAAGCTATGTTTCAGTAATCTGTTGTATTCAGTTATTAATGTCATGTGGGAATGCTGGATGTTGAGCACACTGTCTCACTGGCTCATGGGGCATGGCATTAGCAAGTCCAGGGTTGGGGTTTTGATTCCCACTGATGCATGCGATGATGAACTCATGGTTTGGTTGAGTCACATGATGACTCAAGTCTTGCTCAGATTTAGGTTTAAACTAAATCTTTAAACATCTTTGACTCGTCTCAGAATCAGCAGTTCTACCTTCTTATAGCAGAACTTCTGGGGCACCGATTCTTGGCCGGTACCAAAGGCAACCTAGTTTCGTATTGCGTGTGTGGAGGAAGCGGTCAATAGTCACTTTTTTACAGTTTACTACTGCTGGCTGAGTTTGTGCTGTATTAATAGCAATTCAAGCCCTACATATCCCCGCCTCCAGCGACATGATTGGTCAATACAAACATGATGCAAAAGAAAGGGAAACGACCTGTTCACTGTTAACCCCGGCTGCCACCAGCCTTTATATGAATCTAAAATCAGGTCAGACTTTAGATATGAATCTAAAGTCTAACCTGGCTTTTGATTAATATCTAAAGTCAGGCTTAAGATTCATATCTAGTGTTAAATCGAGTCATAATGTGACTAGATCAAACCATGAGTTCATCATTGCAAGTCAGGCTTTAGATATGACTCTAAAGCCTGATTTATTACTACTCTGTGTCTAACTGTCTCTTCACCCTCTCTGTGTCCCCAGCGTTCGTCATCTACAACTTCCTCAGCCTCTGCTACGAGTACCTGGGAGGAGAGAGCGCCATCATGGCCGAGATCCGGGGGAAACCCATCGAGTCAGTCTGACCGTTGACCTCTTCAGTTAACTTCCTGCTCGAGCTTACGTGACTCGCTCTGCTTTGAATGAACTCAAATCAACTGTTGTTCACACCACTGTAAACCCTTAACACTCCATCACTGCTCTAAACTCGTTAACTGGTTTTAACACGACTTATTGCCTTAAACTTGTTTACTGTTTTTAACACTCAAACCCTGCTTCAAACTCGTTAACTGTTTTATTTACTACTTTGAGCTGACTTTAATAACAATGATGGCTGCTTTTAACAAAATAACCATACCTCTTTCTTTCATGACCCAACGCACATCGGGTCATGTAAATGCAAATGTCCGTTCATTTTCATGTAAACTGTCTGTTATTAAGTTAAAGTGTGTGGTGGTGGCGTCCTTCTCACTGGTGTCTAAATGCTACGGTCCAGAAATAGTACGGCCCTCGCCATACACAGGAGGGGCTCCCCCCCTGAGCTGTACTGTACTAAGGCTCTGCGCTCCGCAGGTCCAGCTGTGTGTACGGAACCTGCTGTCTGTGGGGGCGGACCTACTCCATCGGCTTCCTGCGCTTCTGTAAACAGGTGCGCAGCCTTCTCTGTTCTCTGCTCTACCCGTTCACATCCAAGCCTCGTCCGCTCATTCACTGCAGTGCCGGCTTCTCTCCGAATGGGAATGCTTGCTCTTGAGTGTTTTCAGCCTCATTGGTCTAGTTTGACGCCATGTCAGCGTTCTCCCCCTGACTCTCTCCACCGCCCGCTGCTCTCTTTCGCCCCCTGCAGGCCACGCTGCAGTTCTGCGTGGTGAAGCCCCTGATGGCCGTGATCACTGTCGTGCTGCAGGCCTTCGGGAAGTACCGGGACGGGGACTTCAAGTATGTACTGGACCGGACTCCTGGTTTATTGACGAACCCCTGCTCCCCCAGCCGTAGAGGGCTTTTGGGTCAGACACCCACGAGTCTCTACTGCTGGAGGAGCAGGAGTGAGTTCATAGAAGTTCATAGGCACACCATCATCATCCTCATCCTCATCCTCATCATCATCATCATCATATGCTTTTGTGTTCCAATCTCTGTTTGGCACTGGTGGCATGATTGCCAAAATTATTACAAATATTATAAAACATTTGTACATTTTAAAATGAAAAAACGAAAATGAAATGTTTATCCTACATATTTCCCATCTTGTATTGATAAATCACATCTATGCATTTGTTTTTTCATGAAGAAATGCCATAATCCTGTTATGGCATTTCCCAGTGAATACAGAGTATACACTCATTCGCTCAGCGCATCTGTCTGTGGCTGCCTCCTCTCTATCTTACCGCTGACCTCCTCCTAAGCTCCTGTATTGACTCACTTTGACCACTAAGTGTCATTAAGTACATGACATGCCATTCTTAGAGGTTGTTCCCGTCAAGAATCTCCCATAACAAAACACTCAGGAATACTGTAAACCCTAGCTAGCTATACCTAGACATCCATTTCAACAGTGACACACTTATTGTATGTTGTTGCTGTATGCAGGGATGGGTTAACCTAGTGATTGTTAGTGCTTGGCAGTTGGTTCTATGAACATTCTTACTGTACTGACTGAGCGATATATTGTTGTTTCTCTTTCTTCTGGCAAATGTACTTATTGTAAGTCGCTTTGGATAAAGGTGTCTGCTAAATGCCCTGAATGTTAATGTATGTAGTCTGTCCATTCAGCAGAATGCTAAGGCCGGACCAGAATCACTCCGTGTAGAGCCACTCACCCTCTCCACTCTCCCCCTGCAGCGTTGCCAGCGGCTACCTGTACATCACCATTGTGTACAACATCTCGGTGAGCCTGTCGCTGTACGCCCTGTTCCTGTTCTACTTCGCGGCCCGCGACCTCCTTGTGCCATACAACCCCATGCTCAAGTTCTTCATGGTCAAGTCGGTCATCTTCCTCTCCTTCTGGCAGGGTGAGGACCTTCAAACACCTTCACTGGGTTCATGTACATGTGAATCATACATCGTCCCACTACTGCTAGTAAATACACACACCAAACACACACAATGCACCTCCAATTACACACATTCTCACAGAAAATGTTTTTCTTCCAAACACAAACTCTCAAATGGAGACATTACACTCTGAAATGCAGACTTTACATCTCTCCATCTCTATCCCCCTCTCTCCTCCTTCTTATTCTCTCTCTCTCTCTCTCTCTCTCTCTCTCTCTCTCTCTCTCTCTCTCTCTCTCTCTCTCTCTCTCTCTCTCTCTCTCTCTCTCTCTCTCTCTCTCTCTCTCTCTCTCTCTCTCTCTCTCTCTCTCTCTTCCCCCCCCCCCCCCCCATCCAGGCATGCTGCTGGCCATCCTGGAGAAGTGCGGGGCATCCCTCAGATCAGCTCGGCCAAGGTGTCGGTGGGCGAGGGAACGGTCGCCGCCGGTTACCAGAACTTCATCATCTGCATCGAGATGTTCTTCGCCTCGGTGGCGCTGCGCCACGCCTTCACCTACAAGGTGTACATGGACAAGAGGCTGGACTCCTACGGTACGGAGCCTCACCTGGTGTCACCTGGTGTTACCTGACCCTACCTAGTCTCACTGGTCTCACCTGGTCTTACCTGGTGTCAGCTTATCTCACCTGATGTTACCTGGTGTCAGCTGGTCTCACCTGATGTTACCTGGTGTCAGCTGGTCTCACCTGATGTTACCTGGTGTCACCTGGTCTCACCTGACATCAACAAAAAAATTATTAGGTATTATATTATATAATAGTTTGTTATATATAATGTTTATATTTTGCTCTGAAAAGACACACACACACACGTACATACACTGCTTACCGTCTTTCTTACAAAATGGCTTGTAAGTCAACTGCTCTACTTGCAGTCCCTCTTTACACTAACTCGCTGTCAGTTCTCTTCACTATCGTTACTCTCCTCTCTCTCTCTCTGTCTCTGTGTCTGTCTGTCTGACTCTCTCTCCCTGTCTGACTCCTCTGTTCTGTGTTTCTGCTCCCCCTCTGTGCCGCACTCTCAGGTTCCTTCCCTAACTATGGACAGTACGGTAGGTCTTCTGCTAGCTGCTAACGCCGCTATTAGCATAGCGGCTATTAGTGCTGCTAATGGCACTGTGGCCCCCTTCCTTCACTTATTCGTCTTGTACCTGTCTTGTGTTTGTTTGGCTGTTTTATAGTGTGTCTATGTTCACTACCTGCTGTGATATTGATTAGCCTTTCCATTACAAGCCATTTCACCTGTGATGTCACTAATGGGTTGATTCTGAAACGGCTCGTAATGGATAATCAACATCACACCTGGTGGTCGAACAGAGGCTCGTTAAGGGGTATGGCTTTGTCATTTGCCTGAGAAGGAACTTATCTTCCATCCGTAACGTGTATATGATTTTACAATCCATAACCGCCGGCGAACTTAATATATTATTTTGCAACTAAATGTTTTGCAGTCACAGGAGGGAGGTTTGCGCCCATGACGTTGCCTGTGTGGACGTCTAGTTCAGTCTGTATTTCCCACCTCCCTCATTCTCTCATCTCTCTCCGCCCTGCTCAGTTCATGAAGCTGTCCCCCTCCCTCCCCCCTGGGATGTCAGCAGACCAGTACTCCGCTACCATGTCTCCTGTAAACTGCTAGTGATAGTCTTGCCTACCATCTTATTAAAAGGCCATCAAAGAGTCCCTGCTGTCCTAGATTCAGAACTGAACTATACTTATTATGGAACACAATATCATACTTAAATCAAGATGTGACTATTATGTTGTTTATATAATATAAGAATAGCTTGTTGGTAACGGAGTGACATAGGAACGCAAGTGGAGACGTTGATATCCATTTTAACTGATTCACTAGCACCCGAACAATGTAAACTTAACAGGTGCCGTAGAGTGCCCCCTAAGGCATGGGTCAATGCATACTGTTGACTATCCATTGCATTCATAACAGTGACGTTGTGGTCTAGACTAGGGCATAGGGGTGAATTGAAGCGGTATGTGCTGGTGTGTTGACATCTCTCTGAACCCTCCTTTACCTTCATATTAAATAACCCCCCCCCCCTCCCCTGCAGGTCGCTGCGCCCCCATGAAGAGCATCTCCAGCAGCCTGAAGGAGACCATGAACCCGGGGGACATGGTGCAGGACGCCATCCACAACTTCTCCCCGGCCTACCAGCAGTACACGCAGCAGTCCACGCTGGAGCAGGCGGGGGGGCCGCCCCTCTCCCGTAGCCATAGCAACGTCAGTGCCCGGGCCGACAACGAGAAGACCCTGCTGCTGAGCTCCGACGACGAGTTCTGAGCCGAACGCACACTAAAGGAACACACACAAAAACACGTGAACACACAAAACACAAACACACACATGCATACACACATAACACATATAAATCACGGATACACACACACTCACAGGCTGGTGTTCCAAATCAGCAACTATTCCTTACATGACAACAAGCCAATCTTTCCCGGTTAGAGCGGGAAGATTTTGCCAATGTTTTTCAAGGTCACATTCGGACATGTGGTTCCGACATTTTTCGGAGACTGTTTCAAACAGTTCCAGACATATTCTGGAACAGTTCTGACATATTCCAAACGGATCAACCATGTTTCACAAAAAGTTATTTCAGATTTCAAGTGTTCCGAACATATTTCGGAAACCAAATTCTGACAGAATTAGCTTCATCAGGAAAGCAATCAGTGAATAATATACATCTCTCTGTAATTTACTTCAGGACAACTTGATGAGTTGCGTGGTTGCTTTGAAAGACACGTATGCCAAGTTTATTCAAACCCACGCAAATGCCAACATTAACCAATATGCACTTCTAATCGAACCGATCCTGATGTATAATAGATGCAGAGATATATGAGGAACTCAGAGTATCTTTACGGCTTATTTTATGAATGTTAGCTCAGCCCCTTGAGTCAAAGCCCCAGTAGGTTCCAGTCATCCAGCCAACTGTGGTAAAAGTAGATAGACAGGTAAGCTATCCGTTCAGTTCAGTTCAGACCGAATTAACTGATTGGACAGGCTAATTACAGGCCAGACACAGATATCCGATTTCTTACTTTTTTTTGTCCAAGCATTTGATTTATTGATTGTACGGATGTAAAGATGATTCAAACAATAGTACAAAACATGCTTCTGAAATTCTGAAAACAGATTGCATATCCTAGCTTTAAATATTCCGGTATTGCTAAAAATGGCTCATAAAAACAGGTGGTTTTGGTCTTAAGAGAACGTCTGCCTTAAGTGAATGGTCAACAGTTATATATGTGAGAAATGCTGAAGACATATATGGCATTTGACACTTAATATTGCTGTACTGTATTTTAATATATACATTAATTTTAAGTCTTAGTTCATACTTTTTTAATGTTTTCTATGACCTAAATGGTATGACTTGATAAAAAAAAAAGCCAGTTGGGAAACGATATATTCCAGAGATATGGAGAGTTGTTAAACTATTTGTGTGTAAGTATTTTGCTGTGTGTTTCTATGAGTGAGTGGAGCAGGAGTTTGGTCTGTTTCCCCACTCTGCGTCGTGGTGTGTTGGGGGGGGGGGGGGGGGGTCATTAAGCAGTGTGTTTTATGTTACTGATTTCCCTTTTGTATTCCTGCTGCTGTTTGCTACACAAGCTCCCCAGCTGCCCCCCCTGGTGCCTGGCTGAGGGTACTAAGCCACCCTAAGCCTTGGGTCAAGGTACCTAGTGACCCTTAGTGTGGGTCAGGGTACCTAGTGACCCTTAGTGTGGGTCAGGGTACCTAGCGACCCTAAGCCTGGCTCAAGTTACCTAGACCCCTAAGCCTGGGTCAGGGTACCTAGTGACCCCAAGCCTAGGTCAGGGTACCCAGAACCCAAGTGTGGCTCAGGTTACCTTGGGACCCTAAGTGTAGGTCAGGGTCAGTTGGACCCTTAGTGTGGGTTAGGGTACCTAGACCACTAAGCGTGGGCCAAGTTACCTAGACCCCTAGGCATGGGGACCTAGGGCCATAAGTTTGGGTGATCCAGCACCAGATATTTTGAGTTTTAATCTTCGCCCTCACGTTTTGAGTCAAATGCAGAATCTAACATAATAGTCGACCAAAGTGTCGATCAATTTAATAAGAGCAAAGTTTGCTCTTTGTAACTACTGATGTTTGCCATGGATGGAGAATCTACGTCAGCCAATCAGGCTTGGTGACATGCCAATCTTCTGGCTGGCCGCTGAGCTACCTCTGTCAGCCATTTCGAAAGTTCACCGCCAACTGTGTGGTTAATCTTATAGTCGCTCTGATTAATGACGTAGTTTTTGTAAATCACTTATCGTTACACCAAGACTATCTGCTCTTTGGCTGAACACACATGCGCTTTGAGCTTTGGGTTATGTTTAAGACAGTGAAATGAATGCCTTAGTTGTGTTAATTCCCTGGACTCAGCATCCATCTTAAGCTCATTGAAGAAGCGATGACATGAGGCTTTTGATACTGTGTATTCAAAAAGGTATATTTTAATTAAAAAGCTGAATATATTATACCAGAAATAAGATATTGTAAATACATCTTAATTTAACTCTGTTAAAAATGTATGATGGTGATTTTAGTGTTGGCTTAGTGCTTTTGTTTTGTCTTTCACAATTCCTAGGTCTTTCTTTTCATTTGTATATTAGTATATCACTGTGTGTGAAAAGTAAATAAAATATAGGAAAGTTATAACAATTTCAGTTGTAAAATTAAAAATGTGGATGGGTTCCTTGTGTATTACTTTCGAGCCAATATGTGGTTACTAAAACAAAAATGTAAGTAATATTGTTATGAAAGAAGTGGACCAAAGTAGCATAACAACCACCAGAGGGCGGTAGTGTGCACTGGTTATTCTACATGACAACTAATAAAACACTTTAACTAGGCGATTTGAATAGTACAAATACTTTAAGAACTTTAAGAATCAAGTTTGCGTTCTGTACTGTAAAATATGTCAACCTGGGGCATGTAAATAAGTTAGTTAGATAATCAGATGCTATATAAAGTTTTCTTCTAGTGGGCGGGGTCTCCAGATCATCCCAGCTCGCCGTTCTGTACAGGTACAATAACAACCACAACAACATAACTATTTAGTACTTTAACTCTAACACGCGGTTAACATTGCTCTGCGGTGTATGAATACGGGTCACATTTAAACTAATGTTAAACTTGTTAAACTAATGTTAAATGTTAAACGTTGGTCTTGTTTACGTATCGGAGCGGCAGGACGTGACTGAAGCTAGGCCTCAACAACAAGACTCCTCGTCGGACTAGTGACCGAGGCTAGGCCTCAACAACAAGACTCCTCGTCGGACTAGTGACCGAGGCTAGGCCTCAACAACAAGACTCCTCGTAGGACTAGTGACCGAGGCTAGGCCTCAACAAGACTCCTCGTCGGACTAGTGACCGAGGCTATACCTCGATAACAATACTCCTCGTAGGACTAGTGACCGAGTCTAGGCCTCAACAACAAGACTCCTCGCAGGACTGTTCCGTAACAGATGCTGTTGTGTTGAGTCTTTTTTTACTTTTTATTTTGACTCATGTTAACCCTTTAGAGGTGAACACACGGATCTGTTGCACAATGGGAGGCTCGTATGGAGACAGAGATCGGGACCGCGGACGGGACAGGGGGTGAGTAGGTCCATGTCACTCACTGGCGTGCTATACTGCCCCAGGTAACCAGCGTGCTAGCCCGCCTCAGCTAACTAGCCAACCTAAGCATACTGGGGTACTAGCTTAATCCACTAGCCTACTTTAACCCACTAGCCTAGCGTATTGGTCTACTTTAACCCACCAACACGCTAGTAGATATTTTTTTTATTCAGAATAAAGTACGTTCATTAATATTCATTATTATGACGATAACAAACCAACATATTGACGATACCAAATAATATTTCCTGCGATTAAAATGTATAAATATGATAATATCTTGAATCATCGCAGAAATCCTCGGTATGGATCCAGCAGGGGCGGGTTTTCAGGGAACCGGAAGTTCGGGAACCCCGGGGACCGCCTCCGGAAGAAGAAATGGGACCTGTCCGAGCTCCCCAAGTTCCAGAAGGACTTCTACAAAGAACACCTGGATGTTCAGCGGATGAGCCAGGTATTACTTTACAGGACACGCTCTCCAAACCGCATTGTACATGTTAGGGTTAATTTGTATACGTGTTAATCCCTAAAGAAGTCGTTAACTTTCCTTACTGCCATGTAAACACCAAAGCCTGATTACAGTGGAATACTGTTGTAGTGATGTGTGTATTTAAGATGCATGTTGTCGTCCTTCCATTATGTTATCTGTATTCACGTTTGAACCTAAATGTTTGTGTTTTCTAGTATGAACTGGAGGAGTTTCGCAGCAAGAAGGAAATCACCGTCCGTGGTTCGGGCTGTCCCAAACCGGTCACCAGCTTCAGCCAGGCTCACTTCCCTCGTAAGAGCACACCGTGTGAACCCAGGGCATCCTGTGTGTAGAGTGGTGTCCAGCAGTACTGAGGGAGTGTGTTCCTGTGTGTAGAGTGGTGTCCCAGCAGTACTGAACCTGATGCAGTGTGTTCCTGTGTGTAGAGAGGTGTCTGAGCGGTACTGATGCAGTGTGTTCCTGTGTGTAGAGAGGTGTCTGAGCGGTACTGATGCAGTGTGTTCCTGATGTGTTCCTGTGTGTAGAACACGTGATGGACGTGATGCTGCAGCAGAACTTCAAGGAGCCCACAGCCATCCAGTCCCAGGGCTTCCCCCTGGCCCTCAGCGGGAGAGACATGGTCGGCATCGCCCAGACCGGCTCGGGGAAGACTCTAGCGGTAAGGCCGATGCCACAGCCTAGCCGAAGACCAAAAGCTAGCTATATCCACATAATGCAGTTGCCTTGTAGCGCTGACTGCTATCGAGATAAATGATCAATACATGTAACAGATAGCGATGATCAGAGGTCTATGAATGTAGGTCACCACCACGGATTCAATAAGAGGACTGTGTGATTTACAGTTTGCGACTGTCGATGTCTTGTCCGAATAGTGCAATCAATTACTGTTGTTGTTGGGAAAACGATGTCCCAAGTTGAACAGGGTTTCATCCTCAGCTGTTTCTCTTGGTTTCCCCCCACCCAGTATCTGCTCCCAGCCATCGTCCACATCAACCACCAGCCCTACCTGGAGCGCGGAGACGGACCCATCGTAAGTCACCAAGCCCTCCCTCTTCTGTCCTACGTCGGTACCTGCTTCCTGTTGTGATGTCTACTGCTTCCTGCTTTGGTTCCTCTCCTTCATGTTTGATGTCTTCTCCTTCCTGCTTTGGTTCCTCCCCTTCCTCTTGTGATGTCTTCTCCTTTCTGCTTTGGTTCCTCCCCTTGCTGTTGTGTTGTCTTCTCCTTCTTGTGGTGACCCTCCTGTCCCCTCCCTCAGTGCCTGGTGCTGGCCCCCACCAGAGAGCTGGCCCAGCAGGTCCAGACGGTGGCCGCCAGCTACGGCAAGTCATCCCGCCTCAAGTCCACCTGCGTGTACGGAGGGGCCCCCAAGGGCCCACAGATCAGGGACCTGGAGAGAGGTGAGGACCAAGGCTGGTCTGGGATCTGCATGTCTAATCCAAAGCGCCTTACCTAAATACATTTGGCAGAAGAAAGAGAAACAACAATATATCGCTGTCGGTACAGTAGGATGTTCATAGAAACACTTGCAGTTGCTAGGTTAACCCATTCCCTGTATACAACAAAGACAGCTAGGATAGGATGTTACACAATGCTATGTACTACTTTTAAGTGCAATGACGTACAACATACAATTAGGGCTGCAACAACGAATCGATAAAAATCGATTACTAAAAGCGTTGGCAACAAATTTAGTCATCGATTTGTTGAGTCTCGCGATTATTAATACTAAAGTCAGCAGACATACGATCAAAATGGTTGGGCAACAGTAGTTGCCCAACCATTTTGATCGTATGTCTTGATCGTATGTCTTGATTGTTCTCAGCCTCACCTGTGTGTTGCTTTGGAGAAGGCCTCTGCTAAATGACTGAATGAATAGGTGACTGTTGAATACCATGTCCTGATCTGAAGTCTGGACACATCACACCAGAACGTCTACATTCTGTGCACACATTCGATTGGTTCAGGGAAGGAAACACTCGAGAAGCCTAACCCTGACCAATCAGGCGGTGTCTTACAGGTGTGGAGATCTGCATCGCCACGCCCGGTAGGCTGATCGACTTCCTGGAGTCAGGGAAGACCAACCTGGAGCGCTGCACCTACCTGGTGCTGGACGAGGCCGACCGCATGCTGGACATGGGCTTCGAGCCGCAGATCAGGAAGATCGTGGACCAGATCAGGGTAGGAATCACCTGGATCCCTGAATCTGTGTGTTCTTCTATATCTATACGGAGGCCTGAATCTGTGTGTTCCTTCTATATAAATACTGAGGCCTGTATCTGTGTGTTCTTCTATATTTATACTGAGGCCTGTATCTGTGTGTTCTTCTATATTTATACTGAGGCCTGTATCTGTGTGTTCTTGTATATTTATGCTGAGGTCTGTATCTGTGTGTTGTGGTATGTCTATACTAAGGCCTGAATCGGTGTGTACCTGTATATCTACACTAAGGCCTGGGCATGTGGGAGAATACTTTACCAATCAATGTTGTTGTTTTATTTTAAATCTGGGTGGACACTCCATCCTGTGATTACATTTTTGGCTTGTCACTAGGGATGTGAATATCAAATTGTTTTCATGGTTGAATAATAGGTGGGTGGTATGGACAAATAATCAAATATGAGACTATTCTGACCCATCCCTACTTGAAATGTATCCCTACATTTCTCACATTCAAAAGAAACACAAAATTGTGTGGCTTATTCAGCAACACTCTTGCTCTCATATTTAGTTTTTACACTGTTCTCTCTGTAGGTCTTATTTTCTCTTCCATTCTCACTCTCACTTCCATTTTAATTTTCCTATAATAATGATAATCTGTATTATTTTAAACCAAAAGCCCTACTAGGGACAAGTGTCGTGAATTAGCTTTGGCTAAAAACACTATGATGCATACATCAGATGATTGTTTCACGCTTATCTATGTTTTTGTATCTGTCCCTATTCAAATAAAACCTTAAATAAATAAATTGTTACGGATATTCACATCACACCTGGTGTTAGTGGTAGAGTAGGGGCCCTTTTTAAAGCTTAGGGAGTGAGGATGGCCCCCAGTAACACTCCTTCATCTTGTCCCCGGCAGCCCGACAGGCAGACCCTGATGTGGAGCGCCACCTGGCCCAAGGAGGTGCGTCAGCTGGCGGAGGACTTCCTCCAGGACTACATCCAGATCAACGTGGGTGCCCTGGAGCTCAGCGCCAACCACAACATCCTGCAGATCGTAGACGTCTGCACGGAGAACGAGAAGGACCGCAAGTACGAGAACCGTGGTGGGGTGATGTGGATGTAGGGGAGGTGATGATGTCGTAGTGGAGGTGATGTTGTAGTGGAGTTGATGTAATGGAGGTGATGTTATAGTGGCGGTGATGTTGTAGTGGAGTTAACGTAACGGAGGTGATGTTGTAGTGGAGGTGATGTTGATGATAATGGAGGTGATCTTGTAGTGGAGGTGAAGCTATGCTGGTTAAAAAAAAACATATTTTCCCAATGACTCTCAAACACTGTATACTGTATTCACCCCTGCCCTGAAATATAAGGGCCTACAACCTCAGTGATGTCATAAAAAAGGTGGAAAAGGTCAACCTTTGACATCATTGTATCTGTATTTTGTTCACAACATGCATATGAATCAGGACTCTTAGATGAGAATATACTGTAGCTGAGCTTGGCGGTGTCCTTCAAGGAGCAGGTGTATGTAAGACTCAATCATAAATCTCCCCCTCCTCCTCAGACTGTTCCAGCTGATGGAGGAGATCATGGAGGAGAAGGAGAACAAGACCATCATCTTTGTGGAGACCAAGAAGCGCTGTGATGACCTCACCCGCAGGATGAGACGAGACGGGTCCGTAACCAGCTAAACACAAACCTTTTTGTACTAGTTAGCAGAGAACAGATTTCAGATGCATGTCTTTAAGGAGTAGGTAGGGGTAAAGGGGAATTGAGCTAAAGGATACCTACAGGATATTGGGGATCAAACCCAGAACCTTTCAGCTGGGAGTCAAACAGCTGAACCACAACACCTTCCTTCCCCTTTTAATACAAGGACAATGTTTAACCTGGGAAACAGTTTACAGTACATTTGTTCCGTGGGTTGACCAGGTGTGTCTGTCTGTCCTCCAGATGGCCTGCCATGTGTATCCATGGAGACAAGACCCAGCCGGAGAGGGACTGGGTGCTCACAGGTACAACCCAGACATCCCATAATCTCTCAAGCACTCTTGATAACGTTTACTTTCTGCGTCAGGTGGCCTGGGGAGAGGCATGAGCCAAGTTTGTCAAAGGCGGAACTTTATTAATAAGCCCTGACCAAACGGTAACGGTACTAGAGTCGGTGATGTTAGAATTGCCGCGTTGTGTGTTGCAGAGTTCCGGAGCGGGAAAGCCCCCATCCTCATCGCGACGGACGTGGCATCGCGGGGTCTGGGTAGGTGACCTCAGCCCAGAGCACACCTCACCTCCTCCTGCAGAGTACAGAGACCCCTCATGCACTTAACCTGTCCTAGGACGCAGATACGACTTACTTAATCCAAGAGGGGACATTCACAGCAGAGAGATAAAAATGGTGGCCCATGTTGCCATGCAGGAGATCTCTCCCTCAGTGTGTGTGCGGTGATGGCTGGTTTAACCTGTTGCACATTGATGACTCAATGCACCACGGGTGTGCAGCCCCGCCCAGCCCCAGAGTCCAATCAGACTCGGCCAGGTGAAACTGCTTAAACCAGCCATCATCCACACACACAAGAACAATTTGACAATTATAAATAAACATACAGAAGGATGTATATACTAGACTGGAGCAGTATAACTGAATACATACATGAGGACAGGATGTAGAACAGTGGAGTGTTTGTTGCATGCATCTACACACCACCTAATCGGAGCCCCACTCCCCCAACAGCCCTCAGGGCTAAGGACTAGCCTAGCGAGTATGATGGGTATAGTCACACTACCAGCGTTGAAGCACCTTAACTCATTCAGCTGTATCCATTAGCCGCGATGCAGCCCCAAGTGACCAGTCCTTGACCTAATTCTGTGTTCATTTGTTTCCTTTCGTTTTATTTTTGTTTTTGTTTTTTTGTTTCCAAGTCTCTCTTCCGGCAACTAGAAGCGCACAGGCCCTCGGAGCCTGCGGCCGGACCTAGGCATGACTAATCGAATCCAGAGTTGGGGAGAGAGAGAGACGGCCTGGCTAATCAATCCCAGACCGGGCCATCTCCACTGAAATGCCCAGAGCCCCTCCGTACACGAGCCCCCCCCCCACTCCCAGGAGCGCCTGGGACACGAGTGGGGTCGGGGTGAGCGAGGGCTGCCCCTGGGTTCTAAATTGGGGCCGCCTGGGGGTCAGGGGTCGCTGGCACCCTGCTGAGCGGGGGGGCCGCGGGGGCGGTGCTAGCCTGACGCACCACGACTACAGCAGTGCAGCGGACTGAGCACGTCTGCAGCGTGTCAGAGTTCACTGTGGCACGAGGCACATTGAAGCTACTCTGATAGGCTGACCTCAGATCAGGCTACTCTGGTTGGCCCTTTAGACGCAGGGCTGATCTGCTTCGAGGTAATGTTAATGGTACTCCCTACAGGCTAATCTCATTACCGGGCTATCACACACTGCTGAGGCCCCTACTCTGATTTAAGGTCAGTCGTACTCTGATGGGTGGTTCGCTGTACTCTGATTGGACGTCAGTTCTACTCTGATGGGTGGTCAGCTCTACTCTGATTGGACGTCAGTCCCCAGCTGCGGTAGTGCGTTGAAGACAGACCCCCCCGCCCTCCTCCGGCCCCCATGCCCCCCCCCCCCGGCTGTGAAGCCTCTCCCTCGTGGACGTCATGTCTGGTCCTGGCTGGCAGGGGTCCTGGCTTCAAGAAGACTCCTCTCTCTGTTAGGCACTACCTCTCTCGCCTCCTCCCTCACCTCTTCCTCCCTCACCCACTCTCTCACCGCCTCTCTCTGTTACACTCTCTCACTCACCTCCTCCTCCTCCTATCTCTGTTAGACTCCCTCCCTCACCTCCCCTATCTCTGTCTCCCTCCCTCACCTCCTCCTCCCTCTCCTCTCTCTGTTAGACACTCCCTCCCTCCCTTCCTATAGGCTGCGTCCTTGTAGATCTTTGATGTTCCCTCTCTAACTTGTATTCCCGTTCCTCCTTCCTCCCACCATTATTCTTTCTAATCCTCTTTTCGCCCCCTCTCTGTTTCTCCCTCTCTTTTGAATCCCCTTTCTGTCCTTGAAGCTGTTAGTTGTAGTCTAGCTGCGCCGGATTATCGAACTCCCCCTCTCCTCCCCCCCGCCCCCCCCCCCATGTTCTGCACACCTCTGGAAGCCACCTGAGTGATGGCCATAAAGGGGCAGAGCGCCAAACACGTCCCCCCCCTCCCCTAGTGTCTGTTTCTTGTTACTGCACTCAAACCCTGGGCTCTTGGGTTCACTGCCAGCCCCCCACCACCAACAAACGCCCCCAAAACTGTCTCCTGTTATATTTCACCAGGCCCATTCATTACTAGCCCCTAGACCTGGCCCTGGCCCTAAACCCTGCCCCTCCGCCACCTGGCCCCTTGACCAATGAAGAAGAGCGGTGTGGTCAACAGACCGCACCCGGAGCGCCAGGGCCTTCGTGATTGGTGGAGGACGGACAGCGGGGCTTGGGGGAGGAGCTTTGGTCTGGTCCACTCTCCTTCCACCCCTGCAGTCCCCTCTCTCACCACCGGAGGGGGCTAGGAGGGCAAACGGTCAGGGCAGCTCTAAAGCTAGGAACTCTGGGTAAGTACGTCCACTCCACCCCCACCTCCCTCTGCCCGCCTCCGTCGCCTCGGTGGAAACAGGAGACGTTTTGTTTTTGTTTCTCTCCCTCCGATCTGCAGTGGTTTTCCAGAGCCCTTGTCCGCACTGTAATAAGAAACAGACCTCTGGTTAGTTCACACCGCCCCCACGCCATCCACACAGTCTACCTTTTGTTTTAGACCCTCTTTGTTGTGGCAATATCGCGCTGTCTTTTTTTTTTTTTTAGATCGTATTTAACGTAATTTAAAAAATGACAATTGGCATGTTAAGTAAAACTGAGTAATTAAGGTGAGCAGCAGGTAAGTGAGGCTTTAGAAGCACCTGTCTGTCGATATACTCAACCAGAAGCGAACTCAGGTACATGTCTGACCCTGTCAGCTCTAACTCGTTCCAACTCGTACCCTCGTTTCTCTCTCTTTCTCCTCCCTCCCTCTCTCCCCCTCCCCCACCCAAGACGTGGACGACGTGAAGTTTGTCATCAACTACGACTACCCCAACTCGTCTGAGGACTACATCCACCGCATCGGGCGCACGGCGCGCAGCACCAACACAGGCACGGCCTACACCTTCTTCACCGCCGGGAACCTGCGGCAGGCGCGCGCGCTGGTCCGCGTGCTGGAGGAGGCACGGCAGACCGTCAGCCCCAAGCTGCTGCAGCTGGTCTCCAGCGGCCGCGGCGGCGGTGGCGGAGGTGAGGGGGAGGGGCGTGATTGATTCGGCTTTCTATCGGCGCCGAATCAAGCGGGAAAACGCGGGATCTCGTAGCCGAGTCGGCGTCCAATGAGTCGATACGTTTACGTTTTCGATAAATTAATAGGATTAGCATATTTCGATTGATTAAAACTGTTTAGCGTCTTTCGATTAGTTACTGCATTAAGTGTCATTTGATAAACAAATACGTTAAGGTAAAGACTTATAAGAGTATTTCTATAGTCTTTCGATAGATACTTTTGAATACATTTAGTGTCTTTCAATCACAGGACCTTTTGACCGGCTGTTTGCAGCGTCCAATGTCTCACCGTGTCCGTCCGTCCGTCTCTAGGGGGCCGTTCCCGTTTCGGTGGCTTCTCCTCCTCCGCCGACAACCCCAACCTCATGTACCAGGACGAGTGCGAGCGCCGCATGCGCCCGGGGCCGGGGGGTGTCGGGGGGACCAAGGACAGCCGGGGCAGCGGCGGGGGCAGCAGCCTCGGGCGGGACGGGCGGTGCCGGGACGCCGACCGCGCCTCCTCCTCCTCCGGCTCCTCCTACAGGGACCGCGGCGGCCGGGACGGGGGGCGGAGCCAGGGCTCTGGCTCCTCCTACCCTTCATACCAGAGCGGCTCCAGGGCCGGCGCTACGTCGGGGACCGCCGGGGGGGCCGCGGGACCCACCCTGCCCCCGCCCCTCCAGGCGGGCCCCCAGCCCCTCATGGCCCAGCAGTTCACCCCCACCCAGCCGAGGATGGGCCTCATGGGACACTCCCCCTTCCAGTTCGCCCCCCCGCCAGCGCCGACTGCCGCCCCCACCAGGAAGTAAGCGAGTGGTGGTGGTGGTGGTTGTACACCCGCCCTCCATGTGTGTCACTTCCTGTGGGCGTGTCCCAGCGAACAGCATAGATTAGAAAGGTCTGGTCCTCATCCAGTCTCCAGTGTTGTAGAAGGTTCCGGATCGCTCTATAATTGTGTTAGATGAGCGAGGATGGAGCAGCATGTTGAGGTTTAGTGGGAGGAGCTAGATAAGGTAGCCATGTTGAATATAAGTGGGTTTAGTGGGAGGCAACATGTTCAGACTAGACAGAATGTATGTGTTTTTGATTAATGGGAGCCAGGTGTTTTGCCAGTCGAGAAGAGAGCTTGGTTCTCTG
Organism: Micromesistius poutassou; assembly: GCF_964030765.1. NCBI lineage: Eukaryota > Metazoa > Chordata > Actinopteri > Gadiformes > Gadidae > Micromesistius > Micromesistius poutassou. Next base: position 12,704,837 of record NC_140271.1, on the reverse strand, counting down.
ATGGTTGGTGCCGATGGGGGTGGGGGTGTAGTTAGCCACTACTATCAGCTGGTTCAGTTGATGGTGGGGGTGTAGTTAGCCACTACTATCAGCTGGTTCAGTTGATGGTGGGGGTGTAGTTAGCAATACTATCAGCTGGTTCAGTTGGGTTTCAGTTGATGGTGTGACTTTTGCCTTTAGGTGTTTCAAAGGTAGGTTCCTTAGTCCTTAACTTGTTTGATACCAAACCTGTTGTTGCTTTTGTATATTATATCAACAAACCTTGATTTAGAATGGTAACATGCTAAACATAATCAAACCTTTACTTTCTTTTTAGCTTTTAGAGTCTAGTTTTTTATTGTATGTATTAGTTTTATACTTAATCATAGTCGTTTTTAGTTGCATTAATTGAAGGGTAATGGTGAGTCTTTTATATATATTTTTTCCCCCAGGTTTCAATAAAGTCGTTCAGTGTAACATCCATGTGTGGCTTACATTTATTGACTATCTCAGGCACACCCATTCAGATAGCTTTGATTGGACACATGATTGGCCAATAGTTAGACCAATTAAATGAACAAAATCAATTGTCTTAGTAGCATTCAGCAAATAGAGCGTTGGACACCATCTCCTGGTACTCAAATGAGTAACTCACTAAAAAGGTTATGTGCACCCCTGATAATAACCGACTGTATATGACTCCACGTTCCATGACCACCAATCGCTATCAAGATATACCACAGCGTGCGTTTTTTTCCCCATCGTTCCAGTCCTGGAGTGGACTGCTCAGTCGTAACTGACCAGTTTATGGGTTAATAAATGTGCCATTTTTACTATAAGAAAATGTTGTCTTTTCCCTTTTTCTTCTGGGAGTACACCAGAATGCTTAATTTATGTTAAAATAGCAAAATTTGGCTGGGGGGATGCCCCCAGACCCCCTACAACGGTTTAGTTTGTCACCTTTTTCAACCCTTATGAGTTTGAAGGTATGAATTAACAAAATAAACACTGCTGTTTCAATGACGACAGGCTGTTCTTATTACTCAAGTAAGCACATTAAATAAGTCAAGATTACGATTTTCAGTTTACTTACAATTGGATAGGCAGCAAATTAATTAATTGATTTACTAAAATACATTTCTGGGGGAGTTTGATGCAAACAAAATGACAAGCAATGTCTTGGTTTGATTCTCCTTTAGATCAAGTGCCCCAGAACACCACCAGTGTTCCTATCCTGTCCCCAGTCTTGCTTTTCAAATTGAACAATGTTAGAGGAAGAAAGTCCCAAGACCAACTGACGAGAAACGGCAAACAGGGGCCACAAAACTACATAAGGCTGGCCCCTCAATCAGTTATATTACATGGCATACATTCCCTAAATATAATTAACTGACATGAGACAAAAAACAAACCAGATGGCCAAGATAAAGACCGTTTTTATTTTCTTTGATATATATATTATTAGCATTACGTCATTCTGACTTCACTAGGCGCACCGGGACGCCCCGCCCCCGCTGGTATCTACAAGGAATGTGAGGAGAGGACCGGGCATGCAGACCAGGTCAGGGGAACCGGAGGAACCACTGGGATGCAGACCAGGCCAGAGGAACCACTGGCATGCAGACCAGGCCGGAGGAACCGGAGGAACCACTGGGATGCAGACCAGGCCAGAGGAACCACTGGCATGCAGACCAGGCCGGAGGAACCGGAGGAACCACTGGGATGCAGACCAGGCCAGAGGAACCACTGGCATGCAGACCAGGCCGGAGGAACCGGAGGAACCACTGGGATGCAGACCAGGCCAGGGGGTCCGGAGGAGGGGAGGGGACAGTGTTGGACTGTAAACTGATGTTCACATGATTCTGGTGTGGGCTTCAGATCTCACCCGGTAAACCGACCGTTGGTAGGAGTGCTGTGACGATGGGGAGGGGTCGGGGCGGACCCGGGGTCGGGGGGACCCGGGGAGCAGGGGGCAGCCAATTAACGAGAAACTGAAGAACTGAAGTGAAACTGCGAAACAGGCACATATGGCAGAATGAACGTAACCAGGATCATCTGCCTGTCGTGGAAAAGGGGTTTTAGACCTTTTCTAGAAGTTACTATTTCTTTTTCCCAAAATCGATTGATTTGATATTTATCCCTCACATGACAGCAGGAGAAACTCAAGAGAAATAAAGAATCTGAGCTTGTTTTCCCCTCTCTGTTGCGACGCTGACGTGATGCAGAGCACTAGAGTTCAGATCAGGAACGGCGTGCAGATAAACAGTAGGAGGGGGGGACCCACCCCTGTATTTACTGTTACTATGGAGACAGACCGGTTAAAACCACACACACACACGCTGCAACACACCGGGAGAATCATTCACCTCCCGCCCCGCCACCCCCCCCACCCACCGTTTCCATCTTCTGACGGACAAACGGCAGATAGACCCGTCACACGAAAACAGAGCGAAGCAGGAACACAAGAACACGAAACCACGATGCGGTCGGAGGAGGAGCAGCAGGAGGAGGAGGAGCAGGAGGAGAGAGCGACCGGCATCACGGAAAGAAGGAAAAGGAGGAAAACGAACGAGTGTCGGATGAAGAGTGTTTTAATTAAAGAGTCACTGAGGAAGCATAGAGTCTGCCCAGGGGGTCTGGGATGTGGGGGTCCTGCAGAGGGGGTCCTGTGGTCTAAAGAGTCACTGAGGAAGCAGAGATAGTCTGTCCGGGGGGGGGGGGGGGGGGGGGGGGGGTGGGGCGCTATAGGGCGCCCCAGGTCTCGGCGGGGGGGAACTGGTCCACGGTGCCCCTCTCTGCGTGCCGCTCCTCCCCCAGGGTGAAGCTCAGAGTGTACTGCAGGCTCGCCTTCTCCTGGAACACAGAGAGGAGGGTTATAGGTCTGCTATCAGGATGTCTCTGCTCTGGGCCGTGTCCACCTCTCTAGAGATGTCCAACTATGTGTACCGCCCGCCTGGTCGTCCTCTGTGCTACGTTCATTTAGGTCAGACCAGGGGCAGATGAATAACCGGTGCTGAAATTGCATCTGAAAAACGTTCTCTCCGAGTTCTATGCATGTGACCCCAGGTGTGTGACTTTGTGGGGCGGTTGGTGTGCGTCAGTGTTTGAATGTGTGCGTCACTGTGTGCGTGCGTGCGTGTGTGTGCTTAAATACGTATGTCACTGCGTGTGTGCGTCACTATGTGTGTGTTTGAATGTGCGCGTGACTGTATGTGTTTCAATGTGTGCATCACTGTGCGTGTGTTTCAATGTGTGCGTCACTGTGTGTGTGTTTTTAAATGTGTGCGTCACTGTGTGTGTGTGTGTGTTTCCCTGTGTCTGTGAATGCGTGTCTCACCTTGTTGGGGTTGGCCAGCAGCAGCACCTGTGTGACGGCGGCGGGCGGCAGCAGGGGGTTGAAGGCCGGGAGCTCCGTCCCCGAGGGGGGCTGCAGCTTCACCGCCATACACTGACAGGGAGGAGGAGGAGACCAGTCAACCATAGGTCAGAGGGGTTTAATGAATGAGCGAGAGAGAGAGAGACAGGGAGACAGAGAGGGAGACAGATAGAGAGGGGGGGAAACAGACAGAGGGGGGGAAACAGACAGAGAGGGGGGGGAGACAGACAGACAGAGAGAGCGAGAGGGGAGACAGACAGAGAGACAGACAGACAGACAGAGAGGCTGACATAAAGGCAGAGTGCCCTTTGCCCCGTGCGGGGGGGCTGACCTTAGGCGTGGTGAGCTCCAGGCTGATGTGCGTGACGGGCAGCGGGGCGGAGGACAGCATGGACAGGATGACCACCAGCACGTCAGGCCGCTCCGCAGGGGGGTCCCGGGCGAAGTGGAACAGGACCCGCAGGCTGTGGCCGTCAAACACCGTCACAGGGAGGAGGCTGCCTGGAGGGGAGGAGGAGGAGGGGGGGGGGGGGGGGGGGGGGGGGGGGAATGAAGAGGAGGAGGAGGTGAAGGTGATGAGGAGTGAAGTGGATTTGTTGGTATTTTTTCAGCATTGGCAATTGTGCAAATACAAACATAGTATTTCTTTCTTTCTCTTTTGTTCACTTGTTTTTCCTATGATTATTTGTTGTGTAAATGTGTACATAGTTCCTGAAGGGAATTTGTCTCCTGTCAAACTAAATAAGGCGAGGTATTTTCTACTGAACAAGAGCCACTGAACTACTGTAGAGAAAAGCAGTCCTCCTCGCTGTTCTAAAGTGCTTGGACCACAGCCTCACACTCGAGTGCTCCACTTCTCGGGACCCCGGGAGGTAAACTGGGACTTACTGGGCCGGATGGACTCTAGAGGCACGAATACATCCTTCAGGGTGACCTCTGGGGCTGGCGGGGCGGGAGGCGTGTCCAGCAGGGTGGGCCCGAGGCTGGGCTGCGTGCTCAGGAGAGGCCCAGGCTGCTCGGCGCAGAAGGCCGGGATGGGGCTCGGCGTCACGTTGGAGCCGGACTTGCTCTGGAGGTCTCTGAGGGTGGGCTTGGCCTGCTGTCGGTCCCTGGAGCAACAAAGTCAAGCCGGGGAGCATACAGTCACCTCATCGCTGGAACACTAATAACACTGACCTGACGAGTACTACGGTTTACTACTACTACAATCACTAGTCACTAAGCAGACGCTCTGTTCAAAGCATCTCACACTCAAGTCAGCTACAAAGCAACATGGCGTTACCTTCTCTTGCTGTTGGACCAGCCTTCTTGCTCCCCCCTGTGGAATCCCAACAGTATTACGGCCATGCACATTAACCATGCAGTTAATGCAATTTTATATATATTTTTAGATATTTTTCGGAATCCAATATTCAAAAAATTAAATATTTGGTGATCAAAGAGGGAAAACATTGGCTTCTCTGATCACGGTCGATAGATCTATACCACACATACTAGACCATGTGACCTGATCATCATAGTAAGAGGTGTGAACACCATGTGACCTGATCCTCGTTAGGGACAGCTGTGATTACCGTGTGACCTTGTCCTCTTTAGTGACAGCTGTGATTACCATGTGACCTGATCCTCGTTAGTGACAACTGTGATTACCATTTGACGTGCAGGCTGTCGGGGGGGAGGGACTGCTGGAGGAGGGTCTTCCCCAGCAGGTCCAGCTCATCCAGGGCGGAGGTAGCGGGGGCGGAGCTAGAGCCGGCAGGGGCGGGGCCAGAGGGAGGCAGGTGTGTGTGTGAGGGCGGGTCCGGGCTCAGGAGACAGGGAGCGGCCGGGATGTCTGCTTCTATGCTCTCAGACGACTGGAGGGAGACGGAGGGAGAGGTGATGAGAAATGATGGCACTGCTGACTTCCCTCAGTTTAGCAGTAGAGGTATATTTATTTACATTCTCGTTTAGCAAAAACTACAACAACGGTTGGTTGTTGGTCAGGCCAATTGAGTCCAGAGGCATTTTGATTTGTGCCCGTTGATAACGACCTTTGGAAAAATGGTTCCAGGCTAATATGCATTTGTAAATTGTCCTGCCGATGTCAGGCAAGATAACGGGCTTTGAACCCAGAACCTACGGGCTGGGGGTCAAACACCATAGCCACTAAACTACCGCCCCCCAACAGCCGCGGCGCGGCTGCCGCGGGTAGGCGCACTGCACTTCAATTAATGTTACATTTGTTTCAATCACTGAATGAAGCGTGAAGAGTCGGGACCTTAAATTGCTTGCACAAAACTCTTGATCATCACTCAGCATTTGTTTATTGTTATTGTTTATTTAAACCAGTATGCGCAGAGAGTGAGGGGGAGCGAGAGAGAGAGAGAGAAAAAGAGAGTGAGGTCTGCGGTCTTGGCCATTAGTTAATTTACTTATTTTTGTGTAGGTAATATGTTGTCAAATATGTTTAAACTTAAATAAACTACCTATACAAGTAGTTATGTCTCGTTGTATTAGTTTGTCCTGTTATTGACGTAATACGCGTCATTGACATAATGCGCAAATATAGATATTTGAATAGTTTGAATATGTGTTTTTTTAGAGCGAATATTCAAACGTCATTTTTGAGCAATTTTGACAGCCCTACATCACATGGTGCGACCCTAAAGATCCTAGGCCTTTCTGAAGAACCGAAGCGGTGACCGCTGACCTGGAAGGAGTCCCAGGCTGTGGAGTCCTCGGGTTGGGAGGGGGGGTTCGACGTGTGGGTCCCTTCACTCAACCCTGGGGGGCAGAACCCGGGATTAGTATCATCTATCATCCTCAGTACCAGTCAAGCAATCAAACTGGAGCACAGAACTCATTTTTCTGTGTTTTAAATCGTTCTTATTCTTTTAAATCTTATTACTGTCCCCTACTTTCTGCTGTGACACACTATATTCCAGACTGAGATCAATAAAGTTTTATCTTTACATCATTTATGTCTTTATAATTTAAAAACATAAAAGAACATTAACAAAGTTGAGTTTAAAATAAAAACACAAGATCAGACTCACAGAGCTATAATTAAGAGAATGAATGAGTTTAAAGTTTGTTTTGCTCAGTCAATATAGTATAGAGGTCAGAGGTCACGCCGTTACCTAGCGACATGAGTTCATCGTCAAGGAGGCTGATGCCCGTTTCAGGGGCGTGGAAGCCGTCTGTGGGGGAGGGGAACTCTGGGAACGAGGGTGGGGATTGAGGCGACGTGTCCAAGCCTGATAGGTCGAGCAGCGCCGTACTTCCCCCTGTGACCAATAGGAACGAGGTAAGCAAACTCTCAAGCAGTGTCTGTGTATTGTGTTGTGTGTGTCTGTACCTATGTGTCTGCGTGTTGTGTGTCTCCATACCCGTGTGTCTGTGTGTGTCCGTACCTTTGTGTGTTGTGTTGTGTGTGTCCATACCTGTGTGTCTGTATGTGTCTCTGTGTGTCCATACCTGTGTGTCTGTGTGTGTTGTGTGTGCTGCATCTGTCCGTACCTGTGTGTCTGTGTGTGTGTCTGTACCCGTGTTGTGTTTTATGTTGTGTGTGTGTGTGTGTCCATACCTGTGTGTCTGTGTGCGTCCCCCGCTGTGTTTCCGTTCACCTCCTCCCCCCTGACCTGCAGCTTGTACTGGTTGATGACCTGCGTCAGGCTGTCGTTGGCCTGCAGGATCTCCGCTGAGGAGGACACACCGGGTCAGAGGTCAAGGAGGACAGACCGGGTCAGACCACGCCACGCCCCAAGAAGTGCCGTTACAGAACCGACCCTCTTAGTGACATCAAATCACACCCAGACATTTGATGGCCAGGTCAGCTCACCAGTCTACCCAGTGGCCCGGACCGACTGATCCCAACTCACCCAGAGCCTCGTCGTTGTCCTCCGTGTCGCTGGCCAGACGGAACAGGGTGGGACGCATCTTCTCACAGCGCTGGTACAGGTCCTACATGCGGGCACACACACACACACACACACATTAGGTTACTATGTGGCCTGGACCGACTGGTCCCAACTCAACAACTTGTCGTTGTCCTCCGTGTCGCTGTACATAGCACTTCAAAGTAACACACACACAGAAGTACGTAAAACGAACAGTGCATGCACAAAACATAACCGTGTGTCTGTGTTTACCTGCAGCAGCTCTGTGTGTGTCTGTGTGTACCTGCATCAGCTCTGTGTGTGTGTGTGTGTGTGTGTGTGTGTGTGTGTGTGTGTGTGTGTGTGTGTGTGTGTGTGTGTGTGTGTGTGTGTGTGTGTGTGTGTGTGTGTGTGTGTGTGTGTGTGTGTGTGCGTGCGTGCGTGCGTGCGTGCGTGCGTGCGTGCGTGCGTGCGTGCGTGCGTGCGTGCGTGTACCTGCAGCAGCTCTGCGTTGCCCTGTGTGCTGGAGGCGGCGGGGTCGTACTCCTGCAGCAGCTGAGACAGCAGCCCCACGCTCTCCTTCACCTCCTCGATGGTGCTGACCCGCTTGGACAGCTTCTCCGCCTGCCGCTGGTCCTGAGAAAGACACACACACACACGAGAAATATGAGCCCTGCAACAAATGAAAGACAAAACTAGGGTACCACTACCCAAAGGGAGGGGGAGATAGAGAGAGAGGGGGGAGACACACAGATAAACATACAGAGAGAGGGGGGAGACAGACTGAGTGTGGGGGTTGAGAAAGAGGGAGAGGGGGGGAGGCAGGGAGAGGGAGAGGGAGAGCAAGAAGCAAGCAGAGAGAGAGGGGCTGACATAAATAGGTAGAAAGAATCATCTACCCAGGGGAAAGAGATGTGAGGGACAGGAGCAAGGGAGAAGAAAGGGAACAGGGCTCCTGTTACACCAGGAAAGGAAACACCAGGAAAAACTCTAAATGACGCCATTTTCTCTCTGTAAAAATCCTCTTCATCCTGTTCTGTAGTGGACTCACGGCCGCCCTACACCCTCACACAGAAACTCTTTCACTTCTAACTGCTCTTTACTTGGGTCTTCAAGGAACAAGGGGACTTAAGCCAGGTTCAGACCCTACGACATTTTGGTCTTTCACGATGTTGACAATAATCAATTCAGGCAATTATTGCCTCATCAAATCTCACCACCGCTAGGCTATCCAGAGACAGCGGAGACCTCACCTCTAGAACCATCTCTTTGATGAGCTTGTTGGCCGCCTTCAGGTCGTCTGGGTGCGTGCTGGTCAGGAGGCGGGACAGCATCTGGACAGCCAATGGGAGAGAGGTTAGACACTCTATGAAGCACCAGAGGTTCAGATAAGGAGATGGGTTTAGGGGGGGACTGACTTTGGACTTCTCTTCATCCTCAAAGATGGCGTTCTTGGGTCTGGGAGGGGGCGGGTTCAGCAGCTTGTCAGGGGGCAGCTCGGGGTCCTGCTTGACGATACCTGGAGGAGGAGAAGTTTATACCTGCTGAACACGTCCCTGACTGTCTTAAGTAGGTTGCACACAATATTTTCAACCATTTTCTAAGCAGATGTTTGCCCGGGGATTTTCTGGCTCAACGAGACCCAGGAGCCTTGGCTTCCTATTGGCTGCTCCCCATCTGCTATGTACTTTAACATACCATCTACCTGACTCCTGTGGGACTCACTACAGTTACAGCCAACATGTTAGGAACTTAAATTGCCATGTAGCGATGTAGCAAAGCTGTTGTGGTTTAATACATGGTCGTTACAGGGAGGGACATGCATCTTAAATGTGTGTGTGTGTGTGTGTGTGTGTGTGTGTGTGTGTGTGTGTGTGTGTGTGTGTGTGTGTGTGTGTGTGTGTGTGTGTGTGTGTGTGTGTGTGTGTGTGTGTGTGTGTGTGTGTGTGTGTGTGTGTGTGTGTGTGTCTCACCCTGTTTCTTCAGCATCTGGTAGGCATCCAGGATCTTGGCCTCGTCTGGCAGCCCGAGGGTCCAGCTGTAGATGAGCTCCAGAACCTTCTGCTTCACCGGCTCTGGGGACCGTGAGCCCAAGTACTGGGGAGGCCAGGGGGGACAGGGGTCAAACAAGTGGCTCGTGAAATGACAGGGGAGCTAAACCTGACCGAGACTCATGCTTTCACAATGCTTTTCTCATCTTGAATATCATTTCTATGTATTTTGATTCTGTGTTCTTAAATAAACATACTTATTGTCTGTGTTTGCATGCGTTTGTGTGTGTTACCTTGGGCGACACCACCTTGATGAGCTCGTTGAGGAAGCGGAACTTGCCCACCTCACTGTGGAAGCGTTTCCCACAGGCCTTCATACACGTCTCCAGGACCTGCACAACAGACGCACAACAGACCCACACCCGGTACTGAGCCACACACAAGGACCTTAGCTCAGCACAGGTGAAACAGACCGCTCTGCTTCACGTATGATTTGATCAATCATCATTTAGATTTGATGGACGAAATCGATGACATCTATGAAATCTGTGCATGGGTTACCCCAGTTGGGAATGGAACCCCCAACCCTGGTGTAGAGGACTGGAAAATAGCCTCTAATGAAAGTTGAATTAAAAACTGACACCCCCTTCATTTTTGGTTATTGAAAGAACATTGAATATGAAGAATACAAGTGAAATACACTATGCGCGTGATAAGCAGAATAAATAATAAAGATAAATAAAGAATAAAGTCACTCGGGTTGATAACACACTAAACCCGTGTCTGTTCCTTACTGCTCCACAGTCAGCCTAGGGCTGTGGGGCAACATCAATTACTGGCCCAGGGACACCTAGAACCGAGGTCGGTCATACTGGCAGTGTTAATGCTATGCGATGCCACTTGAGACAGACAGGACCCGACTCAAGTCTGTCCACAATACAAAAGAACATCAGCAGGCATCAAAGACGGACCCTCCCCCACCAGCATCACTCACCAGCAGGGCCTGCATGGACTCCCATTCCTGGGGAGACTGGATCTTGTGGGCCAGGAGTCGGGTTGCCAGCTGAGGTCTGACACACACACACACACACACACACACACACACACACACACACACACACACACACACACACACACACACACACACACCTTAGATAAGGTTCATTGATGTAGAAGGCCCTGTTAGCTCCGTCATAGCAGGATGTGTAACTAGGTGATAATCCGGTATTTCCAGACAGTCTCTAGGACAGGATTGCATGCCTCTGACGTGACATTGAATAAAATAAGTTAGAGGTGAACTCATCACCCACAGCCTCAAGCTGTTTACTCTGTAGAGCAGAGATACCCGAGTGTCCATTTTCACTAAATGACGACAGATAGAAATAATGACAGATAATTCATACAGGTTGTATGAAAATGTTGTTGTAAGTAGTAAATAACTTACCGTCTGATTCATTGTTTTTGCATGGCTCAAATAGCTGTTTCAAGTGTGGTAGCATTTCAAATAATACAGGGACTATAATTAAGCACAGCCGTGTGGGTGTGCAGAGGTGGCAAGATGAGTAATAGAAATGGATTATAATTTCCTTTATATAGAGTCTTAACTCGCCTGGATGAATATTATCAGTTGAAAAGAAGCGAGGGAGCATGAAATGAATTAACTACAAATATATATACCACCAAGCAAGTATGCATAGGCCACCTTGGCCAGCAACTGTGTATATGGATTATAGTGTTGCTATTGTTGCTATTCTGCCTTGACACTCCTGAATTCCCATCCCAGCATCTACACCGCGTTGTATTATCTTCATAATCACTTTGTTAAGAAGCAGAGGTGTCGATCAGTCCAGTTAGAACCTTCGCTTCTGCCAATTCCCCAACAGACCTGGAGGCTGTCAAATCTCCCCGGAACAATCAACGACTCACTAATTAGGAACACAGTATAATATCCATTGTTGGACACGGCCAGCTCTCACCCTTCCAGGTCCCCGTTGAGCTGGTCGCAGAAGGCATGGATGCTCCCCCAGTCCGTGTCCTTGTTCAGAGGGTTGGTGGCTTTGTCTGTCATGATGGGAGAAAAAATATGATACTGCACGGCAAACAAAGGAGCCACTGTGGTGCAGCTCAGGGACATTTCCAACCCATCATTTCCACCCACCCGTTCATCTCCTAACCAACACGCGCACGCTGGATTTCAGATTACTTTATAAAAAAAAAAGTAATCTGATTTCCTGGACGTCACGTTGCTTGCTTCATAGAATCCGACACCAAAGTGCCCTGTAAACCCCCAGCACCCAACAGAAATTAGACACACCATAGACACAACACATAGACACAACCCCCAGCACCCAACACATAGACCACCGCCAGCACCCAACACATAGACCACCCCAGCACCCAACACATAGACCACCCCAGGACCCAACACATAGACACAACACATAGACAACCCACAGAACCCAACACATAGACACACGCAGAGCATCCCCATGTAGTACACTGGAGGTAGCCTGCCTATGAGTGTCAGTATATAAGAGACCCAGTCCAGGAGCCATGTCTTTGATGCCATGCCCCACTGCCCTGCTAACGCCTGCTCTGGGCTATGTTGACAGCTGGCTAGCACAACAAGCTAAGGGGCAAGCTAGCTTTTTAGCAGTCTGGCGGGGAGGACAGTGGGCAGCCTTAGCGCGCGTCACCTTGTATATGGGTAGCCGTTCAAAGGCGAACAGTTTGTACACTTTGGTGTCTTAAGGCACGGTTGACGGGTATTGTTGTACTTTAAAATACTCACTAATGCGAGACTCCAAACTCTCGGCGTCCGGCGGCGCAGCCATCTTTGACGGGATTTGTGTTAAACGTGGATGTTCTCGCGAGGTTTGGGCCGTCACCTGAACGCGGAGACGAAGCGCGTCCTGGACAGACAGGATCTCAGACCGGTGTCGATTTGGTGGATGATCCTGTATTCAATCAAATAATTTAATCAATCAACAAAAAACATATTATGTTACACTGAAAATCGAAACTATTTTGGACCTTGGTATATCATTTGCACAACATTCATAAGATCTGGAGTAATGAGTCACACCAACGTTCAAAAATAAACTTGACAGAGCAGAGGCAACATTAGGACCTCATCTAATTATAGAAACCCTGATTTATGTCTCCCTCTAGCGGCAGACACGGGTCACCGCGGCCGTGCATATGTAGAGCTGTGGGCTGCAAAGCCACAAGTGTGCAGCCGGATGCAAAGTAACGGACCTGTTTGTACTGCAGGCTGGCCCATTTAATGGATAAATGAAATGTTTTTCGATGCATTTCGCTAAGATTCTTATCTGTAAATGGGTTTGATGAAGAAGGTCTTCGGCATGGCTGCATCAGTGTTGTGGACACAGAACAGAACGTGGACTTTTGAGTGAGCGATCATTGTGTGCGGGTATTTTATCTTGCAAGTTTACATCGCAGTAAACTTGTATTAAGGGCGAGCAAGTCGACCACCTGTGTACCGTTTTCTGGGGACTTTGACTGTTATTGAGATATGAAGAGGAGTGTTTAACATCCTACGACCATCTCTCAAGGCTGCGATGTTGTTTACCAACACCGCGACCCCTGAACCCATGAACGCATTGCTCTCTGTCTGCAGGGTAATCTCATGCAGACTAATCTCCCTTTGGAGATGGACCCGCTGACGGTCCGGCTTTCTTCTGGTCCACAATCCAGACCCACAGACCAGATCTAACGTAAGTTCACCACCTGACCCCTGACCTCTCCTCTCCATTTATGTAGTCTATGGCACTTGTTGTGTATGTATAACTAGTGTATAATGCATGAACATCGGTGTGTGTCACTTCAACAATGTGTCGCTGAATGTAGGCCCACAGCTCAAGAGTTAACCAGAGGAGATCCTGATCCCGTTAAATCCTATTAGAAAAGATCTCAGGTTCTGTTTAACTTAATCAGCAGGGCCGTGCACAGACCTTGTGATGGGCAAGCAAATTAAGAGCCCCGCCCCCCTCACTGAGCAATAATTATGTTATAAAGGTCACCCATTAATTTTGATCTGATGTATTTAGAAGGATATTTACGTAAACAACCGCATATGCATGTCAGCTTTGGAAGCGTTTTTAATGATGAAAGGAAAATGCAATGTTGAAAAATAAAATGCAAAAGCACTAATGCTTTTTATTTAAAAAACGAATGCTTTCACTAATGCTTGCATTAATGAGTCATAAATTATATTAAAATGAAATCATCCAATTGACATTTACATTTTTCAAAGCTGTAAAGTTGAGCGTTTGTTTTGAAGGGCCAGACTGGTGAGTCCTGTCTCCTGCTGCGACCTCGCCCACCTCCAAAGGAAGGCTGCTTCCTCTGCTCCTGAACCCCCCTCGGGTGGCGGCACTCCTGGGCAAACACTTCCACTTCCAGTGTCAACAAACCACACTGTCTCTCCCAGCGGCCCGTTTGATCTCCTCCTAGGAGCTCCTGAACCTGCCAGACCACTCCCTCCCATAGACTTAACTGACACTCTGCAGTGCACTCCTCGCCATCGCCATCGCCGTGGTTGTTACGCTCTGCAGAGCAGGACCCCCTGGAGAGCCATCCGGATAGAAGACCGCAACACTTCAGGTAAAACACAGAGAAAGATCGGACAGTAACCGAAGGGAACTTTTTTGAAGCAAGTATTTTGTTTTGGTTGGGTTGTTTTTTAACTCAAAAAGATTATGGTTGATTACTTTTCTTGTGTATTAAGGATTAACCTACCCTATATCAACAATTATGAGGAATGAAAGGAACCGGATTTGATCTGGAATGACAACAGCCTACCTGTGGGCATCTTGCCTGCCTGCTCCTGAATGATTATAACTATATCTATATATCTGTATCTGAATTCACTGTCAGTCGCTTTGAATGAAAGCCTTTCCTAAATTATAAAATAGTAAACATCTGTAATAATCTGCGTCCTCTCAGGTCAAAGGTCAAGGTGAAGAGGTTGACTCCTCCCACGGTTTTACGAACAGCCACTGACGAGACGTTGTGGATTGTGGTCCCAGATTGTGGATTGTGCGAGATAAATTCCCACTACTGCCAGCTATTGGGTACTACAGTACTACACTACTACAGCTATCATCGTCATAACGACGTGAGGCATGTCGAAGCCAGCGCCTCCCATTCCCACGCCTCCCGTTACCACATCTCCCGTTACCACTCCTCCCGTTACCACGGCTCCCGTTACCACGGCTCCCGTTACCACGCCTCCCGTTACCACTCCTCCCGTTACCACGCCTCCCGTTACCACTCCTCCCGTTACCATGACTCCGGTTAGCACACCTCCCGTTACCACGCCTCCCGTTACCACGCCTCCCGTTCCCGCGCCCAGAACCAAAAGACCCCCCAGAGGGAGCCAGCCCCCTTCAGGTGGGTGGTCCACCTATGCACTGGACTGTGGAGATTCAGTGTGCATTTAATGTTGATGAAACTCAACATTTGCCTTTTTATCTTACCTTCTGTCCAGATAATCCATCAAACCAAAGTAAAGCTACAACCAGTCCTCATCCCACGTAAGCAGTTATACATTTGTTGTTGTTTAGGCCATGGTTCTCATGAAAAACATTTAAATGAAATCATGAGGATTAGATTAAATTGGAAACATTGCGAGAGAGAGAGAGAGAGAGAAGGTTTTAAAGTGTATATTTCAAAGACTTTATCTTATTGCAGAAGACCAATCATCTTTATTTGTGAGAGTTAAATAAAATAAAGTGAGAATAATTAATGAGTAAGAGGAATGAAAGAAAAGGAAAAATGGATACCCCACTTCACTAAAACCCCACATAAAAGGGTTATAAAAGGGGCTGGGTCTTATACCTTTTCAGAAAAACTAAGTGGTGAGAAAGGAGTAATGATAAATTGTTAATCGTCCACTAATTCAATTTCTATAGAAGATATTATGCACCTTAATCGTGGCTTTCCTTCCCTTCTCCCTGATGTTTCAGCACAAGTCCGACTCGTTCCACCTGTGGTAGCCTCAAAGCTAAAAGCAGACACCCATGGATGACGATGGTCCACCCAGGTCCCTGGACCCAGCTTCCTCCTGCACCATCTCCATTCACCCCTCCATGGGCCAGCTCCCTGCCTGCCCAGCACCGAGGCTGGTTCAAGGCCAGGGTCGCCCCGCCCAACCCCTTTGCGGAAGCCCACAAGGTGGCTAACTACATAGCTGGACGAAAGACTTCTAAACAGCCGGCCAATCAAACCAAGCGCTGCGAGCCGACAAGCCAATTGAGGAATGCCCCCAGTCCTCCCAAAGAAAAGTCGAAAGTAGGGGGCCAGCCGAGCTCCAGGGATAAGTCAAATGCGGTTAGCATATCGGGTACTAGTAGTGTAGCCTTGCCCTTTGATGAACCGGCCTCTTCAGAGAAACCACCTTGTGAAGATCCACCACTGCCCTCGGTTAAGATTGACGGTTCGGCTGCAAGCCCCCCCCCCTGTAACCAGGACTCTCCAGCAGCAGCACGTTTACCTAAAGGGCTTGGAGACACTCCCAAGTTAGCTCAAATAGTGGGTTCAGCGAGTGGACTTGGGGTGCCTGACATGGCACCTGCCTCGATGGATTCCTCAAATGCTCCTGGTTTTGGTAGCTCAACCAAGGATGGCCCTCTGAGTGGACCAGCAGAAGGAGCTCATCCACCTGGTTCTCTGACTTTGCCCGGGGCTGGGGCCATGGGTGGTGTAGCAGACACTGATGGGGAGCATGGGTTTGCAGAAACAGGTAGCCTCAGTGGCTCAGCTAGTGGGGACACACCACCTGCTCCAGCTAGTTCTGGAGGATTAAGCATTTTGACAGACAAAGGGAGTGGGGGTTCTGGGGTACCAGACTTGGGGAATGCTTTATGTGGATTGCCCATTGATAGTGGAGCAGATATTACCGATGGGCTTCGGGTACCAATGGGATTATCTGGTTTAGCTAGCGAACTTGGGTTGCCTGAGGTGGCGGGACAAGCTACCTTGATGGATCTATCCAGTAGTCCTGGATTAGCATGTGGCCCTTTGAGTAGCGGACTAGCATGTACTAATCCACATCTTCATGGAGCTGTAGGCGGCGGGCTCGGCAAACCAGACTTAACAAAGTCGGATGACTTAGCTAGCGGTGTCGATTTAGCTTGTTTTCTAGGACCGGGCCGTTTAGCGGACATAGGGAGCAATCCTGGAATTCCTGGGGTACAGAGCGTGGGGGAGTGCCCTGCTATGGATGGCTTGATGGAGGCCGCATGCGCAGGTGCATTAGCTGCTGCCCCTGGGGTCTCTTCCATCTCCAAGAGCTTCTCCGTGCCAGCCATCTTCTCTGGGCAGAAGAAGGGCAGGACGACTCCATCCCTGAGCGAGGTGAGAGATGTGTGCTGAGGCCTGGCCTGGCCTCCTAGGGGAGAGACATTATCTTCTTAATTACGTTTGTAAACCAAATAAAATGGATGGTTTCATAGGTGCATGGATTGCATTGCTCTACTTAGTGATTGAAAAAATGTGTTTGTCCAGAGACTCTACAAGCGTGCATGTTCGTTTAATATGGAATCGCTAACGATTTCTTTTTTCTTTTTTTTCCCTGTTTAATGTTATTATGTTGACTATGTTGGTTTTCTGATTCTCATGGCAGGCCTGCAGAGTGGACCAGAAACCGAACCCAAGACCTGCTGTTCCCCGATCCAACACGATGCAGGCCTCCTTATCCAGCCGGCCGCAGGCCCCAGGCTACGGCTTTCCTCCAATCAAGAGGAAGGTAGGCGGAGTGTATTCATCACATTTACATGAACGTATCGCCTCCGGGCCCCAGACTTGTGTTTCAGGTTTTTAATGTGGATCAAAACACTTTTAAAGACACTTTAAAGACAAACCACTCAGGGAAGAGATACCCTGTAAGTGTCAGAAATTAGCCGAGAACTGATGTTCTCACATGTCCTCACTAATAGCTGACTGATGGCCAATGTTTGACAGAAAAGTATAAAAGTATTTGCCTAGAATCTTAAAGCACCTTTTTAATTTACAAAAAAGCAAGATAACAAACATTTTTATTTTCCTATAGACACATTTTGATCTCATTTGGTTTTAAATGCATGTGTGTGTCCCATTTCTACAGAGTAATAACTGTTAAAGGAATGATTTCAGGTCCGAACTGATGCATGCGTTCCCACTGACGACCTGCAGAGGGAGCTGGGAGAGGTCAGCACGCGACTGGAGGAGCTGGAGTTGTGCGGAGCGCAGCTGGAGAGCAGGCTGAGAGACTGCAGAAATAGTGTGTTTTATAGTGTGTATTCAAACCCGTGGCTTTTCCACCCGAAGGCCCTAGCATCTGAGCTACTAGAGAAACTAGAGTATAGCATATTGTAGTGGGGAGGAGGGCGGTGAAGTACTGGGGCTTTAGTTTGTACCACTGGTTACAAAGACCAAGTCAAGTTTTATTGTCAAAATTGCTGCATAAGAGAGTAATTCTGTCAAACTATCCGAGGGAAATTTGGTATCTTTTTCATGTCAACGTAACTTTATACATTTTTTTTACAATTACTTTAAACATATGTATTATTTTTAATAGATCATTAATGTTTAGTGTTCTAGTCATATGTGCTGAAGCAGTATCTCAAAGTCACTAAAGAATGGGCGTGACGAATAGATGAGGTTATGCAGATACGTTTCTCGTAATTTCATTAATATTTTTCCTTCTGGAATATAAAGAGAAGGAAGAGGAGGCCATGCTGACAGACTGGATGGCTCTGATCCAGGAGAAACAGGCGCTGTTGCGGAGAGAGGCGGAAATCACCCACCTGTGAGTACCTAACGTATCTCACCCAACAGTCAGTACCCCGCTAACGTACCTCATTCGACCCGGACCACACAGTGAGTGGTTGTGTGGTAGCTGAAGGGTTTTGGTGTGTTTTATGTGGCTGTGTTTCCAGGACAGAGCAGAAGACGCTGGAGGAGAGGCAGGCTGACTTGGAGTACAAGCTCCGATGTCTGCTTATCAAACCAGGTTAGAAGCTCCGCCCTTACCTCTATGACTCCCTCATCTGACTGTCTGTCTGACTGTCTGTGTGTTTAACTGTCCTTCCTACCTTCCTCATGGTAGATGGTGCAGCCATTATATACCATAGAACACTATTCTGTACTGTGTTATACGGTATTTACTGTATACTATACAGTATACTTTAGTAATAGTAAGTCTCACACAAATCATTGTGTGTGTGTGTGTGTGTGTGTGTGTTTGTGTGTGTTTGTGTGTGTTTGTGTGTGTGTTGGATGGTGTGTGTGTGTGTGTGTGTGTGTGTGTGTGTGTGTGTGTGTGTGTGTGTGTATGTGTTCGTCTGTTGGACGGTGTGTGTGTGTGTGTGTGTGTGTGTGTGTGTGTGTTTTTTGAACGGTTTGTGTTTGTGTGTGTGTGTGTGTGTGTGTGTGTTTTGTCTGTTGGACGGTGTGTGTGTGTGTGTGTGTGTGTGTGTGTGTGTGTGTTGGACAGAGAGTGAGTGGAGTGCTGAGGAAGAGACTCAGGAGCAGAAGATGATGGAGGATCTGGTGGCCGTCATCGAGCAGCGGAACGCGATCATCAGCAGCCTGGATGAAGACCGCCAGAGGTGGCTCCACTCACACTCAGCTGTTTTACTGACCGAGGGAAAGTCACTTGAAAGTTACTTCATGTTTTAGTACTGAAATGTTAAGGTACCTAAAGTGATGACATCTGAATGAAACGGTTGTATTTACGGGTAAGTTTGCACATTCAAGAACAACAGTGAACAAATATTATTAAAAAGGAACTAAGAATAAAATAAGTATAATATTAAGACCTAATATAGAGTGTGTGTAATGGGTTTGGACAATCTATTGTGAAGGTGTGTGTTGTTGTTTTGCTTTCCAGGGAAAAAGAAGACGATTCTGTGTTGGGAGCCATGAAAGATCAAGGTTGGCTTTTAAGGCTAGGGTTTATTTATAAAGTTGACAGGGGGTCAGCTACCTACAGCTGACAGGGTGTCTATGCCTTAATCGTTCTTATTTCGATTATGAGCTAGTCTGCCTAAATACATTTTAGCCACAAATTCAGTGAGTCGGGGGATCTGTATGAAGTGAAGATGATGTTGGCAACAAATGGGATAACTTTCGATGTCACAGATAGAAAGATAAATGCTGTGTGTTTGTTTTCAGAATTCCAGAAAAGGGGACTAAACGAGCTGAAGAAATCTAAAGGAAAGTTCAAGCCCATGAAAGTGTTTCGGATGCTAAGCACCCAAGAATCACCCAAGAAGAGACAAAAATAATTGAACTGCAATGCGTCCAGAACAGCTGACTGTGTTCTGCACTTTAAGAGAATAATTAATATGTGATCCATTAATTATTTGGATAATCAGGGGATTTCATTCATGTGGAACTACAACTCTGCATTTTTAAGCAGGTTTTGGTCCTCATGATTAATATTAAGTAAATCCAAATAAAGGCTTTGCGGTATAGAAAATGCAATTTATTGCGTAAAATGTATGCATTAAAAATATGCCCAGTTTCAATACTTTTCTGCACTATTCAATAAATATTTTCAGAAATGAATACTCGTGAATGCGTGTAGAATTTGTTGAGGAACGCACCAAGCGGAACCATTAAGAGAGGCTCTCGGGAATCTACGGATGTAATCCAGAGTTGCACCCCCTGTACCGGAAGTCCTGAGAGCAAGTCCAAGTAAATCGAAGCACAGGGAAACGCAAACTCTGTAATTAAGCCAGGAAATAAGTATACCAAAAGGCGTATTATCGATTATTTCACATCATCATGTCAGATAACGAAGACAAGTGAGTACCGATGGGTCCTGGATCAGAACTGCGGGGGTTTAAGAAGCCGCACAGTAACGTGGAAGCGAGTGGACAGTGTGTTGATGTGTTCACCTTACATCGCATGTATTTATTTAGATGAGCCTTTTGGTCAAAGACACCTACAATAATCAATGAAATAACCAGATGTTACCCAAAAAGTGCAAGAATCGTAAGGGTACATTAAAAAAATAAAATAAGCAAAGCATATGCTTTTAAGGGATTCAATATAGAGTATATAATATAAAGTGTTATTTTTACATATGTCTGTATAGATATTGTACTTCTGACTCACGTTATACTTTCATTTGGTGACGATAGTGTCGTTTTCTTTGCCTCTGTATTGCAGTTTCGATGATGGGGATTTTGACGACGCAGAGGAAGATGAAGGACTGGACGATCTGGAAAACCCAGAAGACGTACGTCTGCTTTCTGTTCAGGGTTATGAACTCTTTGCTACAGCCTCAAAGTGTTTCAGAGTAGCAGTCTCATGTTCACGTTACGTATTCACCTCATAATGCCAGCGATGGGCTTCATAGCCACATGAAGAGGGGGCAGCATGTGGCTCAGGAGGTAGAGCGGGTTGGCTGTTGACCGGAAAGTTGCTAGTTCGATCGAGTGTTGAGGTGTCTCTGGGCAAGACGCCTCACCCTGACTGCTCCTGACGACCTTTCTGTCGCCTTGCATGGTTGACACCGGTGTCAGTGTGCATGAATGGGTGAATATTAGGCAGTTTAGTAAAGCGCTTTGAGTGGCCACTGGTTAGAAAAGCTCTGTATAAATGCAGTTAATTTACCATTTATCTCCATAGATCTATAGATCACCATAGATCTATCAAAGCACTGACGACCCCTTCTATCCTCTGTGCAGGAAGACCGGGAGAACGTGGCAATCCTGCCGGCCGGGGACGGCGTTGGGGCGAACACTAAGAGGATCACCACCTGCTACATGACCAAGTACGAGAGAGCCAGGGTGCTGGGGACGCGGGCCCTGCAGATAGCGTGAGTGGGACTCCATCTTCAACTAGCAGTTCATTCATATCTGGTCGGGAGTTCATATTGTTGTACATACTGATGTTGAGTCATCGTCCCTTTGGTTCATGAAAAGAGAATAGTTTTAACGAAACATGACTTGAAAGCTTAACTCTCCTCATCCCCTCTGTTATATATAAGTGGTTAGACTAAATCAAAAGAATAAGACTAGATCAAAAGTTAAACCGTTTAACAAAACATGCCTTGAAAGCTTAACTCTCAGCTTAAGTATTAGGAAAAGCTCTATATGAATAAAAGCATACAATTATCATATAAATACCATCAGAAGCCTACTGAGTGGTGACGTCATGAGTCCTGACCGAGCTTAAGCCGGGTGTGGTATGTTTGTGTTCCTCACAGGATGTGCGCTCCGGTCATGGTGGAGCTGGAGGGAGAGACGGACCCCCTGCAGATCGCCATGAAGGAGTTGAAGTGAGCGGGTTTTTCTTTTTGAGGTGGCTCCTAACACATAAATGCGGGAAACTTGAACCGAAGTTAACTAGCCAAAGACGAGTAAGTGAAAAACTCAGTTTGGACTGTGAATAAAGACTTTACTTTTTGGTTTCCCCAACAGGTGCAGGAAGATCCCCATCATCATCCGCCGCTACCTCCCTGACAACAGCTACGAGGACTGGGGCTGCGACGAGCTCATCATCACAGACTAGAGCTCCGACCAACACCCCCGCCAGCGGCCCCTCTTGGTACCTCCCACCCACCGGGAGGGGCACTAGGGGCGGGGACGGGTCGCCCCTCGGTTTTGCCCCGCAGAACTACAGAAGCTACTAGATGATGATCTCGCTAAATAGATGTTCATGTGTCACTAGTTACAGGTAGCTCTAGCATCCTTACACTACATGTAGCTCTAGCATCCTAACGCTACATGTAGCTCTAGCTACATGGAGCTATGTGTAGGTGTAGTGACATAGAGCTAAGTGTAGCTAGGGCCGAGTCTCCTTCACAGATCAGACCGAGGAAGGCTGCTCCTTGTACAAACGTGAATTTGAGCGTTTTTTGCTCTGATAACTGTTTTATTCCTTATGTGTGTGATGTTTTGCAGACCTCCTAACCTTAAACTGTTTAAGTTAAACTTTTCCCACTTCTTAAAAACGTTTCTACAGCTGTGTTCCACTGAAGCACCACCAGGGGGCGTCTCAACACACTCAACATGTTTTGTCTTTCCGACAGTGTGGTAACTTGTTTTGAAGAAAAAAAAAAGATTGCTGATTCTTGTGATCAAACTATTTTATTATTGTGAATAAATTCTTTTGTACACGAGCCACACCCCCTTCATGCGTCTCAGACCGAATCAAAGGGTTTCGACCTCCGTGTGCAAGTGGGGTTTTTTGTTGTTTGTCAAGACTGTCAGCAAAGGGTCCTTTGTGTATGTGAGAGTATGAGTCTATGTTGTGTTTATACTCAAAGATAACCATGCATTGGTCCTAGACCACCAGATGCAGATCTTAAAAGCTGTGGCAGCGATAAGAGGGCAGATCATCTCATCCCACGTGGGTGTCAGTCCAAGACGGATTCAGTATGGTGGTGGGGTCGGCTCTGCTCGGCCTCGTGTTTGTTTGGTGTTTCGGTGTCCCCGCCTGCCTTCTCATGCAACACACACACCCAGAGAGGGTCCTGGTGTGTCGGGGGGCCGCACTGCAGCGTGTACGATGAAAGAGTCGCTTATGTCTGGATGGGGGCGGCATGTGGCTGGTAACTGGATGGTTGCTAGTTCGATCCCCGGCTCCTCCTAGCTGAGTGTCGAGGAGCAAGACGCCTCACCCTCACTGCTCCTGACGACCTGGCTGTCGACTTGCATCGCTGACACCGCCGTCAGTGTGTGAATGTGCATAATTGGGTAATGTTACACAATATTGTAAAGAGCTTTGAGTGGCCACTGGTTAGAAAAGCAGGGTAAAAATGCTTTCCATTTAGACCTCCTCAGCCAATGACAGACCTATCTTTCACATGAATGCCCACGAATGAATGGCCACTAGGTGATAAGGTAATAAGTAGTGTCATTTAACTGTGGGCCTGTCTGATTCTGTCTGAGCCTCAACACAAGGTCCGTCTCTGTGCCAATGTAGGCTCGTTCTTCCCCAAACACAACTGCGGGCACATGTCCTGACCTTAAATCCAAAGGGAGGACTTTGAAGATATGACGGAAGCCCGTCGGGGACAAACATCTTGTACCAGGCGTACAATGCGTTATTGAAATGGCCCGTGATATCGCTGGTGTCCGCCACCGTTCCAAATCCATTTGGCCCAAGAAGAGTAAACAAAAGCGCCGCTCGGCTCGCCTCGATGCACAAACGCCTTTCTGTCATGGGATATGCGTTTCTCTGGCGACCACGGCTATTATTAGTCTGGATCTGGGAACCCATTTGGTGCGGAGATGGGCCCCGGGGCCGCGCAGTTCGCCTTTTATGTGGTGTGGAGGGGCCACGCATGTTCCTCCTAGAATCCCCAGCCCCCAGCCCAGAGAACGGCTATGGCTGCTGCTCCTCCTCCACCTGATCTCTCCAGAGCTCCTCAACCAGGCTGCTTGTCTGACTCTGAACAGCCTCATGCTCCTCAGTAGGGCGCTTATAATAGACGGGTGAAATACACTAAGATAGGGTTTATCTTTATTGTCTTTGACTGATCTTTGATTTTGACTGATCAAATTATCTTTATTGATCTCAAAACTATTCCCCCTGGTAGCGGGTTGACTTATCTCTCTCTCTTTCATGCAACGACACTTTACATCTTGGTTCCGAGCAACACTGAGCTCTCTGAGTTTTTGCACATTCTGTTCTGGAGTCAAACCCACACACTCTGGCAACTGAGTCGCACAAGATCCTGTTTTGTTTGCTGTATGACTGATATCGGACTGATAGGCGGTACTTGTCTACCATGTTACAAATCCTGTGTTTGACTCAGTCATTTAGTTTGTGGGTTGGCTTGTTGCAGCCATCTCCATGCTAGTGCTATAACCAGAGCTATGCTATAGCCCTCACCCTCCCTAACTCAACACACTTCCATGGAGTTTCTCACTAGAGGTCTTGAGAGTGAACCTGTTTAGGTTCTCCAGTGCATAGTCTGAAGTTGGATGTTGGTCTACATTCTGGAAGGTGGACTGATTCTATGGCCCAGGGCTTCTCAGAGGCCAATACCCTGCAATGATACGTAGCCTCTAAAACTACCTAGCAACAGATGACTCTTTGGCTGTCCTGTCCAATAGTTGTTTCAGAAGTAGCTCAGCCATGGTTTCACTGAGCTTGGCCTTGTAAGGGCCTTCAGTTTGGCTCACGCTGCTGCCTCGTTTCCATGGAAACGCCATGGAAACGTGAGACTGGGCCACTACCCCTCCGTGCCTGGCACTAGGTAGGTAAGGGATGACCCCACCCTTCGCTCTCACAGGAAGCTCTGTTGGGCAACTGCCTAAACTCAGCAAGGTCAATAAACAAACCCAGGTTCTGTAAGGCTCTCCTGGGTAGTAAGTCCCACCTTTCCTCCTCAGCGCGCCTCCTTCTTACGTAAGGAATGCATTTATCTCATCACAGCCTCAACTTGATGAGGGAGGTGAGGAGGTGGTGGTGAGAGGGAGAGAGAGGAGGAGGTGGGGAGCAACATAGCAGTGGTGAAGGAGAGTGGAGGGGGAGGTTGGGACAGAGGTGGTGGTAAGAACTGGCCTGTAGGGGTGAGCAGGGAGGAGAGGGTTAGCACTGTACTGGCCTGCGAGGGTGAGGGAGGGAAGAGAGGGTTAGCACTGGGCTGGCCGGCGGGGGTGAGGAGGGAGGAGAGGTTGAGCACTGCACTGGCCTGTGTGGGTGAGGGAGAGAAGACCGTGGCACTGTAGGGGGTGAGGGAGGGAGGAGATGGTTAGCACTGGGCTGGCCTGCGGGGGTGAGGAGAGCGTGAGGAAGGGGAGAGGGAGGAGTCCGGACCCAGGGTATGAGACCTCCTTTGTGTCCCGGCTAGGCTGCAGACCGGGCTGTAATGGGGTCCCCCCCTCCCCCCCATCCACCACATCCCAAACCACCCCCTCTCCATCTCCCCCCCCACCTCCCTCCGCTCTACACCATTTGCGGCCTTTCAATGGCGCCCTTTGTCTTTTCAAAGTATCACACAGCCGATTAAACGGGAGAATTAGGAAGCTTAACCTCAGCACACACAACCTCCTTCTCACACGCACACACACGTACACACACACGCAGACGTGCCACCGATCACACGCAGACTCTGAGACGTCCGGGCGCGCTGATCAACGGATCGGCTTAGGCCGCGCGCTATGGAACGTATAAGGGAATGTCAAAATGGTTGTTCTTTTTTGTGCGTGGGCAACGCAGCGGCATTTCACCACAACACGCCACCGCCCAATAGCGACCCAGCGCCGCCGCAGTACGTTCTGGCCGATTCAGGGCGGCTGGCCCCCTGCCAAACTGAATGACCCGTTTGGCCAATCTGATTATGGGGAGAATGTGAAGTAGGGAGGGAGCGAGTCACAGGAATCCACGCATGCACACTTTTTTTTTCCCAGTCTTTTTTTGTTTGTTTGCCGTTTTGGTATTTTTGGACATCTTGTTTTTCGGGATGAATCTGCCTTCGTCACACAAGAAGGCTCCGGGACATTGGTTTGGAAAAGCATTTTTATTGAGTGAAACAGCATGATGCCGGCAGTCATCGTCACATGGCTAGATCGTCGCTGCTGCTACTTTATTTAGGCTACCAGTTGGTCTGTGGCGTCGGGCTAGCAACAGTAAGACAATAGTGGGAACATATCCAAGGGTGAAATCTAAAGTCCAAAAACAGTGTTGGATGGAAGAATAGATAAATAGCAATCTATCTGCAGGTATAAATAATAATACATGCCATATTCATATCAATAGTACACACTTCACACAAATAGCAATTAGGGGTATGGAATAAACACAAAACACTTCCTACAGGCAGCTAATGCGTAAAGTTGGAAGAAAAAAGCACACAAGCGAATGAACCATGAAGGTACATCAAGTATATATGGCTAAGCGCATGATAAAGATCTGAAATGGAACGGATGTATCATCTTATCACTGAGAATATCCTTTCAGAACGACAGAACTGTTTAGGGAATGCGTTGAAAGGGAGGTGGTGAACACAACGATCAAATTCAGACATATTTATCACCTATTGGCTCTTAGTTATAGAGGCTGTATGTAGATTTGAGATTTGTAGATCGAGATTCTGAAACTGAACAACCCAAAGAACATCCCTTCCCTCGGGTTCCTCCCTCCCAACATTTCACCGTTGCGAAGTATAGCATTTCATGCACCTGTGATTGACAGGAAAGATGGTTTATCTGAACCAATCGGGGAGGAGATGCACTGATTTGTCAGAAATTACCCGGGAGCAGACTTAAATCTAAATTGGCACATACAGACGCAGACGCAGTAACAATCATTCTCAGTGCATTTCACCCGCTTGCTGCTGACGGATGGCTATGCCATTTCTAACAAAGTACACTCAAACAATAGCTTTTAAATCTTAGCTACAGCGCCTTTTAAATCCTTTTTTTTTTACATTCTTTTGTTGAAGTTTATCTCAATCTCTGGCAACTGTGTTTGATGCTTTCTTAGCACGCAAAACAATTGTTCAAATCAGGCCATAAAAACAACTTTCAATCCTACAATTTTAGCTTTTAAATGGAATAGTGATATATATACACAGTTTGGATTTCATGCAAGAGTAATTCAAGAGCAGTGCTCCAGTAAAGTAATGTTGGTAAAGTAAACTATATAAACATGAAAAACAGGGAATCGTGACTTTTAAGAAGAGAGAGAGAATAGGTGTGTTCAACAATAAAAACGTATGAATGTCCTTCAAAAATACATCAAATCAAAAGGTCATCAGTGCCCTCAGAGCAGAGAGAGGTCCTGTCTATACAACATGTCTCGTCTGTAGAAACATCAGCATAATCAGTTTCATTACCGTATATGTCAAGGTTTGGTCTCTGGTTATTTTTGGTTATCACAAGAACATAATCAGACACATATCACACATTCAGCCAGTTTGTATGAATAAACATGTCGAATAACATGTTATTCAATAATAGTTGGATCACATTTTTTCAAATAAAATGAATACATATTTTTTTACACAGGCACGGTTTGATGACATGTTCCATGAACACTACTATTCCTTTTGTTTGTGGAAGTTATAAGCAAACACAATGTGATGTTGTATTGAACAAGAAACCAAGCAAACATCTTGGATTATGTTGTTTAGAACTGGTCCTGTTTGAATATCTTGCTAAATTGGCCTGAGATGAGAAGGCATATCGCCAACTGTTTCTTACTTGGACACCATCCCCGTACCTATGTACAACGTACCCAAAATGGATCCCAAGCTTCATAATTAGGAGACGATCTTCATAACTAGGAAACAACCTCCCCTATGGAGAAGACCAAGCTTCATAAATAGGAGCCTAGGCTCCCTAACTAGGATGCCAACCTTCTTAACTAAGAGACCAACGTCGACCAATAGGAGAACACCTCTCCTATCCAGGACTCCAATTTCCCCAATAGGAGGCGGCCTCCCACGGTTTCACCTTGAAGCCACATCGTACAACGTTAGCCCAGATAACCCGCTATGCTCCTGAAGCCCCGGGCCCCAGGCTCAGCGTGGGGCCCCGGCTGACTCTTCGCACCTGGGTCATGCAAGACCAGGGTCTCACCCCTCCAGTCTCCCCAGCTTACAATCCCGGGGCCAGCCCACTCCCCCTGCTGCAGACCGTAGTGGGCCCTCTGGTGCCCGGGTCCAGGCCGGTCCGCCGGGGGGGCCGAGGCTGTGCTCGGGCCCTCGCTGTTGAGTCTCTGTCATGGCCGCGACAGGGTGGTGTAAACAGGCTGCTCCCAGTGGGTGGGGCTGTGCGACTGGGGCACACTCCCCGGGTCGGAGATGGCGGTGAACAGGGGCCTCTGGGAGGGCCCCATGTAGGAGAAGGCCGAGTACAGCCCTGAGGGCTGGCTGGAGTGGGCGTAGTAGGGGCCCGGCGGGGCCTGGTGGTCGGCGTACTCTGCAAACTGAGCCCGGGACGCCAGCGAGGGGAAGGCGGAGCCGTAGTGGGGGAGGCTGAGCGAGGTGTAGGTCACGTGGGAGCCTGCGGCCGACGCCACCTCGGAGAAGTGGCCCCCACCGACGGAGGCCCCCTCGCTCTTGATCTGGGTCTTGGAGGGGTCGGAGGCTAGCGGGGAGGCGTGGTGGCTCTGGGGCTGCTGCTGCTGCTTGGACAGCCAGCCGGCCGCATGCCCGCTCGCCGCCGCCAGAGCCGAGGAGATGCCGTAGGCGTAGGAGGAGGCCCCGGGCCCCGCGGGGCCACCGGCCCCCGGGTGCCCGTTGGGCGGCAGGTACTGGTCAAACTCGTTGACGTCGAAGGGCTCCATGTTGGCCATCACCTCGTGGCTCATCTCCCCAATGTCCACGTTGCCGAAGTCGATGTGGGGTTTCCCGGACCCCGGGACCCCCGTCGGGCCCTCTGCTCCGGCCCCCAGACCACCACCCCGGGAGCCGGACGGCAAGCCGCTCTCCCGCTTCCCTTCCCCGGCCTTCCCAGCATGCAGTTCAGTCTTGGGGGTGGTGGGGGGCGTTGGTGGGCTCTGGCCTGTGAAGGTGAACACATTGAGGTGGTCGTCAAACTAAGGATTTAGCGGGCGTGGCTCAGGTATCAATACACTTAATCAAACCTTCCAGACTCCATCCATGGCCCATTCATCCATTGCCAGACATCCATCATCTACCCATCTATCCATACAGCTCGGAATCTAACTGTCCATCCATCAAACCTCTGTTTATTCATCCATCAAACCCCCCCCTAACCATCATCCTACCATCCATCCGTCTACTCGATCAGTCTCCCTTGGTCAGTCCCTCCTACCCATCCATCCATCTTCTTTTCCTACTTCCTGATCAGGTTCTCATACAGCCATGCTGGTCGTCCCAACGCAGCATGGCTGTACTTAACACTAGTCATTCACACTCACTCACACGCACAAACAAACACACACATCCTCATCCGAGGACCCCCCTCATCACGGGTGTGTCGGGGTCGGGGTACAGAGAGGCACATCTCTGCACCCCGCAATGGGCGATGAGGGAGAGAGGGAGAGAGAGAGAGAGAGAGAGAGAGAGAGAGAGAGAGAGAGAGAGATAGGGAGAGAGAGAGAGAGAGAGATAGGGAGAGAGATAGGGAGAGAGAGAGAGGGAGAGAGGGAGAGAGAGAGAGAGATAGGGAGAGAGAGAGAGAGAGATAGGGAGAGAGGGAGCAAGTGGGAGAGAGAGAGAGAGTGAGAGAGAGAGAGAGAGAGATAGGGAGAGAGAGAGAGGGAGAGAGGGAGAGAGAGAGAGAGATAGGGAGAGAGAGAGAGAGAGAGAGAGAGAGAGAGAGAGAGAGAGAGAAAGGGAGAGAGGGAGAGAGAGAGAGAGAGATAGGGAGAGAGAGGGAGAGGGGAGAGAGAGAGAGAGAGATAGGGAGAGAGGGAGAGAGGGAGCGAGTGGGAGAGAGAGAGAGTGAGAGAGAGAGAGAGAGAGAGAGAGAGAGAGAGGGAGTGAGAGAGAGAGGGAGAGAGAGAGAGAGAGAGAGGGAGAGAGGGAGAGAGAGAGAGAGAGCGATGGCTACGGATCAAGAGAAAGGGAAACCCCACCTGCGGCGTGAGGGTGGTGTCCGTCTGTCAGGGGGGACCGGGCCCCGCTGTGGGTGACGTCCAGGTGGAGGCCCTTGTAGTGGGGCCCCTCGCCCTCAGAGTGCCCGTCGGCCTCGCTGCCCGAGCCGGCGCCGGGCTTGCCGTTCTTGCGGCGGCGGGGCTGGTACTTGTACTCCGGGTAGTCCTTCTTGTGCTGCTTGCGGAGCCGCTCGGCCTCCTCGATGAACGGCCGCTTGTCGTTCTCGTTCAGGAGCCTGGGACAGACAGACGGATGGACGGACGGGCGGAGACACAGGTCAACGTTTGCACTTCATGCCATAGATGGTAGAATTGATTAGGCATTGCAGGCCAACAAAACGATGTGTTAGTGACATCACAAGTGGGTCACTTTTCCCCCTGGGTCATTTACAATACAAATAAAGGGCTTTATTATACCCTGAATCAAGTGTGTCTATATGTTGTGTCTATATATATGTGTGTCTATATATATAAGGACTATAAGGTTGCTATGTGCAAAATGTTTAGCATTTATGGCAAATATGTAGAATATGACATGCATACTTGTGAAGAATAAATCTTGTAACAGCTTCAATTCGGGGGTTAGAGTGAGGTGCAGGAGCTTAGGGTTAGAGTTAGGAGTGTGGGACCGAATCGAAGGTTACCCCCTTCCATGAGATCCTAACCAGCTGGTCCATAATGTAATTAGGCAAAGGAACCAAACCTCCCAGTCTGTCCACAGACAAGGGGACCAGGGCGGGCCTGAGAACTGCCTGACCTCGCCTGGATCACGGCTGTGGACCAATTAACCAATCACTGCACAGCCTGAGGTTAAGTCATATCGAATGAATACATTCATAACCCTGTCAGACATCTTGTGATTTGCTGACGGGAGAGCGATCACACCGAGTTATGGATGGAGTTGGGGTTCTATCTCCTTCAGATTCAAACATTAAAAGCTTGGAAAAGCATTCCAAATTTCTAATGGATTACTGATTCATCTCAGATGGAGGCAAAGATGATAGTCAAATTTAACTGTGTTTAAAAATGGCTTTATGATGTCCTTTAGTGTCAAGTATTTCATGGCCTGCCAGGGCATGTGAATGGAAGAACATTGTGTCAGTTTCACAGCACTATAATCTGTGTCGTAAAGCAGTGCTCGGGGGAAAGGTAGGGTTGTGGTGGAGGGGGGTCTAAAAGAATCTCTAAGGAGCTGTTGAACAAAAACACTGAACATGAAATGGCCTAGGGGTCATGTGGCCCTTGCAAATGTCTCACTTTGACAAACAGCAGGCTCTCTGTGCAACAAATGTGTGTCCTAGCGCATATTGACTGATTTTCAGGCTAATACTCTTGATGGCATTGCTTTTGTTCACCTGAATAGAGGTCTGGATTCCAAACACAGATAAAAGTTAGCTAGTTTTGTTTTAGGCCTATCGGATGGCTTGAATATTCACAGCCAGTCAATCACCCTCCATTGGGAGGGAGGGATGGAGGGAGGGAGGAAAGGTGGAAAGTAAAGACAAATGAAGGAATTAGTCATTATCAATCAGTACATCATCATCAGTTGCCTATACTTTATTTGACCCTATCTATCAGTCAATCAATTCATGCGTGCATTGATTGCACCTGGATGGGCCCTCCGGGTAGGTAGGCAGGTGTGGCCGGTCTCACCTCCACAGCTTCCCCAGGGTCTTGCTGAGCTCGGCGTTGTGCAGGTGGGGGTACTGGTCGGCCAGCTTCCTTCGGGCGGCCTGCGCCCACACCATGAAGGCGTTCATGGGCCTCTTCACGTGCGGCTTGCCCTTGTTGCCGCTGTTGACGCGGACCGGCATGGGCACCAGCGTCCAGTCGTAGCCATTCAGCACCTGGCTCACTGCCTCTCGGATGCCGATGGGGAAGCGGTCGTCCTCCTCGTCCGACTTCATGGCCGCCCTGCCCTCGGCGGTGGGATCGCCCAGACCGCCCAGGAGGGACTGCTGGCCTGGCAGCGGCGAGTCGCCTCGGCCCGTGGGACCGGAAGAGTGGCCCGGCGACAGGGAGTGGCTGTCATCCGAGACCCCCGGACTCAAGTCCACGTCAGACAGACTCTGGTCCTCTCCCGACATGGTCAGGGTACACCCGGCGGTACCTGGGGGGGGGGGGGGGGGGGGTTGAATCTGTCTGCTGAGCTCTAGTTCTACTCCTATGCCTGGAAAAGGTTCGCTCCTAGGGTTGTCTCTCTGACTCAAAGGGCTGAAGTGTTGTGGAAGTCAGGAGCTAATGCTAAGCTATCTTTGCCTCTCTTGGGTGTGTCTCTTTCTGCTCCCGAAGCTGGGCTTTATAATATAAAGTGCCAGTCAGTCTCTACTCTCAGTCTTCGCTCTAAAACTCTATTAGGATTCCACATTAAAGTTCTTTCCATCCGTGTTGTTGGTATCATACGCTCAGTGCGTACCTTGGACCCCAGTTTACCAGCCTGTGTCAAGCCTCTTGTGCCAATCGGCCTTTCTGCCTCCGTGTGCCTCCTCGTCTCAACTTCCCTCCTTTTCTTTGTGGTGGTTCTGCTCAGGATTTCGGTTTTGTTGTCGTTTTTTTCGTCACTCGTTTTTTTTGGCCACAAAACCCTGAAGGTAGAAAAGGCACATTAGCACTATATGTCAATAACAATGCAAGCACCGTGAGAAGGAAAAGCCATGATGTTACTATGCTTTGGCTGAAGTCCTGGGGCACATGCTTCAATGTCAGTTTAATGGTTCCGTCGCAATCCTGATGGAATCAACGCTGGAAGGGGTTGGAGCGCGACGCCTCTCTGCGCCCCCAACTTATAGGCACACATTAAACAAAGTGGCAAACATCTGCACACAAACATATATCACAGACTCCTCTGAATGTAGGCCTGCGCCGAGCCAGCTGTCGCTCCGAGGGCAAGGCCTGACTCGCTAACAAGCTACTGTTGGTTTGGCAGTTATTCCAAGCTCCCCGGAGAGGCGGTGTTGAAATAATATCAGCACAGACCTGCGATTTATGCTCTGCACGTCTTGGATAAATACTGTCTGCCGCTGGAAACATAAACCCTGTGTGTGTGTGTCTGTGTGCGTGTGTGTGGATTATACACGGTGTATTTGTTAAGGTAAAGGGGAAGAGTGTTTCAGCCAACAGCACGTTGCGTTGTTTGGTGGTTAAAGTTGCGCCCTGGCATGAGGTTTATATGAGCGAGCGCTCTGCAAACGACATAGTTATCGGTGTCAAAATCTACTTGACCACAGTGAAATATTAAAAAGGTGTTGAACCGTTTATCACAAACTGATACGGTGGGCCGTGTTGATAAGATAGTCTCCATTCCCAGTCTCTCACGTGATCCTTTCGTTGTACAAGAGGTTTATAGGTAATATGATCAGAACAGGCGTCATAACCCGTTGCTTTTTAATTAACATCTAGCGTTGGTGGGCAATGGTAGCGTTTTTTGGCCAGCACTTAGCCTGGCCATCTGTCTAATAGCTGCTACCTCCTAATCAGAAGCTAGCCACCTGGAGCCTCAGATCTTTACCTTTCAGCAAGGGGCAGATTACCGCAAATCGGTATCGGTATCGGTTCGATGTGCACCTTTTTGTTAGCTAATCCATATTAATATAAATAGCATGCACCTTTAATATTAACACACAGCAATAGGACACTACAACCAAACAATCAAACCTCTAACCCTATCTGTATGACTTTATGGTAGGTTGAGGCCTATATATAAGCTTTATATTTTTGTTTCAAAGTTAATAATAATAATAGTGTCTGAACAGCTCGAACGAGAAACTGACATTTCTTTGGATTTGCTGTTAATTTGTTTGTCTTGTTGAGAAGCATCCAATAATAGTTTTTTTCTAGGGGGAAATCAATTAGTGTGAATCTAGCCTCAATGGTCTACGGGAACCAGAACTCTTATCGCTTGGATTAACAATTACTTGGCCTTAATTCGCCTGATTGTAAAACAACATTCCAGCATTATTTGATTTTTTGCTTTTCTGTAATTTACTTGTGGAACTATGCAGTCCCAAATTAAAATCCACTATAAAACGGTTGGAAGTGCACCTTGTCCTAGAGTCAATTTACATATTAAACTTAAAGGCGTTTAATTGAATGCAACACCAGGCTGGATGACAGAGGGGGATGAGGCCATCCGAGTTGTTCTCAGGTTTCTTATTTTTGAGTTATTCGTTTAATTTTTTTGCACAGGTTATTGCATTTTTTTAATAGCTCGAATCGCATTCTTTCCCCCCCATAAGCCAAGTTCACCCTCTGAATCTTAGCCGGTTTATCTTAATCTCATTAACCCGTGACTGATTAATTCATCAGCCAGTGAGCAAAAATGAAATAAATAACTGTCCTTTAAGAAACTCCTGCAGAAACGTTTGTATAGAATTTTGCTATTTAATTATAATAATCAAAGCAGGTGCATCAGTGCCAAGAACCACCATGCGTAAAAGTCCCCGTTCAAAACTGAATCATCATACCCTAGAATAAGACATCAGGGGACAAAATTAGACACTAATTATCCACAATAATAATCAGAAATTAAGAATAAATTAAGAACGAGTTAAGAATGAGTCCCTGGCACCCCACAGAGACGCAGAGCTCTGCGGAGCGCCGGAGAGGAGAAGGTGGAGGAGAAGGAGGAGGAGAAGGTGGAGGAGGAGAAGGTGAGGCTTTGCGTCTCGCTCTTACTTCAGTGGTGGAGGAGGAGGTCGCCCGCCGAGCGCGAGGGTCCGTGAGTGTCCGGGGTTCCAGCGTCTCTGTCCGCAGCCGCCTCGCTCGCGCGCTCCATCTATGAATGGCCGCTCTGTGTCTCAGGGCCTTAAAGGCTCCGTTGTGTTCGCGCGCAGGAAGAAAAAAAAGGGGAGAAAAAAATAAAAATGTTCTTAAAGGAACAGCGAAAGAGGAGAGCTGAGAGAGCGCCGGTGGGGGGGTATTTACTAGGGTTTCAGTAGGGCGGGACGACCCCCTCTCTCACTCTCTCTCTCTCTCTCTCTCTCTCTCTCTCTCTCTCTCTCTCTCCCTCTCTCTCTCTCTCTCTCTCTCAATTCAATTAAATTCAAAAAAGCATTATTGGCATGAGATACTAACGTTAACATTGCCAAAGCAGGTGAACAATTAGGAGGTCAAAGTATAAAATGTTACATAAACAATATATATACATTTCAAATATTAGAATATTAAATACTCAAAGGTAAAATATGGAATACTATAAAATGGCTTTCCATCTCACATCTAATCATCAAGTTCGGATCATTCATACTTTCCAAATTCCATGTCAATATAGAATTATTATTGGACTATTATTATTATTATTATTATGATTAGATTATTTCACGTTTGTCTTCGTCTTGGGGTTTTAATTTCCCGATTAAAATTGGAATCTGTGAGAGAAAATACCTTATTAGCTTTTATAGCCCGTGAGGTTAAGAACCATCAGAACATCGGAATCGGAGCGACTGAGCAAAGGTCTAATGTCACCATGAGTTAAACATTATAATAGTAACATTATAATTCATTACCGCGGGTCTGTTTACTGCGTTTATTAAGGGCGAAATAGTGAAACCAGGCTATAAACTAGACTCATCAGATGTGAATGAACGGCATCCTCTTGGGAAGATCGGGGTGACGTTTGGAGAAACACAGAAACACAGAAACACACATACACACAGACACACAGACACACAGACACACACTCAGCCCTTAGCCCTCCACTTAAATAAAGCGCCCAATTATCCTTATGTGCTATTTGACCTAATGGTAGCCTATTAGTATTATTATAATCTATTTTAACTTTTCGGTTGAGAACGAATGAGACCGGTCGTGTCATCACCCTGTAAATATCAAGGTTTCAGGGCCTTCCGGGACTGGTATCCTCCAGACCCGGTGAGATGTGGTACCCGGGGTGTGAGGAGACAGAGGGGCCTGACCCATGCCCCTCTGACCCCCAGCAGAGTCTCCTCAAAGCCCAGGTCCATCTCTCTGAGGCGAACCTGTGGGTCTGGAGGGTACAATACCCGGAAGGCCCTGAAACCCGGTTAGTAGGTACTTCTCGTGGCGTCACTTATCAGTCCAACAGGACTGCGGAATACACGGAAGGACCGAACGGGGAGACGCGCTGGAGACGCGTTACGCACCCGTTACGCACAAACCAACGCTTCATCCCCGGCAAACAATGACCCCTTGTATCGTCACGACCGCGACACACTGCCCCCCACCCCCCACTACACTGCCCAGCCCCAATTCTCGATCCAAACCCTCTCTCTCTCTCTCTCTCTCTCTCTCTCTCTCTCTCTCTCTCTCTCTCTCTCTCTCTCTCTCTCTCTCTCTCTCTCTCTCTCTCTACCCCCCCCCCCCCTCTCTCTCTCTCTCCTCCCGCAGTGCGCCATGAATGTGAGAGCTGTGATAAGGGAACCAGAGCCATGAGAGAGGGCCCTCTGTGCGTCTCTGCCTCCTCGGCCGTCTTTGCGCCCTTTGTTTTATCTCAGGTGAATTGTGACCATGTGATCAAACAAGCACCCCCTTCAATTACCCCCTTAAATGGAGAAAAGGAGAGAGAGAGAGAGAGGAACAAAAACCAGTTGTGTGTGTTAGTGTGTTTATAAAAAAGAAAAGACCGTGAAAAGGGACCGGGAGAGTGCGCTTTACTGCCACTCTTTGTCCGCGTCTTCACATCCGCGGGCATTCAGGGGGGATCTGTGGATCTGCGATCGTGTTTGGTTTGGTCCGATTCTGGTGCGTAACGTGGGACCCGAAACGGAACGCGTCGGTGGCGGTCGCTCTGCGGGCTCCCGGCGCGTCGAACATTGGAGATTTATAGATTTGGTCAAGCACCCAAAACGGGGGGAGAGAGAAAAAGAGACAGAAAGAGAGACAATCCGTTTGGCTCTGTGGCGCGGAGGCCCCCGGACCCGTGACGAGGTGGACCCGGGTCCGTGACGAGGTAGACCCGGGTCCGCTTAGGCCCCAGGACCCGTGACGAGGTAGACCCTGGTCCGAGGAGACGAGCTGCAGGTGTTTGGGGTTTGTCTTTGACTGTGTCAGCGGGTGGCGCTTAGGGATGGAGTTCGTTTGGGGGGGAATAGGCGTTCATCTTTAATTATGATTAAATTATAATATCATATCATATAATATTTTCATTATGATTATCATCGTTATTAGTTAGCTATGGATGGTAAATTAGGACGGTTTAAAGTAGGCCTATGATAAAGACTGTGGCTAGCATTAGCACAATAATAGCTATTCTTTAATCAGTTATTTATTCATCTTTTCTGATTTGAATCAGAAAAGTTTAACAAAAAACTAAAGACATTTTGTCCAACTTAGGTAGGCCAATGCCAATGCTATGAATGTGGAAAGTAAAAAAATCGAAATTATTGTTTGGCCCAATGATAGATAATAATAACCTAAGTAATACTATTTAATAATAAATAATAGTATAAGGAGTATCTTAAAAATAACTAGAATAAATATAAGCTTTTTTATTTTACCCGCATTAGGTAGAAAATTAGCCTTCATTAAAACGTTCACTTTCGTTCATCGATAATTAAGTCATTTGAGGTTTAATGGAGGTAAAAGAGCAGGTTCAAATCTACATATTTTAAAGTCACATTATTTAAATAATTTAAATAATTTATTGAAAATACAAAGACGTAGGCCAAGTAAATGTCTCTTATTTGTATTATTTGAATCCTTTAGTAAAGCCTCGGCCTATGTAGGCCTGTCTTTATTTATGTCGGACGACCTGGGGTCTAGCTCAACTGATTAGTGGTTTGATTTGTATTTAAGCTCTTTATTATAAATAAATAAATAATATTGAAAATAGTTGACTGCTCTGCGTTTTAATTGCCGAATTTACCTTTAAATTTTAAATTCAATGTCGTATTTCATTTGAAAATAGGAAATTTTCATAATTTAAACTATAGGATTTTGCATAATTTAAACATTTTTTTTTTTAAGAATCGACACTCACTTGAAGTTAAAATTAACGTAAGGGAAAAATATTGTTTACACGAGAGAGTGTAAACACACACACACACACACACGCACGCACACACACACACACACACACACACACACACACACACACACACACGCACACACACGCACACACACACACACACACACACACACACACACACACACACACACACACACACACACACACACACACACACGCACACACACACACACACACACACACACACACGCACACACACACACACACACACACACACACACACACACACGCACACACACACACACACACACACACACACACACACACACACACACAAACAACTCATTCATGCACTAATGAGTGTGCCAAAAGAAGTGACAAACACATAATTCCATTCAAAACCAATTAAACTTGTCAACATGTTCTCATTATCACAGCAGATGTCTATTTCCCGGATCAAAGCCACTCAACTAGTTACTTAAAAATAATAACGCATCTGTAGCTTAATATCTTAATTATCCAAAACCGTCTTTTACTGGATTTTCACATTTTTAAATATACAGTGAAATATAACTATATTAATAATACTTTTCTGCAAAGTAATGAAAGATGTTGTTTGTTGTCTAAAGTTCAACAACAAATGACAGGTCCACCAGGTAGCATTAAACTATTGTAATGATTTTTACAGTAATATTAGAGGCTTTATCCATTTGTGTTTAATGTCATGCAGTGAGTTGCTATTTGTTGAATGTCGATCCCTTGTTGTTCCACGTCATTGCCCAGCCTTACTTCCCAGAATAGAAAATTTGACAATTTATAAGAAGAAATAAAGAGAAATTAGGAAATTACTGTACATTTCCATGCACAGTTTTTGTTCATGCTCTCAGTTGGCAAACATTGCCCAAATATTTAGTGTCATTCAGAACTTTACTATCTGCCGGTTTCAGGCCCGACTGGCTAGGGGCGTGCTTTTATTCAGGCTAGGGGTATGACCTTGACCATAGGGGGGTTGCCTTGGTCAGGGGTCTTGATCTGGCTACAGATTTTGATCTTTAGGAGGTTTTAGCTAGCCTATAGGGTTTGATCTTGGCTAGGGGTATGACCTCAGTTCAGCCGATCAGCGATCACCTCTGATAGGCTAGCTGAGTTCCGATGCTTGTCCCTTTTGATCAAATACGACCCTTTGATTTCCCACCATGCAACAGGTGGAACTGTAACCAACAGAGGAACATGAAGGAAAGGGACTATTAATGTCCGTTTTTGAAAAGTAAGTGATAGGAGTCTACCTGGAATCCTATCTCTGTGTTTTTGTAGTGAGAGAGCGGTTGGTTGGTTCTGGAAAAAACAAATTCCTGTGGGGGATTTTGGTGTTCGCACAATAATAGGGAATCTGATCTTAGACTGGTGGGAGGGGGAGAAAGGAAGGAAGAGCGAGAGATAGAGAGAGACCGAGAGAGGGAGAAGAGAGGGAGCAGGGAGGGAGCAGGGAGGGAGCAGGG
Source organism: Micromesistius poutassou (assembly GCF_964030765.1). Lineage (NCBI taxonomy): Eukaryota > Metazoa > Chordata > Actinopteri > Gadiformes > Gadidae > Micromesistius > Micromesistius poutassou. The sequence continues at coordinate 12,665,655 of NC_140271.1, read as the reverse complement.
AGGGAGCAGGAAGGGAAGGAGGGAGGAGGGGGGGGAGAGGGAGGGAGGCAGAGAGAGGGAGCAGAGAGGGGGGGGGTGGCAGAGAGAGGGAGCAGGGAGGGAGGGAGGAGGGGGGACGGAGGGAGGCAGAGAGAGGGAGCAAGGAAAGAGGGAGGGAGGGAGGCAGAGAGAGGGAGCAGGGAGGACGGGAGGGAGGAAGGGGGACGGAGGAAGGCAGAGAGAGGGAGCAGGGAGGGAGGAAGGGAGGGAGGGAGATACAGAGAGAGGGAGCAGAGAGGGAGGGAGGAGGGGAAGGTGAGAGAGGGAGCAGGGAGAGAGGGATGGACAGTGAGGTGGGTGTATTCATGGGGTGGCATTTTGTCCACCCATACCTGGCTGTCAGCAGGGGAACCTAAGCCTGACCACCTGGCCCTGCCGTAGGGGACCTGGTTGACCAGTCGATGTTGCAGATCCAGGACTTAAATCCCAATGGCAAACACTGGGCACTATGTAGTATGATGCTGGAATAATCCTGGAATATAGGTCCAAGGCAAACAGACCTTTCAGATTGAAAACATACTGACCTCATAGCTGGTGTGAGCGTGTGGGTCAGTGCATGGACCAGCATTCAGAGAGATCTCTTTCTGGCTAGAACAAAGACTTAAGCAAAGCCCCTTAAAGCCTCATTGAAGAGGCTTGATTTGAAAGATCACAGAATACATCATCGTATCCACAAAGTCCCTGTGTTACTGACCCTCCCCTCTCTCTCTCTTTCTCTCCCTCGCTCGCTGACTGCACCTGTTTAACCTGTGGCAGGTGAGTGTGAGTGGTTCTCGTTGAGGTCGACCTCTGACCTGTATGGAGCATTGCCCCGGGGGTCTGCTGATGGGGGGGTTAAACCAAACCAGGGACCAGGGGGGGTTCAGACCAAACCATCTCGAGCTAATGGCTCAAATGGACTAAGGGTACAGGTAGATACAGACGTACAACACAATAAAACAAAACCCATAAGGGTCCTTGATTGTGGATTCATCACTTCTGGGGTGTGCATTTGTGTGACTTCCCATGGGTATTTCAGTACAGAGAACTGAACAAGTATGAAACACAGGACTTATTCAACTCACCCATCACTATGACATTATCCACCTTTGAATCTAATCACACGTTCTCTCATGATGGGGATAAAGATGGGTGTGTTCCGTCACCACTCAACTCATCTCCATTGGCCTAAAGATAAACCAGCATGCTGGGCTACTTTGTAGTATTAGAGTGTCGCTTCATATGCACATTGTGAATTTTCACAGTCTGCAACATCAACTCAGATTCTGCGAAAAATTTATCCAAAAACTGAACCAATGACGTCATTCGTCTAACCTTCCTGTGGATTTATTCGCTGAAACAGAGTTGATGTGCAGATTGCATTTTTTCATAACACATGCATGAAGTGGTCCTCTCTCATATGAGACGTTTGCAGAGCTGTGCGTTTACCACTTTAATGAAGATGTGCCTGCATTCAGAATCACATTCCGGACCCATCCTTGTTAATAAAGCGTCCAGGCAGCTGCGCGACGTTTAAATAGTTCACCCTCCCCGCCTCTCTTCAGTGGCCATCACGTGCGATGAATCCACTCTTTGTGCTCACTGCACCGTAGTTCCTATCCCTCCAACCACCCCCTAACCATCCCCCCCACACACACCCCCACCCACCCTCCCTGTCATGGGGAAGGGGTGCTGATAGTGCGGGTGAATGTGTGGCTGTGTGTGTGTCTGTGTCTGTATGTGTGTGTGTATGCGTGCGTGCGTGTGGCTGTGTGTGTATGTGTGTGTGTGTTTGTGTGTGTGTGTGTGTGTGTGTGTGTGTGTGTATGCGTGCGTGCGTGTGGCTGTGTGTGTATCTGTGTGTGTGTGTGTGTGTGTGTGTGTGTGTATGTGTGTGTGTGGGGAGGAGGAGGGGTGGGGGAGTCTTGGACAGGATTCCACTGCAGCTGGAAACTAATATATGGGAATTGCGTGTGTGTGTGTGTGTGTGTGTGAGTATGTGAGAGAGTGAGTCAGTGAGCAAGTCAGCGAGTGTGTGTGACTCATTGCTTATTGCTTTATTATATATTCTAGTACATTCTGGGTTTATTCAATGTTCTTCAATGGTCTGGCTTCAGTATATTCTGGCTATATTCTATATTCCGTTTTTTTCTATATTCTAGTTTATTCCGGCTTTATTATATTTTCTAGTATATTCAGATTTTATTCTATATTCTAGTATATTCTGACTTTATGCTATATTCTAGTATATTCTGGTTTTATTCTATATTATAGTATAATATGGCTTTATTCCTTATCTAGTATATTCTGGTTTCATTCTATATTCTAGTACATTCTGACTTTATTCTATATTCAAGTATATTCTGGTTTTGAACACCAGAACATGTCCCCACCTGTAAGCAGGAAGCCCACTGATCCTCATTAAAGACATGCACCTGAAAAGGTGTGGTGAATAAATAGTAAATAGTATGGTAGAATGGCAGAATACTTTATAGTATTGTACTTGTTGTATTGAATGATACTCTGCAGAATGCTGTGCAGAATATATATATATATATATATATATATATATATATATAGAGAGAGAGAGAGAGAGAGAGAGAGAGAGAGAGAGAGAGAGACAATAGTGCCGGCATTAGCGAAGGTACTGATGGTACTGTGTGTGTCTTTGTGTGTGTGTGTGTGTGTGTGTGTGTGTGTGTGTGTGTGTGTGTGTGTATGCATGTCTATCCTAATGAATGGCCCATTGTGAGTTGTACTCAACTTATTCAGTGACTGCCCACAGAGCAGAGTCTAGTTACTGTGTGTGTGTGTGTGTGTGTGTGTGTGTGTGTGTGTGTGTGTGTGTGTGTGTGTGTGTGTGCGTGTGTGTGTGTGTGTGTGTGTGTTGGGGGGCCCCAGGTGAGTGAGAGAGAGACTTATGATTTCAGGATTGAAAGAATGACTGAGTTAAGGTAGGGTAAGGTAGGGTAGCTGTCCCCACTAGCATTAGCATTAGCATTAGCATTAGCCTCATGATAAGACATAAGTGTGCAACTCATTCGAGGCCCCATGCTTGTTGGTTACAGTGTTTTCCTCTGCAGCCAGGCAGCAAATGGCTGTGAAAACACTGTCATGTGATTGGACAGGTAACCCTCCAATCAGACTGCTTGGTTCACCCCAAATCAGAGAATAACACTGAATTAAATGAATACTACTACTACTGTTGCTTCTACTACCACTACCATTACCATTACCATTACTACTAGTACTTATTGGCATAGCTATGTCTGGTGCCCAGTGGCGCGGGGGGGGGGGGGGGGGTCGAACGCGGGAGGGGTGGCACACACCCTCATCATGCGTCCCCTAGTTTGGAATTGTGGGCTAGGACCCCAGATTGCATAGGATGCAAAGGAGTGGAGCCTTTATGAAGATGTCCAGGTCGTAGCTTTGCTACCCACATTTCAGCGACCCAAAATGGGAAGGATGCGGAGGAGTCCCCCAATCCTGATGGAACAGCTGTTTGCATGAATGACAGATTAACCAGATGTGTAATTGGGCGTACCGAAGAAAATTGGTGTCAAGCCCATGAGCTTTATTACTTTTTCACTCCTGGTTCTGTTATCTCCTCTGTTTTCAATTTCTAGCGGCAGCCTGTATTGTGATCAACTAAGACACAGTCTCTGATTGGCCAAGATTACATTGTAGTTTCTGGAAATGAATTGTGCGGCCAGAAGTCCATTCTGATCCGTGTAGCGAAACAGAATTCACAGAGGTCATGTGATCAGGATGGTATATGGTATATGCTCCAGGCTATATTCTCCATCCAATTCCTCATCAATGGTGTCTTTCTCCATCGTTATCTTCCTCAATCTCTCTCTCTCCATCCCTCTCTCACGCACTCATAATCTCTCTCTCTCCATCCCTCTATCTAGATCTCTCTCTACGATCTACATCCCTCTTGCCACCATCAGCTATAGCTGTATTGTAAAGCAAGAGTGTATGTGTTGGTTCCGTGTGTGTGTGCACGCGTGTACGTATGCATGTGTGTGTATGCGTACGAGGGTTCAGAGATGCAGATGGAGTAGAAGAAAGAGTGCATTGAATGGGGCCTTGTATGTAAACCCCAGCACAGCCCCACCACCCTCCAAACACCAACACCCTCCAGTCCCCACCCCCTCCAGCCACCGGGATCCTCCACCCACCACCACCCTCCGACCCCCACCACCCAAACACCCTCCAACCACCCCCCCAACCCCCACCAACCACCACTACCTTCAACCACCAGCCTCCAGCCACCTCTTTGGCTGAAGGCTCTTTAGTTCAGGTACAATCTAGTACAATCTCAGTGGATCAAGTTTGTTTTGTTGCTTTCATGGCTGCAGCACACACGCCAAAAGAAAAAATGAAGTTCCAAACCGGAACAGACATTTAAACATACTGGCTGTAGCATTTGTCGGAAAAGTCGTATTTCGACTGTTTCCTTTATCTCTGGTGACATATTATGGCTCTTTTTATGATTGATTTAGTACACTAAATTTGTTATGCTGTGGTTAATGCATGTAGCTCCTTTAAAATACAGAGACTACTTTGTGGCTATTCGTAGCCTCATTAAGCAAACAAAATTGTCATGTGGGGTTCCCCAAGGCTTAATCTTTTGACCTTTTGTTAAAATAAAATTATTTGTTGCTCTGGTTAGTAGTTTAAGCCATTTAAATTACAAGGAACCAAACCATTGGTTTATGTCTGATTGTCAATATTTGAATCCAGATATCTGATCCTTGTCATCCTTTCTTCCCATTGTGACCTTATGTGACCTCACATTCTGTCTCGCTACACAGACCCGAAACAGAATGTGAGGTCAGGTGATCTGGACGGTCTCCAGGCTTGGCTGTTGCCACCGCATTCGCAAATTTCAGTCTCAGTCCCCCCTACATTATGTGAGACAAGCCTGATAATATCAAACCGGTTTGAAAAGTATTTGCCCTCCTGACTCTAGCCCCGATCACCCCATCTCTCCCACCCTTTCCCGACTGAGTCAGCAGACCCATTATCGGGGGTTTATTGCCTAGTGGGTAGCAGCCTCAAGAAGGCTCTTAGGTTTTAAATTGACATTCGTGGTTGGTCTTACAATAAAGACAATGACTACTGTGTGTCTTTTGGTAACTACATATCTGTAAAGCATACATTACAAGTGGGCTTCCCCGAGGCTCAGGTCCTGGGCCACTCCTCGTCCCAACCACTAGTCCAATACAAATTTCCTCCTACAACTATGTGGATGACACTCAAATACACATTTCTTCATCACAACAGCTATTAAGTTAACATGGTAGCCATGTGGTTTAGCTACTAGTTATCAGGGTTTAACTGCTAGCTATCGGCGTATAACTACTAGTTTTATTTTCTCTCTCATAGTCAACGCCATCCTTTTGATTTATCGTCAATTACCAAATATGTAATATAATATAAAGACAAATAGAGAAATCAAAATTGTGTTTGTCTCTGACCCACGGTGCAATAAGTACAAAAGGATAAAATTTGGTAAAATTAATAAAACAAGTAATATTAACAATAAATCAATTCTAAATAGTGCAAAATAATTCATCTCAGCAGTAACTGGGCCGCGGGGGGTTAGGACGTGACAGACAGAGCGTAGCCGACCCGGAGTGGATCACCCCACCAGCGAGTTATAATTACACGTTCTGTATGTTTACAGGTATAGCACGTGAATGGTATATATAGACGTGCCACGGGCAGCCGATAAACCAATCCACTGGTCTCACACAGAAACGTGGCTTGTTGGTGATGGAGGACGCAGTTAAAGAGAGATGGAGGGAAGAAGAGTGAGAGGGAACGAGAGATGATGGGATACCAGACCGTGGGATGGATGGAAGATTAGACATGGTGGAAAGGTTTGGGAGATGTGGGGAGAAAGAGAAAGAGAAGAGGGAGAACGATAGGTAGGATAGAGAATGGGAGATGGAGTGATAGGGAGAGAGTTTAAGAGAGAGTACGATAGAGAGAGAAAGAGAGACAGAGAGATAGAGAGAGAGTGATAGAAAGGATTGGCAGATAGAGGGATAGGGAGAATGAAAATAAATTAGATGACGCTATAACGGGAGATGGCCGTGCCTGGGAGGAGAGACGTGGAGAGGAGGAGGAGGAGAAGGAGAAGGTCACTCTCCAATCATGAGTTCTTCTTGGAACATTGAATTAAGCAGCGTGAGTGGAGGGGGCCTTGGGGCGTGCAGGGCGGCCCGCAACGATGCCTGAATGAAAGGGTTTGTTGTGTTGGCTGGGAGAGGGAGATGAAAGGACGGAGGGAGAGATGGAGTGTCGGTGGGGCTTTGGTCGCCCCCTTCCGACACCCCACGGCCCTCTCCTAACCTCACCCACCCTCTGTCAGCTCAGGCCCAGCGTGGACTCCCTACATGCACCGTACCTCCACCCTCGGCTCGCACCCACCCAGCAAGCAGGCCCTTCTGTTCATACCACACCCTGCACCCTATACCCTGAACCCTACACCCACCCCCACCCTACCCCATCCATGCACCCTACAACCACCCCCACCCTACCCCATCCATGCACCCTACAGCCACCCCCACCCTACCCCACCCCTGCACCCATCCATAATGTACACCCTCACCCTTCCTCCACTCAAATCACACTAATCTGGTGGTTTACTAACATCTGTAGCAGCCTACTTGCAAAGCTGCTACACAATGTTTGTTCATGTAGGAACACACACACACACACACACACACACACACACACACACACACACACACACACACACACACACACACACACACACACACACACACAAACACCACTAATTCATGCTCGGACAAATGTATTTCAACAGATAGATTAAAGTGACAGCCAATGAGGATGATGAACAATGAGAGAACAAATAACGGCAGCCATTACAGCCAGGTCTAGGCTAGGGGAAGACATCACATCCCATCACTGGTAAACCAAGTTGACGGCTACAGCTAAAACTGCATCTGCTGACCGCTTAGCTAGAGAAGCTAGCAAACAGAAGAGAGCAGGCTAACTGCTAGCAGCTACCTGGTTCCCTCCCTAGTTCTCTTTCCTCTTCCTCCTCATCTTCTGTTTCTTTGGCCCAAATATTCCGGGAATCTGTTATCCGATCGGGATAATCCCGGAGCGGAGTTCTGTGGACCGGGAGATGAGAGGAGGATCAACGGAGGTCTAATATGCGTGTGAAGTTTTGCAACAAAGAAAAGGTCAAGTTTGCATTGATGTTACGTCCCTTACGATGTCACTGATATAAATATGTTTATTTTTAAAATTAAAATGCCATACATTTCGTACACATGCAACATTTGCCCTTATGTGAGCACACACACACACACACACACACACACACACACACACACACACACACACACAAACACACATGCACACAAACACACTCACACACACACACACACACACGCACACACACACACACACACACACACACACACACACACACACACACACACACACACACACACACACAGAGTAATGAGCATGCTCAGAGACAGGTAAATGTTCTCACAAAGCTGTTTCTGTTGCTCTCCCATCGCCCCCAAAGTAAGTAGATAATAATAAACTAAATAGGACTTCACCACATAACGCCCACTTCTATTCACCAATTCACAGGGTCAGGAAACGATGTCAGGCTACCATGACATACCAATACAATATCACACTCATCCGTTTACCTGTTGACTAGAGCAGTGGTTTTCAAATGGGGGTACGTGTACCCTTAGTGGTACTTCATTAGTACTGCAGGGGGTACTCAGAAAATAAAAATAAAAGTTTAAATTCTGAAAGCTAGACAAAATAAAATAGAGAAAATGGAAAAGTGGTTGAATCGTAAAGCTGAAAACAAGGAGAAAGGAGAATCCAAGAAAAAGAGAGTGCTAAATGAGAACTAAATGTCTTCAGTTTCAGGAAGAATGGATTTTAATAGGATTCACATTTACATGTTCTGACCCTCCCCTGGCGTTGTGCTTCTTTTGTAGGGAGACATTAGTTGTTTGAAGCACAGGCCCATGTTTCTCACTAAATTGTGAGCATTTGCACCCTTTTAATGTGCATGTGTACACTGCAAAATAGAACACGCATACAGAAAAAGACACTAGTAGAAAAAGTTTGAGAACCACTGGACTAGAGGATAGGCTCGAGTTTTGCCCTACTGGCCGCATCCTCCTCCCCCTCCTCCCCTCTCCCCTCTCCCCTCTCCCCTCTCCGCTCCTCCCACTCCGGTCCAGCCGGTAGGCCACAGCTCCCCCTGCTGGAGGTTTTAAACTTAACAAGGGCATTTTCTGAAGCCCAACATTGTCCCGCTGTATTGTATCACCCAGTGTATTGATTAATCATGCTTATCGTTCATAAATAAGTGTATTATATGTACCAGTGTCAAGCCAGTATAAATAACGTCTACTTTCCTTGTGATATGGACCACATTTTGCAATTCCAGTAGAAGTTTTTCTGTTTAAAAAATGAACGACAAAACTTAAGAGAAACATATCTATGGTAAAAAGGTCTATTGAAATATGATTGAATTATGATAATTAATTATTATTTTAAAATATAAATTCCCTAGTCATCAGACTAGGGTCAAATTCATATTCAGTTAAAAAGGTAGGTATTTAAGGTAATACTCAACAAAGAATGATTAGATAAGCACTACGTCTGAATGATTTTGCAACATCTTTATAACGTTGATAGGCTGATATGTTGAAGACTCTCGACTTTCTATTTTATTTGAGTTTTAAAACGTTATACTGGCCCCTCGTGGACACGTGGAGGGGACGTGAAACTGTGTGTGTGTGTGTGTGTGTGTGTGTGTGTGTGTGTGTGTGTGTGTGTGTGTGTGTGTGTGTGTGTGTGTGTGTGTGTGTGTGTGTGTGTGTGTGTGTGTGTGTGTGTGTGCGTGTGTCTGAATATGCAGTAAGTAAATCTCCCCAAAAGGGGTCAGGCAAACGCAAGAAGCAATTGATCATAGTGTATTACTACGTTTTTTTCTTGTATCTTTTAGATACTCACTGGAGTATCTAAATAAGCCTAAGCCTATAGATAAGCCTATTTTCCGTAGAGGAAACAGTTGGCCAATGCCTATCAAACAATCTGAATCGAGTGCACATTTCATTTCATTATATTCACATTATATTATACCTAAATAGTGTTTATAATCCCAGTGGGGGGAAATGGATGATTGTTTGGTTGATCTATTGATGGAGGGATATTGATCACTATAATGCTACAGCACTCATGTTGTATCAGAATACATCGTGGGACCAAGAAGACAGACGGTCGGACGGAGACAAGCCAGATCTGGTGTCCAGCAGTCAAAACAAGCACCTGTCTCCTCTCCCCTGTGTATGTGTGTATGTGTGTATGTGTGTATGTGTGTGTGTGTGTGTGTGTGTGTGTGTGTGTGTGTGTGTGTGTGTGTGTGCGTGTGTGTGTGTGTGTGTGTGTGTGTGTGTGTGTGTGTGTGTGTGTGTGTGTGCGTGTGTAGCCCTCCAGGGTGGAGTCTCCCCTGTCTCATGGAGAATCTCAGGGACTTGGTGCCAAGGAGTCGCGCTGTCTCTGGACACACACATACACACACACACACACACACACACACACACACACACACACACACACACACACACACACACACACACACACACACACACATCATAATTCAACACACACACTCGAGGGGGGGGGGGTGTAGGGCATGTTTGTGTCTGGGTGGAGGTTACAGGATATTCTGCACACTCCGCCTTCTCCCCCCCAACGTACACATAAACACACATAACTCACACAAACACACATAGCTCACACACGCACACATCCAAACACAAGCATACATGCACGCAAACACGCCAACACACACACACACACACACACACACGCACACACACACACACACACGCACACACACACACACACACACACACACACACACACACATAACACACACGCACCATGAAAACACAAGCACACACACACACACACACACACACACACACACACACACACACACACACACACACAGACAACACACACACACACACACACACACACACACACACACACACACACACACTCACACACACACACAACATTTGATTTTGCTAATCTGTTTTAATTGTTGGAACAGGGTTCCAAATAATTGATCGTTAATGTCATCGTTAATGTCTTAAAGTTGACAAGTCAAAGGGTCGATAGAAAGGGCTTGAATGATGCATAACAAATGGACGAGGCATTCGATTGAAGATGCTGTTGTTCAGATGTGCGTTCTGAATGGGTCAATGAACCCAATGGTTCCTTGTAGTGCCAGTCAGGGTATTGATCTGGGGGGAGGGGGAAAGGTGTCGTGGGAATAATCACTTTCCAAATGCCTCCCTTACAGGTTAAACACAAACACTTCATCACAAAGAAGACAAAAAGACACACAGAGCAGCACTCAGACATGGACTACAGAGAGACCTTTCCAATAGCGATATCTTTCATTTCCTTCAACCTCACATCACCGGGCCAAAACACTCATGCCTGGCTCTAAGTCGAGTAGTCATCTTTATTCGTGAGACCCTCAGCCACAGTCACATTCTCAAAGCGCTTCAAAGACCCCCAAAGTGTCCTTGAGAAGGACTGCAAAAGAGCCATCCCTCCTTCCAGGGATGGTTAGGAGTGCAATAGGTGCACAATGGCACTCGTATAATAGCAGCAAAAAACTAAACCTTCATCAATGGCTTCTCTCTGGTGCCCATGTAGACTTTACAGGCTCCATTATGAAATGGCTTGCAATGGCTGATCATCATCACTCCTTGGGGTGAAAAAGGTGCCTTTTAATAATATGGAGAGATTGATGAGATGTATTTTATCGATACCAGACAGGATATTTGGCATGTAATAACTTTAATAACCGTGGTCCCAGTTTCACTACTGAATCCACCATCATCCTCCTCTCCCTCTCTTCCATGTGTGTGTGTGTGTGTCGGGGGGGAAGGGGTCATGCCATGGAAGCTGAGCTGTCGAGGGGGGGGGACACGACACTCACTCAAACCTCCTCCTCTGCGCCAGAACCTCCTCAGACACAGGTCACACCCCAAAGGTTATCCAACGGCCCCTGGGTTATCCAACGGTCAGCCCCCCCTCTCTGGTGCTCCGTCGGGAGAGCATGATGGAAAGAAATGTGACTCCATATGGGGGGGGGGGGGGGGGGATGCAATCTGGAGGCAGAAGAGGAGCCGGTCTGGTCCTGGGCCTCAGCAGAGCTGGAGGGAGGTGGGAGTCTCATGGAGCACAATGAAGTGTTATTGGTTACTTCAGTGTGGTTTTCAAATGCTTCGTACCGACCCAATGAAATGTTTCAGGCTAAACCTAAAGAAATGTAATGTTTGTGGGTGTGTGTGAGTGTGTGTGTGTGTGTGTGGGTGTGTATCTGTATTAGCTATCAAAACATTTTTATTCAGTGACATATGTGAGCTCATCCTTCACCTCTGATAAACATTCAAACACTCAAATCTTGTAGGTCAAATCAAGGAATCCGATTCATAGCATGTATGAGTCAAAGGTTCATTGCGTTGTTATTGCAGGTCTTGACACCAGAGAGTGTATGGCCGTAAGTGGAGCTAAACCCCTCTCCGGAGACCGGAGAAAATGGAGCAAAACTCTCATCACGCCAAGCGACACACACCTCCACCTAACAAAGAAGGCAAGCAGTTTTTAAAGTCGTCCTAATGAATCTAGACATATTTGTAAATGGCCACCTATGAATATAAATGAATAGACAATTAATGAAATCATTAATTATAGATATGTCTGCCCTTCGCTTTTATTTTTTGTCGTGCCTATACTATGTCATATTTTTAACAGTTGGTCAAGGTACAAGAAAAACATTCTCAAGGACACACCTTGTTTATGTGTGTTGCCCCTTCCAGACCCAAGTTTGTTTTAAGATGTGAAAACAGATGAGACAGACTGTTTCCTGAGCACAGGGAACTTGTGTAACAGTGTTGGAAGTAAACTCCCCTTTAGCATGTTGAAATAAAGCGTTTAACCGCCATAAGTTGTACTTCTTGAGCGTACAGAGCTATGGTGTTGACCCAGACCCTATCCCCATCCTTTTAATACCTCAGTACTTACAACAGATCACAAAGATACATCTGGTTCACAAATCTTACTAACTTCTAACCCTATGGACATCTGTTCAG